>NW_010972887.1:2796578-2971340 GCF_000737465.1 Haliaeetus leucocephalus | reverse complement strand
GTTGTCAGGCATTGGAACAGGTTGCCCAGGGCAGTGGTGGTGTCGCCATCCCTGGAGGTGTTCAAAAAACTCATAGACTTGGCACTTCAGGACATGGTTTAGTGGGCATGGTGGTGTTGGGTTGACGGTTGGACTCGATGATCTTAAAGGTCTTTTCCAACCTGAACGATTCTATGATTCTATGTGGTTAGGCACTGAAAACAATTGAGAAAAATGTATAGAAAGATAGAGAATTAGAAAGTGAATGAAAACTGTATGCTCAAAAGTATTTTCCTAACTCTTGGGCAATTGCCTTGCCTATTGTGCCATATGACTTCCCCTGAATGATTCCATACATGATATTCACTCTGTCACCCACTAATACTAAAATCCTTTCAAATCATAGGGAAACAGTAGTTAGCACATTTATAATTTTTATTAAATTAATTACTTTTTAATTTTTTTTCTTAAACGCCAGATTTTTCATTAGTGGGTTTATTCAGAGATTAAATCCTGTGTCCATCATAAAACTGATTTTCTCAGCTTTGCTGAAAAAGCTGAGATTACTCCTATTGCTCTGACTGGCCTGCAGCTCATTTTAATGTGAAGTTACAGTTTCTTGCAAAGTATAGTTTTAACACTACCTTTTCACTCCAGTGGTGAAAACAGCCAGTAGAGATTTTAACATTTCCTTTTCTGTGGGCTATTAGGAGCCATTAGAGCTGAAAGATCTTGGCAGAGCCTGCAGAGATAAAGATTTCGTGAATAAAAATTCACAGGATCATAGGATAATTCAGGTTGGAAGGGTCCTCTGGAGGTCTCTAGCCCAGACTCTTGCTCAAAGCAGTCAGCTGTGAGATCAGAATAGGTTACTCAGAACTTTATCCATTTAGGCCTTGAAAACTTCCAAGGATGGAGACTCCACAACCTCTCTGGGCAAAACGTTTCACTATTCCCATGGTAGAAAACTCATTTCTTTTAGAAAAATATGTCATGGTAAGATTCTTAACAATCAAGAAAATACAGAATTAAAATAAACTAATATAAACTGGCTCTTGGAAGGTAACAGGATTGTCTGTAGGAATTAGGAGTATTATCTTTTATTTATAGTATCGTAGCCGCCAGAGAATTAGATGAGGAACTGAAGCTTGTTTTGATGGCAGCTTCCAAATGTAAGAATATAGTTTCTACCTCAAGAATATTAACACAAATGCTAGTGGTTTATAATGACTTTTCTCACAGTTCTCTTTGTCATGTTTACTTCTGTAGCTCTGCTGAAATTAATAAAATGTTTTCCATGAATAAGGTAAGTAATCTTGATACAAGAAATAAATTTTTTTTTACAGTAAGAACAATCAATTACTGGAGCAACTTCCCCAGGGATGTGGTAGAGTTCTCATTGTGGGAGGTTTTCAAGATGCAATTGGATGGGGTGCTAGATAATCTCATCTAGGTTCCCCGTCCCATGAAATGTTGGACCAGATGATTTTTTGAGGTCCCTTCCAACCTGGGCTGTTCTATGGTTCTGTGAGGTTCTTTACACTGGTAAAAGTAACAAAAACCCAAATAACCCATGTAATCAGAAAAGATCAAGTAAGCTGGGATACAGCAATGAATAAAAAAGGTGGGAGAATAGAGCAGTATTTGACAAGAACGTTAGGTTTTTAATACTGCATTTTAGTTGTATCATATGTTAACAAAACTGGGAAGTAATTAGACTGCTACTGACAATCTTGTTTTATTCCACATGGTGTCATCACATCTTAGGGACTATTTTCATGAACTTGAAGTGTGGTGGTAACATAGGTTCCAAGATATAACAGACATACTACCAGGTATGTGAGATGCCTTTCCCTCTCCGCTGCCCCAAAACAAGTGTCTCTGTGAGCCACTAAGAGAAAGTTAACACATTTTTGCAGATTGTATTTGTATGCATCAATAATTTTTTCTGAACCCTTAATTCTGTTGCACCACCTTTGCTGCATATAAGAGTAGATTGACTTAAGAGGAGTAATTACCAAGAGCTTCATTACAAACCCTCATTGGTACTGTGTTACTGTATTCCATTTGCCAGAAAGATAGCAGGTTGATAATTAAGAAAGGAAGCCTTCTGCAGTGGCTATTTTATAGCAGTCAATTATTATGAGGAAAACCCTGTTACCAGTCACCCTTGTGTAGCTTACCCCAGATCTCTTTTGAGGTAGTATGTAGCAGAGCTTGTCACTGGGGGTGTGTTTATGACTTTAATATTATTATCTATTTATTTTTTACAAAATGTTACAAAACAAGTAGCTGAGAGTCTAAATCTGCAGTCTTACTTCAGGCTGACTGCTGCTTACATGGAAAGGCAGTCCCTTTGGCTGGAACGGGTCAACTCATGTAAAGAGTATTCAGTGTGGCAAGTGCCATGCTAAAGGTAAAATTGCTTTATTACATTGAAGATTGAGCACCACAGAGATCCGAGTGAGATTAGTATTTAGTTCTATGATGGAAATATTACGGAATTTTAGTCTTATCACTACCTGTAGGGAATCGTAACAAATAATTATATAAGACAAAATTAAGGATAAATCCATTAATTAGATGGCTGTTTTGCTGTGTCTTCTAGATGCAAATGAATTGAATAGTTGGACTTTTTCACCTTAGGAAATTGATTTTGTGATAAAAAGAGGAAGAAAAATGTTAACTTACTAATAGCAGCTTAAAAATTGACAGTTTGTGGAGATGGAACCCCCTGAATCTCAGTACTTTTCATAGCTATTTGCTTAAAAGCCATTAACTTGTGCAAAGTAACACATTTTTGATTAAGGGAAAGACTACTGGGTGCTTACAGTGATAAATTTCCTCTTCTGGTTTCCTATGAGTTGTGAGAATTTGTCATCAAAATGAAGAATTGTGGCTATTAGAGCTCTATACAGGGAATGTGTTACAGAAAAGATGAGGTGGCAGCTGTGTGTCATGTAATACAGTTACACTGATCTTACTTAGATGGGTGTGAGTGCAAATATCCAGGACTGGTGTAATAGAAAATGGATGTTTTACAGGGTTGTACAAGTATAAATGGGTTGTATATGGGTTGTAATACTGCTTTTAGAAGAATGTCTTTTGGAAATGGTCAGGTTGTAGCGCACCCAGAACCAAACTTTAGATTGGAGACATGCATTTAGTTTTTAGGATTTAGACATAATCATGTTTCTGAATTCCACTAGAAGTGAACTAGCAGTAACTGAAGCTTGAAAGCTGTATAAAGTCTTTGGCAGTTTTGAAAGTCCAAATAATTTCATTCTCAATGCCTGAGGCTGAGTACAACTGATTTAACAGTATGTTTCATCTGTGACAAAGTTACATTGAAAAGTTGACAAAATTGATGAGTTCATTTTTTAATACAATGAATTATACTTTATATTATCTTCTGGATTATCAGATAAAAATACTGCATCAAAATCACATCAAGAAGTATCTTTGGCAGATCATGATCTGCTACCACGACCTACAGCAAACTAAAGAAGACTTGGTGGTTTCACTGTTAAAATCGTAATATTAAATTCTCTTTACCGACAACTTAATGATATAGTTTTAATTACTCTTGCATGCCAAGCGCCATTGCTCTAAGAAAAAAAACTTTGGAAGTTTGAGCTTTAGTTGACCTGAAAGTTGATTATTGCCTGGATATCAGAGAGATGCCCTCACCTTGTCCTTTCTGAATTAGTCTATTGTTCTTTAAAAAATACTGCATTCTGAAGGATTCCAGAAAGCTTATTGTTTCTGAAAATCAAATCATGGTTTTCCATTATGTTTTAAAACGTTTTGACTAAATTGTCTCTGTTCCTCTTTATTTTTAGAAGCAATATGTTACATGGAAGTGAAGGAGATTTTGGATTCGTGCATTCTTCATTAGATCTTTTCTGTTGCCTGTCAAACCTGTAGTGATCAATTATTTTGCGTTATAGATCAATTATATCTCTAATGATGTAGTAGATATTTAGTGGGACGGTCTTGTACTAATTCACATAGAAATGGCTGTAAGATAAGTACATGATCTTCAATAGGTGCTGCAGGTGTAAGTGGTACTGGTGGCATATGATACGTGGAGATCGGTTCATCATGGGTGTCACTGGACAGAGAGCACTCTCATGTCTCAGCAAGAAGATACCAATGCTCTGGAATATGAGGGCATTAGGTGGACCAACAGTTGCTCCAGAGTGTCTGACTAGCTGACAGTGATCATGGGGGACCTGGAGATTGAGGAGCATTTATTACACTATGGTGATTCCAAGCCAGGGCTATCTGTAAAATCTTCGCTAGTTTTTCAGTCAAACCTCACTTCTGTATAACTCCTCTTTCACTAAGTTTTATGGGTACTTCTGAGCTGACTTGAACTTGTTTAGACATGGCAGTTGGCTCATCTAATTTAATTGAATGTTATTAATGAAATTGCATTTGCCAACAACCTTGGCACTAACACCCTTCATGTGCAGTTGGAAACATTATTTAGTTACAAATCAGTTGAGTAATTGTTAGCAGATGGAAGTTAGCAGGCTTGTATTAAAGTTTTTGTTGTCTAATGGCCTGAAAATAAAGCAAGCTTACAATAACCAATTACAATTTTTTTATTATGTACTACAGTAAAAATTTCAGGTTAATTTTTGAAGGTTTCTTATTTTGTACATTTGTAGCTGGATTTTGCATGATTTGCAGTCTAGATAGAAATTATTTTTCTGGCAAATGAGATTGAAAGAAGACACTATGCAGTATTTTGTTCTAGTGGTTTTGCAGATAAATTGTTACACTGAAGAAGACAAGAAACATGTATTTTTGCACTTAAAGTACTATGCCATTACTCATGAATTTTGCATGGCTATGGATTCCAAAAGCCAGCATATAAAGGAGAAGCTAGACTTTCTAAATATGACGACTGAATGCTGATTCAAACCTCAGACTGCGTTTCTGTCTGCTATTAATACCCCTGTCACTGCTATTAACACCTTCCTTTTTTCTTTCTACTTTTAGCTATTTCTGGTTAAGTAGGTGTATGGGAATTCTTTTGACACAGTAAAACTGATCTGGGGAATAAGAGAAGCAGCTCAAGATTGCTGAAGTCATTACTTATCTGCTGACATAGGCAAAGATGCAAAATATTTGTTGTTAGGCTTGGGTGGTTGGAGTTTACAGACACAACCCCAAACTCTCCCAACATACGTGAGAACAAACTCCAGCCAGTGGTCAGGGCAAGTGCTGGTTCCCTGGGCACGTTAGACTTGTGCCAGCAAGGCTCCTGTCAGGCCCTTAGGGAATGTTTGCCTGTCTTCCTCGGAAGATGTGTGCAGGGAATAGAAGGTATGCTAAGGTGAAGTGATGGTGCTTTGCCGTCTTCCCTTTCCCATACCCTTGGCATTCAACAATATGTATTGGCACAAGGAAGTTTAATCTGTTGTTTCCAACTCACAGATTTGTGGCTATGTTGGTTTAAGCCTGCTGGGAATGATAGAAAAGCTTGTCTCAGCATTGCTTTCGGATGAAATGTCAGCATGTTCTTGCATGAAGTGTATGTATCTTATGTCAGCCTGTCACTGGCTCAGCAAATGGCTTTAGACAAGTCAGCCAACTTTTGTGGATCAGTTCTGTGTTCAAGTTACCTAATGCCTGCATTTGTCCCAGGTAAATGAGCAGAACTTTCAGTATGTTTCTGTACCTCATCCCCCAACCCCCAAAATTCATTACAACAGAATCTATTGTAAAGGATTGTGCAGTATAAGCTTCTTGGGTTATGGCAGTGCTAAATATTACAGAACTAATACATAAAGGTTGTACCGGGAAGTTTTGAGTTTGACAAAAGTAGGTCAAGAGGCTCTGGACAGATGTCTGTGTGGTGATTCATTCAGATAGAGTGAAACTGCAAATCTCTGAAAAGAATCTATTGCAGAACAGAGACCTGCTTACAAATATGCAATAGAAAATGAAAGGGCCTCTAATTTTCACTTTTACTCATTCTTTTTGGGAGATGAACTTTCCTCCCATCCATATTACCATTTAATGATCACCTGTTGCTGCAGGATTGCAGAGAATCCATCCATCCTGTGAGTTTCTTCCTCTATCACAGATGATAGGCCAGATTTTTGTTCTTGCGTCTGAGTCTAGGGGAAGGACGCTAGGGTAACCAGACTGTCTCAAGCCTTTTCTGCCTACTTTTTACAACAGGTTATGTTTAACAAGAATGAGGGCTGTGTTGCAATTTACTGCAAAGGAGTTAAACATCTCTCAAAATCGGTGTGGCAGAGTTTTGCCTACCTGAGATAAGTACCTCATCTAGTGTACCACTCCATTGCTAGGAAGGATGCTAGCCTCTACGTTGTCTGTACTCCTCTGTGGAAGGGCAGCCCCTTTACTGAGGACTTGTCTATAGGAGGATGTGGATTGTCCACGGCGTGGTTTGGTGTTGCTTGTGTGGGGGAATAAAATGACCAGCTGCTCACCTACATGACTGCTGCAGCTGTGTCCTCTGACCTAGGCAGAGCAATGACAGTTCAGCTGCAGTCTCTAAATGGAGCTTGATGTGAACATTACATGTGCTGCCAACCACCAGATGGCCTGATGTCTGAGTTGTTGAAAATAGTAGAATGCTACTGGAATAATTATAGCATCCATAAACTGAGCTAACAGATAGGTACCAAATGATGAATAATAAACAAAGGAAATAAAACTGTTGAAGAAAAAAGTCTATATAGGTATCACTTAATTATTTCATGCTTTAAACATTAAAATTGCTCTTACTGTATATCTGCCTATAGTAATAGAATTTTATATGAAGAGTTATTAGTAAAATGAAGTTATGGATATATCAATACTGTAAAAGGCTGGCTAGTATTGTTTGTGTAAAGGGAATCAAAGCCTCATATCCTGTAGTATTTCATGGCAAGAGGAACTTGATCTCAGAGTAGTATCGGCCTGTATGTTTGAACAAAAGCAAGAGTTTTCTTTTTTACAGTATGGGTATGCGTTATGTGCTTTGTAAGCCTCATTGTGCCTGTGTCCTATGGAAAACTTAATTATTCTTTGCTAATTATTCTCTGTTACTTTACCTTCTCTTCATTAACCCATTTGTTTGCTTTTTATAAGACTGTATCGTAAGCTCTGCAGAGTGTGAATAGAGAGTCTGGTTCTGCACAACACCTAATCTGATGAGACTCTGATCCTTATTTAGGTATTGAGAGACCCTTGGACAACCTACAAAGTGATGCACCTAACCTGCTGATTTTTTTTTTTTTTTATATCTGCACTTAAAATCTTTTTTTCTTGGACATTTGGGGACGAAACAGATGTTTCAGGTTCTGTTATGCTACTGACCAGATTTACCAAACATCTGTCCTGGTTGGGTAAAGAGAATGAAGTTCCCTTATTATTTCTAATGTGAGATCCTAGCAAAACAAACAAACAAAGAGAAACAGACCTCTAGAGGACTTTATGATAAATCATCAGGAGCAGAAGATACATGTGTTTCTCTCTCACTCTGAAACATTGTCTGGTCTGCCCTGTCTTCTCACATATAATCCAGGTTTTAAGAACTGGACAGGAACTGGACACTTCTTTTCATTGTCTTCTTTAATTCAAGTCTCTAGCTCTTTAAGATTTTTTTATTATTAATATTTTGTTGTGTGTTATCCTTCAGTGGGGGAGTTGACAACTCTGAATACGTTCTTAACATTTCTTTTAATTTTTCTCTTTTTTTCCCAGAGCTTGTGTTATCTTGGGTGTCATATTCCTCCTGTCATCTATATGTATTGTGATCAAAGCCATCCATGATCTTGCGAAGAAGGTGCTTCCAGAAGTGGTAAGGTGATTCATGTTCTTTAAAATGTTCTCTTTATTCACTACACTGCCAGTGAGACTGAGAAAGGCCAGCGTCTCCTTTCAAGAAGCCCCATTGAACTTGGCAAAGCTGTAGCAGGTGCATTTCCTGCCTAGCTGCACATATTGGTCCTAGTCTTCAAGCAGTATTTTCTCCGTATGTGATGGGAGTCTAGTCTTTATGGGTTTTTATAGGCTTGACCCCATATCTTCTTCTCCATGGTTACCTTTATGGGCCAAATCTTTCTTGGCATAGTCACTTAAAGCTGTTATACAGGACTGTAGCAGTTCACTTACAGAGAGGCAGTCTCTCTAGGCTTAATGAAAGTAGTAGCATTTTATGAGGAGAATGTCTCCACAGTTTACTACTCCAATGGCTTCAGTATTTTATTTTTAATGTGGAAAAAAAGTATTTTGGGATTGTATTTTTTTGTTTTCCAGCTCTTGCCTCCAATTCCAGAGCCATGTACGAGTAGCAGGAATGAAACAGGTGAGGGGAGCATGCTGGGTGAAAGAGCTGTTTTTTTGACTGGCTCACCATGGAGCGTCACAAAGGGCTTTTCTCCTGCTCTCTGCTTTCTTTTGGTTATGAAAGCCAGCCCCTACTTGGCCTATAGAGCAGCTCTCCCCAGCGGCCTTTCTCTCAGCTCTGCTCTGTCCTGTCCTGCTTGCTTCCTTTCAGTACTGGGTATTAACTTCCCTGAGCTCTACTCATCCAAACCAGCTACTCACTGGGAGAGCCATTTGGCAGTGGTTCCACTCCTGGAAGATTCTTCCTAATGTGCTCAAACAAAATGAGGATTTAGTTCAGTTATTGTATATATAACCCGATTTGGACCTTTTGTATTCAGTCTTGATGAAGTTTGGTCTATTTGTAAGTGCGTGCAGACTTTCGCGTTGGGGCTTCACCCTGCCAAGTACCATTCTCAACACATCACTAAAGAGAAACCTAAACTCCTCACTTTCAACCAGGAGATGGAGGCAGAGCTGGAAAAAAAAGCCAAAATGGAATTTCAACTTGTTACCCACTGTTAGCAGTGCAGATGACCTAGTGAGTCCTATGCTCTCATGGAAACTTCCAAGAAGCTGGGCAACTACAGAAACTTCCTTTGAGCAGTTTAGCAAAATTTGGGCAAAGATGTGTAGCGTAGCAAAAGCCCATGAACTAATGCATTACTGAACTACAGCCAGGTGCATTGTTTGACCACAGGCGATTCATGTTCTCTTTGCATTTTACTTTCCCTCTTTTCTAATCTTCATAATTTACTGCCGCCTCAGCTCTGCCAGCATAACAGCACGTGTAGTTGTTCACCAGCCTGGTTCTGTCAAAATGATCTAGGTTAGCTTAAACACTTTTAATAGTCGGTTCTTAAACTCAACCAAAACATTTTGACAGAACTGGGTTAGGGAGTGAGCATGCATGCCATTGTGCCACTAAGGCTGAAGGAGATCCTGGTAAGGGTGAGGGGAGACCCTGCAGTGATGGCTAGCTACAGGACAACCACTTAACTTGGCTGTACCCAAACAGTGCATCTGGCTACAGTTTGACTACTAATTAGTGAGAGAATGAAATATATAGTCTTGACTCTGTGAAGCAGAACTAAAGTAAGAAGGGAGGCTGCAATAATAATTAAAACACTAGTTTGGTGAATTTATGGTAGCATAGATCAGATTAATTTGGATGTCTCAGTCTAATTCATTGTGGGCAAATGTCCTAATAATTCTAGCAGTAGGAACAAAAGTTTAAAAGGTGTGTCATCTGTATCTCACTCTTCTATCATTACAGATACTGTCTACAGGTGAGGGCTCTGTTTCTTACATGGGCAGAAATGTCTCCTATTTGCAGCATCAAAGTTATTTATGACTTGCAGACATGTTGTACTTCCTCATTTTTAATTTTGAAATGCGTTTACAGCAGGAAAAAAAAAAAGAAATCAGAGATACAGAAAGGTATCCCCGAAGAGAAGATCCCATTACATTTCAAGTGTCCTGTAAGAATAATTTGTACAGAAGCCTTTTGTCACAGACTGCCTAGGATTCAGACTTCCATGCGCTAGAACCATGTCAAGTAGGTAGAAGTTAGGATGGACACTACTTATATTTGACACAGTATCCAGATAAATAGACAATTTTGTCCTGTGACATCAGGCTGACTGTTCTTGCTCATTTAGGCCCTCAAGTACTGTCAACAGTTTGAAAGATGTTATCTGGCAGGGCATGGACTGTGGCTGACTAGTGGCAGGGTGGGTGAAAGCCACATGCACGCAAGTAAAGTATTTTCATACCTTGAGATCCTGCCTGGAAAGTAGGTTAGAACAAGGGATGAAAAAAGATGCTACTTCTGTTCAGAGTCTCTTAAATGACATGACAAGGATTCTCATTTCAAAGTCTTTCAGTGCATCTCACTGTGGGAAACTGATTCAGTAAGGGTTGCATGACGGGTGAAATATCTCTGTGTAAACTAAAAATAACACTGAAAAATGGGGAGACTGAGAGAACCGCATTACTGCTGCAAGTCATGGCCAGGGAGGTATTAAAATAGTTGGGGGGAAACGGATGTTGTTTAATAGAAATCTTTTCAGTTGCTCTAGCTGTGCCTGAATCTGATGCTGATTTTCTGTTTGCATAATGCTCCCTTAGCTGCTCTGTGTCTCAGCAGAAATGGTCATTCTTCCAAGTTGTTTGGTGTTCTCATCTAATCTGCAGCTGCCCAGGCGATATCATTAGCATCTTAGCAGAGTGGAAGTCTGCTCAAATTAAATCAGTAAGGGGGAGAAGTTTCTGCCTCTACTCTTTTATCTAGGGTGCTGTCTTCTACTTCTTGGACCACCAATGAACTAATTGCTAATGATCCTAATTTCTGTAATATCTTATCATGTAATTTAGCTGTAATGTATGGACATATATGAAAAAATAATAGAACAGTGTTTTCTGCTAGTGGCTTTTTGCATAGCAGTCAAGTAACCAGTTCTGCATCAAAATAGTGACCTGAAATATTTTCTGATGGTGATTTCTGTATTGCTGGGATTTCATATTAATGTACTATTCTGATGCCAGAGAAGTATCCTCATGGTGTGAGCAAGAACAGAACATTTAAGACCAAGGACAGCTAGTGTAACTCCACTGGTGTCCCAAACTGGTATAAAACTAGGGTGAAGAGCTCTGCACTAGATTAAGAGGACATATGCTTCAACATAAGTTTCACATATGAGTCATAGTCGCATGATTTTTTTTGTACAGTTTATGTTTTTATTAGTCTTTCTTGAAGCAAAGGTCATTGAAGATATGGGTACTTTTCAAAGCATCTTGTGAAATTTTAGATGTGTGACTTCAATTATAGGGCAGATAATGTGGCTAAAACCCAACTGGAGAATGTTGCTCTTGGTGTTCAGATGCTGAACACAGAGCCAGTGTTGTCAGTCTGGAAGAAAGAAATGGTTTGGAACACATTGCTCTACTGTTTGTGGAGGATTCAAGATTAATGTAATTTACTGCAGAGCAACATGACTGACTGCCTCATTGTCAGAACTACAAAGTCTCTTTTTACACCTTAATTTGTGGTAAACTTCAATGACTTCGTTAGAGTTGAAAATTGGGAGCAGTTATAATTCTCTGAGTTCATTTTTATTGGTGTAAGTTTTGGAGAAAATAGTATGATATGGACAAGTTTAATTTAAGAAATGAAACACATAAAGCAGTTAAGTATCTGCTTGCTCATTGTAAGGTGCTATGATTAAAATCCTAAAAGCATAGTCAGTCACTTCTGAATAATTCTGGATCAATTATACAAAGTTCATTGTATTTCTTGTTGCATATAAGATATATCGGTTATGTATTTCACGGTTCTTAATATGCACGTAGGAAGAAAGATACTTCCTTGGAAGGAATTTATGAGATCTTTAATACAGAGATTCTGTTGTCCTTGAAGTGGATCTCAGAAGAGTTGCTTTCATGAAAATAGTACCAATGAGAAAGGATATAAAATTCACATGACTAAGAAATCATTTAAAGTGCTTTTTCAAATGTGTTGAACACAAATTTTCTTTTACTTACGTGGACATTTAGAAAGAGGAGTCTTCAATATTGTTGTCGTTTCATATGATGATTTCAGCTGCAGGTCTGATGATCCTCACCAGGATTCGGAGAACCAAAAGGAGAATGACAGGTTTACACGTTAATGGCATTTCCAGCTCATCTACCCCATCCTGTAAGGGGCTTAAATGTCCACAGTTTCTTGTTAGACTGCAGAGAGGAGCTACTTCATTTACAGGACAGGACCTCAGTTTAACTCAGTCAGGCATTTTTCATTCATCTATTTGAATTCTCTTTTATTCCATGCTGAATGTAATTTTGTTGAAACAACGTGAATGACAGCACTCCTGATCTGCACTGGCATAGAAGAGAGGACAATTAGAGCTCCTGATTTTCTGCATTTCTTAGTACTGCTTCTGCCTTTCTTTTCTGCTTTTTGTTTGGTTTACCTCTTTCTCTGTGTTAAGTAAAAATAAATAATAGGTAGTGTATGTCACTATACATGCTTTCAGCACAGGGAATGTTTTTTGTCATTCTTTTGAATGCTACAAAACCTTGGGGGAAACAGAAATGGTGTATTTCTCTTTTTGGTTCCCTTGCTTGATATGCCAAGGACTGTAGTTAACTTTGAAATAGCCTATAACACAGGATATGAATGACTGGGTAGATTAATTGGTTTAAAATATGGATAAGTTTAATGATAAATGTTTATCTGGAATTTTGATTCCTGGTAGTGTGTGTGTGTGTTCTATATGCAGCAGCAACTGTGGATGTACTGGGTCAGGCTAAAGGCCCATCTTTGGTCATCACTGACTTTCTTTGTACCGTTCCTCTTAGTTTTATGACCATTTTTAGATGAGGAAGCCTGCAGAGCCCACAAGATTCAAGGCATAGAGGTCGCCAGGGATTTATACAATATGTTCTTCTTTTTGCAAATTGCTGTTGAGCACTGAATTGATACTTTTACAGATCTTTAACTGTAGATTCCACCTCCTGCAGTTAACAGCAAGTTCAGAAACTGTCACAATTAGGTAAACTTAGGGTTTTCCCTGTGCCTAGTACTTTATATTTATATTATAATTAAAAAGAAGTCTGCCCTGAAAAATGACATTCTGTGTCAGGAGGGTTGGCCAGTAAATTAATTATACACTTACTATACAATTCTGTATTTGTACTAATTATACACTTCTTACTATCATGGGGAAAAGTTTCTTTTCAAGTAATTGAGATATATATTAATCCTCAGGGTTCAAAATACAATCCCTTGTGCTAGCGTTTTCAATATTTGCAGTGTAGAGCAGTGTTTTCCAACAACCGATCCATAGAATTGTATTGCGTATTGTGTTTTTAAATGTATTAATTCATGAAGTCATGAATTACAGGGTTGATGATAAGGTAGATGTAGCAGAAATATTGCAACTGAAGGGATCTATTTGTCCAAAAAGTCTGGAAACTGCCAATATTGAATATATATAGTGAGAAGTGTAATGGATTTTTTTCTCTCATATTTTTGAAGCTTTGGACATTACTTTTAGTGAGCATCAGAAAATGTATTATGGGTCTCTGATTTTTGGACAGAGGAGTAAATGATGAGAATAAAGCTTTCATGTCCCTTCCAGAGAGCATCTGCCTGTCATGTAACCTTACCTTGAATTTGCAGAGGTGCTTCATTTTCCTTTGGAAGCAAATTTGTGTGGGGGTGTGTATGTAGACGCAGTTTCTGCTTGCATCAACACATATGCGCAAGTCGCTTTCTTTATCAGGCTGTGACCTCCATTCTCATTTGCCTGAAAATATTTTTAATTAAAGCTTTCTTATTTTATGAATTTAGAGATGTGATGACATTTTCCACTTGTCTTGGAACATGTTGGATTTGAAGGAAATCTTACTGTTTGTCTCCTATTTTTATCATATAACTAGGATGCTTAGATATTTGAGTAAGACTTCCTCTAAAAAGTAGGTGTACATGTGTTATATAGAGCCCATACAGTGCCTCCAGCCCTCCCCAGAATTTTTAAGTGATGCTGCCTTAGACTTTCTATGCATGTGCTGTACAGTGGATCTACCCAAACACTATGCATGTGTTTGCAATGAGGAGTAGCTGTGAATGTGCTGTTGTACACTTGGAAAACTTTAAAACATATGGAGAGATCACAGAATCCAAAGAAAACAAACTTTTTTCCAGGAAAGAGAGGTGTGCCATTAATGTGTGGGAACCTTACAGCTACAAATTCCACTTCTTTCTGTGTTCTTCTGTTTTTTATATAGCTGTGAATCTTTACTCTTTGAGGGTCTGCTTCAGCATGACATGTCACAGTTACTTCATTTTCATATCGTTGATGCCCAAGTGTCCTGGTTTCAGCTGGGATGTAGTTAACTGTCTTCCTAGTAGCTGGTCCAGTGCTATGTTTTGAGTTCAGTATGTGAAGAATGTTGATAACACACTGATGTTTTCAGTTGTTGCTCAGTAGTGTTTAGACTATAGTCAAGGATTTTTCAGCTTCTCATGCCCAGCCAGGGCACAAGAAGTTGGCACAGGATACAGCCAGGGCAGCTGACCCAAACTGGCCAACGGGGTATTCCATACCATGTGATGTCCCATCTAGTTTAGGAACTGGGAAGTGGGGGTGGGGGATCGCCGCTTGGGGACTAGCTGGGTGTCGGTCGGCGGGTGGTGAGCAATTGCCCTGCGCATCATTTGTACATTCCAATCCTTTTATTACTACTGTTGTCATTTTATTAGTGTTATCATTATCATTATTAGTTTCTTCTTTTCTGTTCTATTAAATCGTTCTTATCTCAACCCAGGAGTTTTACTTCTTTTCCTGATTTTCTCCCCCATCCCACTGGATGGGGGGGGAGTGAGTGAGCGGCTGCGCGGTGCTTAGTTGCTGGCTGGGGTTAAACCACGACACCAAGGAAATATTTTTCACTGATCAGATCTTTCTCCCCCCCGCCCCCCGTCTTTTCTTTCTAATACACTTGCTGGAAGTGTTAGAAAAAGTAGGCTGGCTGCTGCTCTTTCTGGGGTGTTTGGAATTAAGATTTCTGATAATTTTAGCTGTTGTTTGATACACCTGACTTAGAAAGCTAATCAGTATTTGGCATTTGGAATATAAAACCTTCATTCTGTTTACCCTTCCACTTAATTTTAACTGAATATTTCTCAGATCATGTAATTTAAGGTTTTCTTTTCTACAATGTTGCGTGTTGAACCTAAAATAGAATCACTTCTTGTTGGCTCAGAATTGATTTACAATAGTTTTTTTTTCCCCTAGCTATCAGATTTAGAATATTTCCCCTATTGTTACTCACAGCATTTGTTCTCCAACCTATGTTAGCCATAATAAGATAATTCCCACTAGGAAAAGGAATTACCATTCCTTTATTGATGTTTCAGAGAGCTATATTCACAGCCAGTACTGACCCTGAGGATTTGGTATGCACACATTTCGCTACAAAAAAGGAGGAATAATGATATTGCATATTGTTGATGATGTCATGCTTGTATTTCTGTGTAAATTTTAGTCATTTTTTGATGTTTTGTTAATATATTGAGAAGGGAGTTTAAAACTCAAATCAAGCATAGGTCTTGAGCATTGTTTTGCTTTTGCATTTGCTAGTGTTAATGCTTGCCATCTCCCTGATAAATAATCTTTTTCATTTGCCCCTTTAGCTTCTTCATGTCAATTACTATATATTCTTGGATAGTATAAATATAATTTAAGTGTACACGGTGTATTTTATTTTGACTGTTGCCACAAAGAATTTGCAAACCTTTTCTTGTTTATTAAAGAAGGCTAAAAAAGCCTGACCCAGCCACACTGAGAATGACTGTTTTAATTTCACCTGGGGTTGTAAATCAATATCCATTTACTATTCAGTTACTGCTTGCATTTCCCTAGGTAATAGTATAACACATGTAATGTCAATGCAGTTTGGCATTTGTCCTCATTAGTATGGCAAAGGACACTTTTTTGCAAGAGTAAGCAAGCATCATGCCATATTTCTGACATTTTCTGCAGAACAAAGACGGAAACATGTAATCAGTTTGTGTAGAAAAGATGTGCAGCACATCTGATGTGGCGCCTCCAATGCTTTTATAAATGAAATCACTTGAAAGATGAGGCCGCATGTAATTCTGTCATACACTGTTGATTAAAGTTGAAATGGGAAGCTAGGGGTGGTACAGTGTAGCTTTGAGTTCTAATTTATTTACTAATTTAATCGCTTATAATAAATAAATCATAAATATATTTAATAATGTCAACAGTTGAATTATAGGTCAATAGTAATATAGCAAATGGTACTTGTGATTATATACACATAATATATGTCCTTATACATACTTCCCTATACATTTCTAATCTCTCATAGATACATAATTTATTGCTTACCATTTCAAATCAAAGTACTGTATACATTAATTATACATTAGAATCCTGTTTTATAATTGTTACCTATTATGTATGGTTTGGTGGTTTGGTGTTTGGCCTTAAATAATTAATTTAACCCTAGAATACAAATGCTTCTTAAAGGTTGGTGAGAATGTTGTGGATACTTCAAGTAGCTAGTAAGCCAGGGTTAGGAAAAACATATCAACTACACATCCCTCTGTGTTCAGGTGATTGGTGGAAAGTCTTGTTTTCAGACTTTACCACATAGTGATAAGAAATGAAAGTTGGCAAGTGGCTGCTAGCCACTTGGTAGGTTTTGTGAAATGTATCGCTGGTCTCAATCCCCTACTAATTGGAGAAATGGCAGTCTCACTAGAGAGACACTTCTGAGGGTGGATAAATACCATTTTAAATTATGTTTTATAGCTGTTTGATACTAAAACAATGTAGATGAATTCTGGGAAAATAGGAAGCATGAGTGATTTCAGAGTTTCAAGCAGACCCTTTGCAGGAGTCCTAAGGACACCTAAGATAGTTCTCTGGAGTTCATAGCCCCTTGGCTCTTGGGCCCTGGTGCCGCTGCCATGGCATTCAGCACACCCAGTCTTTGTTATCTGTTTCTTGAAGAAGTGTTCTGCGCTGTGGAATTGCTTTGTCACAGCACTTCAGCACCAAAGATACAAGTTTAAACATTCATAAGATTTTTTTTTTTTGGTACTAATAATAGATCTTTATATCTCCATGTGAAGAGACTGTCTCCTACCTGAGTCAGACACTGGGCTGTCGGTTTGTTTTCTGACAGTGAAGTGCAATTAAAACTCTTGTCCCTTTTGAAGTTAGCTGGGGAGAGAGACCCTCTGGCTTCCCAGAAGCTCCCTCTAGACTGATTACATAAACTATTTATTACTTCGGAGAAAGTGTGATAGAAACATGGACTTTTTTTTTTTTTTTTAAAGTGTTTGTATTAGAAAAATCTCCATTATTATCTCTATAAAAAGAATCCTTCAGGAGGAGAGGGGGGAAAACAGTCCTTTTTGGTTAAGTGACATGCTGCATAAGACTGGCTTTTAGTGACCTGATAGCCAGTGGGCCCAGATGATGTGAGAGCTGCTGAGGGACCTGGAGAAGCGGGAGGCAGTGGAAAGTGTGTGGAGGTGGGGATGGGGAGCACGGTGGTAGCAGAACCTGACAGGCACTGGGGAGGATGGTGACCAGTCACCTGGACTGAAGAAGGGTCATTGTCAGGACCTGTGAGACAGATGGTGAGTTGCAGAGATGGGCAAAATTAATATTTAATAACACAGAGTCAGCTCAGTTTGGGCTAGCCATGACATCGTTTCTGCCAGCAGCATCTGTAGCGTTCCAGAAACGTGTCCCTACCTCCTCAGCCAAGATGAGCAAGGCGCAGCAGAGGAGTGCAACACCTTGAGACACCGGCTTCACCAGGAAGGGGAAAAGTGGCATGAAAAATGGGGTTCTGGTAATTCCTCGCTCCTCTGGGAATGAGGAGGTGGTTCAGCCTTTGGCCGTTTCACAGAGGAAGCTAAGAGGGCAGAAGAGTGGAAAGAAACCTGCAGCTGTTGGGGGGCAGGAGAAGCAGCTTGTTCTGAGGTCACACTGGAATGAGCTACCAAGGAGAGCCGGAGAGGAGGAGCGTACATAGATTTTGATCATAACATTATATGTGTTGTGACCACTAGGGAGGAACACTGAACATGCCTTCTTCCTCCTTTTTACTCAACACTTACCTTTTTACTCAACGCTGTACACTTCAGGTGAAATGAGAACATTTTAACATCCCAGAAGTGGAAGTGAAAGGACTGTAATTAAAGGAGAGCGGGTGGAGGGGAGTTGGTAGAAACAATATATGGAATCAGGGCAAAGTTTTAGGGTCAGAATTAGTGAGATGCATTCTAGGAAAAAATTAGGAACACAAATCAGCTGGAATTTAGTTACTAGGCTGGGAATTGGGTTAAAATATCTCCACCTAATAAGCCAAGCACTGAAGCGTCCCCTGTGGCTTTTTTTAGTTTCTACAATAGCTTCAGAAAGAGATCAAAGTCACAACATCATCATCAACAAATTTTCCTTAAGCCATAAGATTACTGCTGCTTTTGCTGAAATCCTTGAAGGCAGGGACAGAACTGTTGTCATATTTTTGAAGATCCCTCTTCTGAGCTCGACTGATGGGGACAATGCGTTTTGATAAAGTGGAGGAAAGCTACCTGCTGACTTCTATTATTCCTTTCCTAGGACTGAAAAAAGAGCATCCTAGGAAAGCTTTCTTTTGGGAAACTGTCACAGCATAAAATATTGCACAAAATAAATCTTAAGTAGGGTCGTTGTAGCTATTAGAGTGCTGTGTAATGAGATGGCAGTCCAGGATGGGCACCTTGCTTTACATACAGTGCTGTTTTATACACGAAGCCATCTAATAAGATATATGTGTCCTTTAATTGAGGTCTCGTGTACAGTGTAGTATAATGAGGCAATGTGATGAAAAGAAATGGAAAAGGAAAGAGCGTTATTTACCATGCTGAGAAGCTCTTATCATATGGAAATGATCAGAATTTAAATTTTTATCATCTGTCACAATTTGCTGCTGCTTTAATTAAAATCACACCAAGGATGTGTAGAGTGAGCCTGGCTAGATGTGCTTCGTGCTCTTAATGACTGTCAGATGGGAAGGCAAGGGGTACAGAGAGGGCAGGACTGCGGGAAGATCCGGAGGGAGATGGTGCCAGATGGCCAGGCTTATTTTATTAATTTAGATCTCCATTACGGCTTCTCTTTTCTTCATTTCTCCAAAGGATGAGTTAGTTTAATGGGAATCATTTCACAGCCACAGTATGACGTGTTTAACTCTTCGGAGCCCGTAGCACTGCAGCAAAGTGCATGTGTCAGTCGTGTGTCCCGTCGTCGGCCGGAGGCCCCAGCTCCAGCGCAGGTGCTTTAGCCCACAGCAGCTCTCCCTCAGGTAATTTGTTGAATCCCTCTTCGCAGGCGCTACCTACCATGGCATCCTGACTCGTAGCTCACCGGTGCAGCCAGCCACTGTCCTAAACCAGTTCCAGCTTCTGATCATTGGAGCAAAGTAGGGCCAAGGCAGCGTTCTGAGCCGTTTCTCTCCTGTTACCGCTTCACCTGCGCAGGGGCTGTCCACGCTGCTGGGCTTTGCCACGGATTTTGGGCTCATCTCTTACAGCTGCAAAACCTTCCTGTTAGTAGCAAGTAGCCTCACTCTTCTTCCAGCTCTTGGGTGCCTGGACACTCAGAAAGCATAGCAAAGTAGTGAGGAAAGTGAATTTTTAAAAGATTTTCATTCTCTTTGGGTTTGTCTGCACGCATCCGTGCGCTCAGTTACTGAGGTATCTGCCGCCTCCCGGTGGCTGTTGCGAAAAGCTGCACACAACTGGAGATGGTGATTTTAGATATTATTTAGATTTAGGGGTTTAGAGATTAAAAAAAAGGAGTATCGTCTTCTGAAAATCTGTTTGGCACAGTCTAAAGCAAGAAACTGCTGAGGCATTTGCATTAAGAGCAGGGATTTTTAATTTTTTCCTTTCAACTGTCCACTACGATAATAAAGGAGCTTTGATTTCTCAGGTCTTCAGCATCACCAGTGGTTACTGGATTAGTATTAGAAACAAAATGAGCTTGTCTTCTGTGATTCTATGAAGAAAAACACCAAACATATGAAGAATTTCTAGTTCCTGAATCCTCTATAAAAAGCCTGTTGATTAATTCACTTTATGAGTTGATTCAGAAATCTGAATCACATTTAAGTCATTCTTGGATTCCAGTAAAGCGGCTAGACTAATTTTGATCACAACTTTACAGCTGGAACAAATGTCAAGATGCATTTCCACATAATGTGAGTTTAGTGGCACGTGCAGGGAAAAAAAACTGAATTCACCCCAAAAATCTAAGGTATATGCTATGGCAAGAAAAAAACAAACCAGCTCAGTGTCATGTGCCATGCAGAGGATGAATCCTTGCACTATAACACAAGTAATATGGCATAACATTTTCAAGATTCTGAATTAATAATTGGACTTTAAACATCTGTATCAATAATTTTCAAATTCTCTTGTATTGAGATTCATAGTTTTTCCCAAACTGTGAATTTGTAATTGTTTGCAGGTCCATCCCCAAGAATTTCATCGGTGTAGGAAAACTGAATTTTGTCAGCCCAAGGCTGACAGTAACATAGCTTTTGATAGAAAAGTCATTTATGCTGTCACCTCCACTGGGTCTGCAATGTTCAGTTCTGTGCTAATGACAAAAGCTTGTGCTTTGCTGAGGAGGAAGACGAAGACAAGACGCAGGGATGCCTGGGAGCCATCAGAAAGTTTTTGGAGAGTCTGTGGGTGATGATGAAATAAGAGATCTCATGTAGTCATTGAGCACTGGCAAGCGAGATGCAGTAGAAACAGTGTTGAACTGTCGATTACTCCACTGAGCACTCACCCAACACACGTTGCCTGTGGAAAGCTGGGGCTAGCCGCTGGCCGGTGCATGGCTGAGGGCCCGTCAAGTTTGCACACCCCTTTGCACCGCTCTTCTCATCTGCTCCTCACTCGCTATTTAGTGAGTGAGGGGCCTTCATGCTTTTGAGAGCATCACAAGCAGGTTTGCTTGCCATGCTTACAGTTACAAATGATTAAAGTAAAAACCAAACTCATGCATCTATGGAAGCTCGCTTCCTGTATGATAGTGTGGGAATGGCACTCTGACTGCTAACTCGGCAGGTTGGGGTAGACATGACTAGGTTGATGGAGCATATCATTCTGCTTCAGATTATTCTGAAGTCTTACACATGTGTTGTATATTAAATATTAGGTAAAATATGTAAGAAAAGATTAGATTAAAATCTCAAGACCAATCCGAATTTGTCAGGCTATGAAAATTAAGTCTTTGGGCATGGTAAATATACATTTTTGAGAAGGACGCACAAAATTTGGAGGCATGAATTTGACAAGGATCTCAAATTTCAAGTGGTTTTGCAAAGCTTATCCAGACTTTTGGAGCTTTGTCGTCATTTCTTAGATCTTCTGAAAGCCCCCAGCTTTCCTTGCTAGGCTGACAGCAAGCAAATATGCCCAGTCCTTCCTTTGTCCTTCCCTACCACTCCAAAATTGCCTGGGTATTTTCTAGTTGTTTTGTTAGAATAATTTTACAAATCCTTTTTATCTTACCTTTACCCAGTGCTTGAGTTCTGTGTTCTCACTGCTTCTATTTTATACTCTTCCCCTCAGTGCATTTTGTCTTAATATTCAATATCATACTAGGACTAGAGAGAATGAGCTCATGACTGGGAGTGAATGAAGTAGATGTTAAAAATTATATGACATAAAAAATTGTATAAAAATATATTGAATGATTTATTTAGGGATGCGAGTACATTATACCAGTAATCTAATTCCCAGTATCTTCCTAAGCAGCTTTCAAAACCATTTTTTGATTTCTTTGGGTTTTGAATTGCTGCTAAAATAATAAAAATGGATGGAGCTGATGATGAATCATCATGACAATATTTACTATCAACAGGGATTTTTGCCAGTATTTTAATCCGTAACAGGGTCCCAATGGCACTGGCCCGCTTAGACCTGCAGATTAAAAAAAAAAAAAAAAAAAAAAAATTCTTGCTATTTCCTTTATTTGTACTGATGTTGCAACAGCTTAAGTTAAAGCTTCTACTAAGAGTAGTAACTTAATCTATTTCAAACCTCTGTGGCTAGATGGCAGGCAAGCATGCTAAGAGCTCGCCTGGGTTTTTCTGCATAGCCTATGGGCTGATGTACCTCTGGGGAGAAGGCACAGGGACTCCCTCTAGGCACTTTATTGCAGTGCTGGCGTTTTGGCGCCCAGGGGTGTTTCTTCCCACGCCAGCCAAACACAAAATAGTAAGCAGAAAGAGGTAGGTGCCTCCAGATGATCTTTTAGAGAATGTGTGTTAAACAATAATTAGTTACTCTTATTTGCCCTACATAAACATGCAGCTTTCTGTTGAGGGAGCCTAGGGAGCCTGTGTTATACATTCAAATTAAGAAATGTGGATATTTCTGTAGCTGCAAAATGAAAGTCCAAGGAAAATTTGTTTTCTAAGAAAGAGCTAAACTTGACTTTGCACATCAGTATCAAAACTCTTGCAGATGTAGCTTGGACCAGACTTTACCTTAGAAGAAGGAAACCAAACGAAACCAAAGCAAGTGCAGAATCAGAAACAATATTAAGTGGTTATTTCTCACACCAAAAATCAACAAAGGTCTGGTAAGTGGGATTCTACTCTCAAGCCGTTATCCTGCATGTGGGGACTTCATTACTGATTGCATTAGACACTAGATTAGTAGGCAGTCTGCAGTAAGCCCTGCAGGTATATAACCTCTTGATTCTGAGGAGTTTGGGTCAGTGACCGTCGTTAATTATGTTTGCAAAAGCAATTACAGACAGCAGTATAAGCAAAATAAGCACCAGCTGTTTTGAAAGTCATAACTCAGGAAATCTTTTTCTCAGGTTGTATACTTCAGTGGCACAAATAATTGCACAATAACTAGTACTATTTGTCATTTAATATATGGGGCATGACCAGAAGATATACTAATGCCTGACATCTTTTCTTTCAGGATGACTTTCTGTATAGTGTCTCCGTTTTAAGTGGAATACTTTGCACTGTCTTGGCAGTAATCAAATTTATGCTGGGAAAGGTCCTCACAAGCAGAGCGCTGATAACCGATGGTGAGTGTGAAGTTGATCCTGCTGCATTTATGGACTCTTCCAGGGAATGTTGTAGACACAGAGGATACAAGTGACCCCCACGTGAGGGCAATTGTGAAAGAGTATTGAAATAAGGCAGCCACTGGGAAACGGGGAAAAAACCCAGAACAGCCTGTGGTACCACCAGCCTTTTGCATAGATAACAGCTGAAATGGGTATGTCTGGTGGAGGTCAAAGTTAATGTGTGGATAGTAAGCAATAATAGAGAGTTAGAGGTAGAGCACATAATAAATTATGTGTGGACTAGTCAGAGGTTAGACTACAGAGGAGGGTTATGACACCAATTTATATAGCTTTGGTTAAGCCACATCTATCCTCACTGCCTACGCCCGGTAAACAATTCCATCCCCACGGTTAAAATGAAGCAAGTCTGTTGCAGAAAACACCTCCCTGCCTTGAGCAGGAATCACAACCATCATTCATACATACCCCCTGTAGACTTAATTTGCCACTGTAGTGCTTTTCCTGCCACTCAGCAGAGCTGGGGGAGAATCGCAAGTGTAAAACAAAGCCTTTGCCTGCCTCCTGCCCCGCACTCCTCTGGCCCTGCCGGAGTTCTGCACAAGGTGACTCTTGTTCACTATATCCTTAGAAGACCTCACTGCCAGTATTCTCTTGGCACAGGCATGTAGGGCCTGACTGATGCTGGTTTCAAAGATATGTTTAAAGGCGTGTTTTAAAAGTAGGTCTAGATATGCCTCTTACTGACAAGGCTCAAGCTTGTGAATCTTCAGAAAGCCACGGGGATCTACTCTGCAAACAAGTGAGGCCACAGTCATGGCAGAGATTTCACAGTGCCCTGCGAATCTCTACCAGTTTTTATCTGCAAGCACAGGACAGTTTGAAATACTCTGTAAACATACACGGTAGGGTGTTAATGGTTCATGGATTGTGGTACGTAAATTATTTTACTCTGCTGAAGATTTCCCTTTAAGGAAATCCAATTTTCAGCTTACTCTAGAAATACATACAATTGCTTTATTTTAAGTAATTTAAACATACTCAAAATTTTTTTGGTGATGTGTGATAACACATATTATGAGTATTTATATTTTATGTCATCCTGCTTATATAAATGCTCCATGAGTATTTATATTTTAAATAGAAAATAAGCAAAAAAGTAATCAAAACAGCAGTGCGGGGGTTACAACTAAGCTGCTGCCTCCCTGCATTTGTGATTCTCTCCCAACAGACCATGCTGTTCAGTGATCTTATTCTTTACTATGGACTCTGCCACTCTAAACATTTTGAAACAAAAAGATCTCCAACCTGCAAAAAGGATTCTGGAAAGGATCCTGGGAACTACAGACCAGTGAGTCTGACTGCCTTCGCTGTCAGAGTGTAAGTGGGCCATGTCAACTGTTTCAGAACTGTGTCTAGGCAGGCAAATGATTAACCCTTCCTTTAAAAAAATGTAGCTTGTTTTTGAAACAGAGCAGTTTTTTCAAACAAAATATTAGCTGAAAAATTCCTGAATAACTCTAGCTCTGAATTGGTCTCCTGTATGACACAGAAATCTCTTCCCCTATAATTACATCCTCGTGCTAATTATATTGCTTCTGAGCTGGAGATTGCTCATTCTTTGATAAAAAAAGTAGGGAATAAAGTACACAATTACCTCGGTCTGGTTTTTCTCTCTCCTTTTCCCCCTTCAGAACTACTTTAGAAAAAGTAGGAGGCTGCTCTTACCATGTGTGGTTAAATATCTTCTTTCACAAGATATATTTATATATATACTTGATTTATTAACAAGCAGGAGGAGACAATGTGATTCAGCAGCTGAGACAGATTTAGCACTCCCTTGCATATCTTTTTTTAGTGTTTTCTGTTTCCTGCTAATTTACCTCCTGTGATCACTGGCTGTAGACCAACAAACTGTTTTGAGTAACAAGAGCATACATTTTTCTTCCTGAAAAAGAGGTTTATTTTCAAAACAGCAAGTTCTCTCTCATAGATGTCAACCTCTATTAACTATTTTTTTAAAGAATAATTTTGTTTTACAGTAGGGCTTGACAATAATATCTCTTTAAAGCCTAAATGTATGAACCCTAATAAGGCAAAACGTTATTTGTACAATTTGTTTATAGCAAAAGCTCATGGACTTTTGGATATTAGAACCAGCCATTTCCTGTCTCGAATTTTGTAACCTCTCAGAGGACAAATGCAGAGATGTAAGAGTTGGATGATGTCAGCCAACTTTCCTGTAGGTTTTAAAGACCTGTTTCCCTCCCAGAATTAGCCACCTGTTTTTTCCTGTGCTAGCCTTACGCACAGAACTTGGTATCTGGATTAAGACCTGCAGCCATTACATGATTTCCTGCCACACCAGCAAAGAAAGGTTCGACTGAATGACAGTCAGGAAGAGAAAACAGTTTCCTTTGTAAGTAGCTTTTAGATCATTTGGAACCATCAGCCAATAATGGCAATAAAATGTATTATTCCTGCCTTTTGCATATCATGCTGATGGATTCTGACTTAAGCTGGAGCAGGGGAAGTAACACTTTTTAAAATTTACAGTTAATTAATTTATACTTAATATTCTTTATATATTCTTTAGACACACACACACACACTACATTTCATTGACATGTATTAGCAGTATAAGTTCTATTGCCTGGGAATTAAAAAAGGATCAGGATTCTTCTAGACTACAGTGTTGACAGAGTAATCGTGTCTATATTGGTTCAGCTATGCTGGTATAATTAATCCAATAATCAGGCATTTACATGCAACGCCTGTGATACCAATTGTAGAATGCACTGCCACAGTCCAAAAATCCCCAACCCCCTTTTCTTTGCAGGACTGGAGGCCTGAAACCTTTATATGCCCTGTTCTGCCACAGACTTGCTAAGTAACACGTGCTTTTCCGTGCTGGGGTTTCCTTTGCATTTAAGTACCTACTGATAGGGATCTGGTGAATCTTAATCAAAATATTGATGGTTTATACAAGTATTTCAGCTGGATACCTAGGAAAGGTCAATTTTAAGCTACATCTTTCAGAAAGACTTAACATGATTTAGGTGAGGACTGGCTGCGAGAAGCCTGGATCAAAGGAGGCATTCAGGAATAAGTGTCATGTATGTGGTTGTTGGCAGTTGTGCGGAATTGGAAAAAAACTGTCTAAGTACTGTAAGCAGCAGCTGACTGAGTTGACTCACAAGGCAATATAGAGTATTTCAAGTTTGATTTTTCATTGGTTAACTAGGTTAAGTAGTATATGTATCTACCAAATGAATGTATTATCAGTGACTTTTTTTTTTTTAGAACAATAGTGATGTCTTTTGTGTTCTTGAGAAAAAAAAAATCAGAAAAAAAGGAATTTGGGGAAAAAAAAATGAACACAAGGAATGACTTAAAGAACCCCAAAGCAATAACCAATCAAACAAGAGTTGAAGGCAAAATGGCATTAATTATTCCAAAAGCTCTAGGAGAATTTTGAAGGGACAATCACAGAGGCAAAGAGAAAGGGTTTAAAAAAGAAAGAGGAATCTAAAAGGATGTTCATAAAAATTGTGAATAATAGATAGGAAGCTCCTGTGATATAAGGCATAAATGGAGAATACTCCTAGGATTATCCTGTATGTCTTCCCTAATGCATTCAGCAGTGTATGTAGCTCTAAGCTATAGTGCCAAATACATGTAAATAAATGTATAGGATGGGGTAAAAAGCTTCAAGGTCTTTGAAACATTACTGTCCAAAACCATTTTCCTTTTCATGAGCTCCTCAGGTATACTGGACTCCAGTTTGCTCCTTTTGAGAGAAAGTGAGAGCCTTTGGGTACCTTACAAAGTGGCCTTTGAAGTTCTAACTGGGGATATTTGTACATGCAGCAATGGTACATACATTATGAAGAGGTTCTTTGGAAGATAACTGGGCTACAGCAGTCATGCTCAGGGCTGCAGCCAGCCAGCCACTATTTTCCAGCTCAAAGATACTTCATTCATGACGATATGCTACAAGAGAGCTAAGCGCTTGACTGTTGGAGTCAATGTGGAGCAGGTCCAGTATTTTGAAGGAATATTGCTGTTTGGAAAATGAGCATCAAGAGGTGAGAGCCCTATCAAATAAACAGCAGCTAGAACTGGGATTTGGAACTAAACAGAGAATGAAAAACTCAGGACTGACCAAGTCAAGATGATAGTACAGCAAAATGAATGTAAAGTTGTTTATCTCAGACATGACAACTGACAGAGGTCTTGCAATGCACTGGTCAGACCAAATGGTCTGTCTTTGATTTGTTGAAGAGAAGCGTGGCAAAGACCTCTGGCTAACTGTCTGAACAAATTGCCCTGCCTCCTTAACGCAATGCAGTAGCCCATAGGTGCCACTGTGTAACGTCTCACAAGGGTCTCTGTGGTCCTCTTTGGTGGTACTGGTATAACAATGTCTTCTCTCCCTACAGATCACTGCTGCTTAGGCAAGACAGTTAACCAAATCTCAAGGAATTTGCTTTCTTCCTCTTTTTTTTTTTCTTTCCCCCCCTTCTAGGTTTCAACTCTCTTGTAGGTGGAATAATGGGATTTTCCATCCTTCTTAGTGCAGAAGTTTTTAAACACAATTCTTCTGTCTGGTATCTGGATGGCAGTATAGGAGTTTTAATTGGACTTACAATATTTGCCTATGGAATCAAGTGAGTATCTCCTGCTAGCAGGTATTTCAGTATGTACAGCAGATGGGCTATCTGTTTAATGTAATAAGCCATAGCTCTTAAAGGTTTATGTAACTCCAGTAAAATCAATCACTGGAATTTATTAGGCTAGCTACTAATACTGAAGCAGAGCATGTGGAAAGGGATAAAAGATTGTGTGTCTCACATCAGTTGGAAAGAAGCCAGGACTTAAGAAGAAATTGGAATAATTTTAAAGACTTTTGTATACCTGAATTTGGAAATAGAAGGTTTGAAACATTTGAAAAATAACCACAAATCTTGGATAAAATCAGTCCCTGTTGCTTTTATGGCAAATTTCTAAGCACTGTTTTTTTCCAGAGAAAGTCCAAGTTTAAAGGTAAGGTGCCCAAGTTTAAAGAATGATCTTGCTAGTGATTTCCATCCTAGCCCTACCCTATAGCAACTTCTGAACTGAAGGTTAGCCAGTCATGTTTCAAATGTTGTTTCTATTGAATTTTAAGATGGTTTCTTGATTCACAACACCAGAAACAGAATAAAATCAAGCTCTACCACACGCTTTATGGCTGCCACAGTTTCCCTTGGCTGCATGGAATCTAACTAAGGGTTTTGTGTTTTATCCCCCTTTCTGCCATAAGAGGAAGGGGGAGATGTAGCATCTTAGTGAATTGGAATTGTGCCTGTTAAGAAGCAGACCTTGGCCAGGCTGCAGTAAGCCGTCATCTGGAAGCTGTGTGTTTTTTTTTTAAACTTGGAAAGTTAAATTACCATTTTAATGGGGAATACCATTCTTGGAAAAATCACTATAATTACTATTTCCATTGTAAAACTAACTGTTCTGGAAAACTGTAGAGGCAAATCCATATAAAAGTATTTATTTAAACATACCAAACTGCATTAGGAACATTTTGTACAGCCACTGAAACTCATGATACATACATGCCATCAGTCTCCTCGACAGCGTGCTCAGCCATTGTGTCACCAAGACACAATGAAGGCTAATGAAGGATAAAACTAAATTGTTTTGGCAACTACCCGATTTCACAGTTTGTGAAACTACTGCTATTCTCCTCTACTGTTAGATACCTTCTTCCAGCAGCCTGGTGTGAAACAGGTTGCTACAACAGTCCCTTTCCCACTGATCCCTTCATGGATTCTCCAGCCAAAAATGACTGCTGCTCTGCATTTCCATTTCTTAGTGCAGCCCTGCATCCCAGCTTCCTAAAGGACAGCCCCTCTCCACACAGTTTGTTTTACACTCCCTTTTGGGCAGAATTAATTGTGGGGCAGAATTAATCCTGATCAGGAGAGAGCAAGATAAGGCTGTTACTACCTCTGAGTTCTTTCTAATTCATAAAATAAATTAATATAAGTAAACAGAACACCCCAGTTCCAGGGCTTTCCTCTGTCTCTGCATCAACACTCCTGTGCTTTCCTCTGCAGGTTGCTTATTGATATGATACCCCGTGTAAGGCAAACGCGCCATTATGAAATGTTTGAGTGAAGATCACACCCTCTTCTCTGTCAGGACTGTAAAACTACAGCATCATACATTTTGGCAAGTGGTGCCAATGGTATTTTACTAAATATGCAGTTTGTTTCCCGTGGTCTGTTTTTGTTGAAGTTTGTTTTAATGGGAAATCTCTCTGTAAAACTGGCATATGTGCACACTGCTTGCAATTCAGCAAAACAGCAGCATTTTTTTTTTTCAAGTATGCTATTGATTCCTGTGACAATAGAAAACACGCGGTTTGCAGTTTTAACCCAGCTGCCATGTTGTATATTCCAGAGTGAAAGTGTTCTTAATGGTGTGATAAGCCTGTGGGTAAAGAAGTGCCAGTTTCAGATCATGTTTTTTACCCCCCCCGGCCTGTACTTTCCCAAACACATGCTGTAACAGAAGTACAATCCTTACTAACCTCTTCAGCTAACAGAGTATCCTATGTAGAGTCTGGACACCAAGAGCTGTGTTGCTTAAAACACTTCAGTAGCTACTTCCTCCCCCACCATTCAAACAAATGCACAGAAAGAGCAGGTACAAACCATTCTGTGCTCAGAGAGATACTTCATTTTAATCCTAAATTAACTGAAACTATACCTCTTCCACATAAATTCCGTTTTTTCTTAATGAGACACTGTTCATAGCTTTGCATGGACCAAACAAGCACACACAGTATTACTGTACAGACCAAAGCCAAGGAAGGAAGGAAGCTGCTTGAGGAATGGGATCCTCATCTTCTATTATACTATACGCAGATATACCAGCATGTGTGACTTTGTGGTTGCTCTGTAGTCTGACGATGGCACAGCAGTGGCTCAATCTGGTGGTGAGATACAGATCTATTTATTAGATTTAGATTGTCCTGTAAAGTGTTGCTCACCTTCCATCATGCATCTTATATATTACTTAATAGCAGGTTAAATTATAAAAGAATCTTGATGTATAATCAATAAAACTGGTATCTATTTTATACAGTATCTGTAAGTAACATTTGAAAACTATTTCCAGAATGTATCATAGAACAAAGTCTTCCTGTATAGCAGCCTATTAAACTGGATTCTCTGGCTGTATCTATTTTCTCTTTATTTTATATATTCCAGGTTGGTTTTCACAACACAGAACCAGTATTGTTGCTTCTGTTTATCACAGGTGGATAAAAAATAGACAGTCCACTCTTATGTTTGAAATAGGACCATGGTAAGTAGCCAAGGAGCTAGAACTGCCCATTTCTAGCTACATCACAATAGACTACATAAGCTAGAGTAGATGTACAATTAAGCTATTCAGTGATTGATGTACAGTGGGGACACTGATTTTCTTGCTGGTACTTTGTGATGCTAAAACCGTATTTCCCATCATATGTCACTTAGCAAGTTCTCGGCCAGATCCTTAAGGATCTTTAGTAAAAGCCAACTCCAAGAGATATGTGTAGGAAGAGACCACCCAAAGGTTTCACTGACCTGACAGTGCCTATATGAGGTGCACAATATTGGAAAGATGACACTCAGTTCCACTTCAAACAGAAAATTCTTTATGGCAAAATGAATTTTGTTCTGCTGCTATAGTTTAGTTATACATATTTTGGATCAATTAATTAAGTTCGTATAAATCTTTGTATGGAAACTTTATAATATTGTTGCTATTAGTGCTGATGCTGCTTGTGCCTTACTGTCACAGGATGATGTTAGAGATCATCATGTCATTCAGCAGTACGATGAAAGTAACTACAACGCTTTGACAAGACAAAGGAGCTACTTCATAAATGCATTCAGCAAGGACTCCAGAAAGACTGTAAAGTATAGGAGTCATCACTGTACTCCTCTCAGGTGGATTTGTAAATATCAAATACCTCCCCAAGACCCCTTCTTCCTACACAAGTTCCTAATTTGGTATGCTTTTGCTTATTCCTGACTTTTTCCTGTTAAGCTGCTTCTCTGTCTCATAGTTCCATGAAGTGAGCTGTGGAACAGATATTTCCCCACTGATTAACTAGCTTTTGTCAAGCATCTTCAGCCTCAGAATCATAAACATAGCTATATTAGACATTTCATGGTTTTGTTAGTTTTATTAGTACTGTCTACCCTCTTCTGCCCCTGCAGGGGCTTTATTACTTCTCCAGTCCCATTTCTAGTGGTGAGAATGACACTTGGGAACTACTAAAAGTGCTGCTCCACAGGGCCATGCACTCCAGCAGCCCGTTTGTAGCAGAGGCCAGTGCCAACTGCTTCTGAAGGGAAGTGAGGAGATGTAACTGCTTGCGGCAAGACACTTAACTCCTGGTACAACCTTTGCAACACAGAAGTCCTAGACCATTGAAAGTATGTACGACATTAAAACCAACCCCCAGCTCAAACATTAAATAATTCTGTTAAAATGCTGAGTGTAAATAGGAGCACAGGACTAGGCAGATGTGTTCATGCATGAAGCAAAGCTAAACGCTGAGTAAACGTAGTTTCACACTTCATGCTGGAACTCCAGCATGCTCTTAGAGGATGTTTGTTAAGTACAGACTCCAGCTGTGTAGCCTTCAAAAAGGAGATGTGGTTAAACAAGTTAATCATACTTTTTCTTATCAGATTAATTTAAACTAATTGCAGAAACTTTTCAGTTACTACAGGTGCTTCAAAGCATTTCTGATATTAGAATGTAAATACAAGAAAATACTTGCAATACTTGCGATACTTCAAAGGAAAAAGACCAGGAAATAATGATACTCAGAAATGAAAGCAAATACATGCTGATAAAGCCAGCTAGAATCAGGGAGACTTTGTATGGCACATGACAATAGAAAAGAAAAATAACTGCTCATCCAATTTACCAAGGCACTCTGCTTTAGCTAGCCACCCCCAAAGGTAACAGTTTCTATGTTAGTTTTCTTTATTAAATGCCTGTGCCAGCTGATTTTTCTAACTATGAGCTAGATAACAAGTGTGCTTCCAGCTAACCTAAGTGAAGGTGGGCTTTTCAAAAGCTGAAATAGCTCAAAAGCACTCGGACTAATCACCTGAAACCTGGCACTGGCCAACATAATACACTTTGCTTGGTGATCACAGGCCACAGAAGCTTGTCAGCAGTGCCAAAGCCTCTTTGTTGTGCACAGGACACAAGGAATGAGCTTCAGTGTTCACACAAGGAACAGCACTGGCCAGTACAGAAACTGCAAACTGACACTGAAGTCTGCCCAAACTCAGAATTGCGAATTAATCCCTGAAAGTGACTATGCATCCGAGCAGATGCTTTGAATTTAGCCGTATTGTTCAGCAGAGAAAGAAGCTATCAAAAACTCTCACAGTAAGGATTACACCAGCTGCAGTCTTGAATCCCAAGCCATGCCTCACATGAACCAGGTAGGCATGAGGTGTATTTTAATAATGGAAAAAAATAAATGTTCCACTTACTTACTTACTTACAGCTAAAAGCCAGATTGTCATCAAGAAATCACCAGACTAACATGCCTTGCTGATTTAGTCCCATTTCTCTTCTCACAATAGTAGGTAAATGCCGTAAATAAGTCTCATCCAACCATGGTGGAAAAATGGAGCCTCAAAAGAAGCTCCTTGCTGAAAATGATGTTCCAGAAATGGACCTGAAGCAAAGAACCCAGACAAGAAGCTCCTCAGACATGGGCAAATTCAGCTCTAGGTACACCTGCATCTGGGAATGTACCACAGAGTTTCTCATGGTCAGTAATACCATTTGCATTGCTGCAAACCCAGCTGCCTGGGAAAAAGCATAGACATTTCTGGCATCCTTTTCTGTGGGTCAGCTCATGAAGATGCGAGGTCACGAGACAAGTAGTAAGCCTTAATAATACACAAAGCAGGAATGTTTGTTCCCAACATGGCAATGCATTTTTTCCTAAACAGTCAAATTTATACTCAAGTAATGTCTTCACTATCCGTTTTCTTTTGAAGCCTGAGGATGGAGTATTAGAGGGCCATGATAGCAGCAAGCTGCCTCTGCAGCAACAGAGATTAGGAAAAGCTGAAGCTACTTGACCCAGAGATTATCCCTGGGGGGCACGGACGTGTGTAGATGCTTCATCCAGCGTTTGGACATAGGAAAGTGGTGTGCTGTGCTCGCAGCACCTGCAATTTCTCTCCTCTGCTCCTAGGTCTGCTGCTAGTCTGTGCTAGGTGCACTGCCACCAAGTGGTGCTGTGACAAAGCACATCACTGAGCCTGTGGCTGTGTTTATTGAGTACCAGTAACTAAGGAGTAGCACACAAAAACACATTCCTGCGGCCTGGCATGTGGGTCCAGGTTACACAACTGGAGAGCATAATTAAATCAAGTAGCAGACAACCCAGGGATATTTCCCTCTCCTGTTCCTCCCACGTTTGAGAGCTGACGTTTTCCTTTCAGCCACAAGATCAGCATTTGAGGCAGCACTGAACGGTCCTTGAATTTTACCCGATTGGTGCTACTCCCTGCGGTCAGCACAGCTGCTCCTCTGGCAGCCTCCAGCCCACCCCGGGAGCGTGCGAGAGCAGGTCAGGAGAAGCCCAGCCTGCAGGTCCAGCAGGGACAGACATGGGCACCAACAAAAGCACTCGGATGCAGGGAGGCTGGCTGAAAGTACGTTTATCCAAAGCCTGCACAGAAGGGCTACTCTCTCTACATTAGTTTGGCAAGTAATTGGGAAACATCCTATTTTGTCAGCTAACGCTGTTGCCGCCAACCCCGGTATTCTTCTGAACGCACTTCTTCATAACACAGGCCTTACAGGATTGTAACCCTTTACCTTACACTGAGCAAGGAGTGAAGGTGACACCTGTTCTAAAATACTGAAGTGACAAGAAGTGCCAACCTCCTTTTCCTGGAGCAGACCCATTGAGCAGAATCCAAGCCAGCAGCGTGGTCTTGGGCAAATCCCATTGATTCCTCCCTCCCGCCTATGGAGGCGGGGAGGAAATAAAAGCTGAGAGGGGTCTCTCAGTCTCTAAAAAGCAATTTAGCAGCCTTTACTTCAAAAATCCACTGGACTGATTACTTACATTGCAAGCAAGCAACAGTTGTTACTTGCTGAAACACCAGAGGCTCGTCATACCTTGGTACGTTTTCTTTAAAGGTGGTATTCCTGCTTCAGCATTTTTGTTCAGCGCTTTTCGCTTTGAAGTTTCCCTTCTCACAAACGTGCTCAAAAATGTGCACGAAGCAGACGCCTTCAGCCAGCCAGCGCTCCTCCGACGTCCTGCAGTAAGTCTCGTGGGAGGAAAGACCTCCAAGCCACGGGTCCACAAGACAAAGCAGGACATACAGTGAGACCTAACATCTGGAGCCTGTTCAGTGCAAACAGTATTTGATTTCTTTGGCAACAAAGATTTACTACTGGGATTTTAGTTAAATGCAGTCTCCATAATCAGTAAAATAATAAAATGTGCAAGTCCCAACAAGCATAAACATAAATACAGGGCATTGTAAAGCAGTAAACTGGGATCCTCTGTCTCTTGCAAGCTGAAGTGTCAGTGCAAGGTGAGGCTTTTGAGCAGCACAAAGTCCCAGCAAAATGTTTCCAGCTGTGGACTCTCTACCAGATGGAGTTTGACTGAACCCAGTCTAAGCGTCTAAGTTGCAGGATTTAGTATTCAAGCTCCCTGAATGATCTTTCCAATACAGCTGCATGGCGTGTGTGTTTTTTACTCCAAGTTCCAATTTTCATACATTTTTTTTCCGTTATGTGACTGCAACGCAGCCCACCACTGACTCTAGCTGCTCACCATCTTACAGATGTCTCCTTATAATGTCAAAGCTGAACAATAATTAGGGGAATGAAACAGGAAGGAAAATGTTTCCAAAAATAACCAGAACAAGGGACTGAATGAGCAGTGTCCTCCACTAATTAATTTTGATGTTAGGAAACATTTCAGAATTGTGGTATGTTGAACAGCAACACAGAACCAACAAAATTTTCACCAATTTTAACCTGAGGTAAAGTTCGCCACAGAAATACCCATAAAAAGGGGTGACTGGTGAAAAATACTCATGTACTTCGCCTCACTGAAACAGTAATAAAAGGCTCTTGCAGAAGTACTGCCAGCAACACGCAGCAGAAAACCATCCTGTGTAGCCACGATGCCCTAAACTCCCCAATTCCGGCAGTGAATAGATGATGCAATCCAAACCCAGGTCACAAACCCTCTCCCAAACCTGCAGGCACTTCACCTTCCCACTTCAGTGTGACATTTTTATTTATGCTATTGCTTACCAGTGTTGTCTGTCATTAACTGGGACAAGGAAAAAAAAAAGGATCCCAAGTTGATAGTTACTGACTTCTGTACTATTCTGATTTTACATTACTCAGTTATGTGTGGCCACATGTTAAAAAAAAAAGCCTACAAAAAAGATGGAAAAAGGTGGTGGTGTAAGAAAGTAAGCAGTTGCTTCTCACCAGTGTAGTTTTAAAAAGTACATAGCAGCTATATTACAAATGGACATTTTTACAACAGAAAAAAAGAGCTGGTCTTCATTTTGGTTTTTTGGTTGGTTGGGGTTTTTTTACTATTCATTTTACTACTGCATACTGCTCCCACATTAATTGTTCTATTACTCTTGGACACCTCCCCTGAAACCTCTAAAAATCCCTAGCAGAAGCTGACAGGAGAGGACCCTTCCCTTAGTCTCGGCTGGGCTAACAAAAAATGAGGTGGGCAGAAAGAGCCATTCAGCAGAATGGGTGCAACCAAAATAAACCGACAGTTCCCTCTAAGAAGTCTCAATCTGTGCACATTTATATTGTACGTCTTTTTTGATGTATGTGCTTACAACCTCCGAGGTGATTTAACGTGGCATCCATCAAGCGGACTGAATGCACACTCCACTCCCCCTAAGACACAGGTTACCATCTCTCAGACGATTTTGGCAGAGGGACTCTCCACGGCGCCTCGTGGGTGCTGGCTCCTGCAGCACCAGCTGCTGTTGGCTGCTGAAACCTCAGCCCAGCCTGGGAGCGACGCTGACTGAAGCAACACAGGCACGTAGTCCAAAGTTTCATGCTTGATCTCTTGTTCCATAGGCGAGCATTCCATAAGCCATCCCAGCTCTTAGCATTTAAACTTGGATCTTGAAAGACAACACTCTCTAAAGCTGTTATTTTACCACAACATAGCTTTCATTTTTTAACTCCGTAGTGTATTGTGCCAGTAAGTCTTGTCTATCCATGTGCTGCTGTGCAATTCCAGAGTCTTCCTTGTGTACTGGAAATTTCTAGGAAACCAGGAATTCCTCACTACTGCTGTGGCAAAACTGCCCTGCTGAAATGAACCTTGATTTTATCCATTGTCCAACTTGGATTTAAAAGACAAAGTAAAAAGATAATTACTTGCCTGTTGTTCTTATGGCCCAGATGTGGGTAGATGGGACTGTTTGTGCTCACCTCTGAAGAGGTGGGCCAGCAGCAGAAATGCCCAGCTACAGAATTGCAAGGATAAGCCACAGAAACGCGATTTTGGATAAATGGCAGCTCACAGACTTCCCATTTAAGCACAAAGCAATCATAAATCCAAATCACACAAGAAAAAGGTTTATTGAAAAATAAAGTTCTCCCTAGTTTTTTTTCTACAACAGTGAAAACAAAGCATTTTTCTATGCCATTAAAGTACAGACATTTACTTTTCTAAAAAAAAGAAAAAAAAATTAAAAAAATCCCATCCTATTGAACCCCAGTAACTTGACAGTATCTGAACCACTGTGTTCTGTTCTTTCTGAATCAAACTGCTTGAACGTAATATAGTGGAACACAACCATTTAAATAAGACAAAGGATCAACCTTTTAAGAGAGACTTCAAACCAAACAAAATACACATAAGTACCAGCCTGACCCTGAAGTTCTCATGTACATATAAAAACTCTCATTGACTCCGAATTATTATCTGCAAATGCAGCACTCTTATTTTTACAGATTTTAGTAGGGGTTTTTTTCAATATACAGTGCTACAGGGATTATTCAGACTTTGACCCCCTTCGCCCATGGAGAGAGAGTCTCCCCCAGGGAATGACTCAGACCAGAAACCAAACTGCTGCCCCAAATTGCCCTCTGGAGGGCCCCCCCGCAGCAGTCAGCCTAGCAAGCTCAGGGGGATCAACTTCTCCAAGCTCAAATTAGCTTTGTAAATATCCCCTTGTATTTTTATTTTAGCTCTCCTGGAAGCTTCAGGGTAACTTTTCTCATAAAACGTACTCTTTTTTTCCTTTGGTAAAAACTGGCGTTTCCTCCTGCTCTGCTGTATTCCTTTGCAAAAACCAAATAAACCCATGACTTCTTAAAAATGGTTTCACTGTACTGCAACAGACCTGGTAATGAACGTAACAAATTAGTTCCGGGTATAACCCTATTAAAATTAACTGCCTTCAGACAGCAATTTAACTTGATTTATTGTGTACCTATCTGATACTTCGAACTACTTTGCAGCTGCTGGAGTCCGAGCCAGGACCTGTTGCATGCACTTTGCCAAGTGTCCGGATGGCTCCAGTAAATGCCATAGCATTATTTACATGCTCTCCTTAAAGCCAAGGATTTTGCTGGCTCCTGCAGGACCGAGCCTCTACTGCGTGGCTGGCCGCGAGTGCAGCAGCACTGACCTAGGGCTGGTATTTGCAAGTACGACAGTGCAGTGCAATAGAGATATTATTTTCCTGTACAAAGCAGCAGCCGCGTGTTACAATAGCTGTGAAACGTGAGGACAGCAGGGTCCACAATGCTTCAGTCCTGCGAGCCCTTACGCAAGGTGACAAATTCTGTTCCCATGCATAGCCCACCTTAGTTAAATGGCACCTGCGCTGACCTTCCTAGCAGAGGGAAGGGTATTCACTTAATTACAACTGAATTTTTTAAAAGCCGTTTCTGTGTGTGGAAGGTGGAGTTATTTCATCAAAACTTTGAGGACCTGATTTTATTTACCCATTTAATAAAGAGGTGGCTTAGTGCTGTTAGGAGAGGTGTGCTGAATTAAAACATACTATTGTATGTTCATAATTATATGAATATGTCAAGGATTACACCTATAAAAGCAAGACACTTTGGCAACAGTTGCACTTTCCCTGGAAGAAAGAACATGAACAACGCCTCACATCTGAGGCATTCTGGGGTTCAGCCTCTGGTATTTTCAACACATTCCTACAGTAAACATCTTACACTTGATACACGGAGTTTGCTCTTTACACTTTCCATTTAAATATCATATTTGGAAATTACAAACTAACTTAAAAAAAAAACCAACCTATAGAGCTGCTTAAAAATATGAAGACAAGATTTAAGTCACTGCCCATAAAACAATATGGTTTGATGTTACATTTACAGCAATATTATTAAAGCCTATCTCAATGAAACCATATCTGTCCCTGGCCTTTTCAGCCTGAATGAAAGCGTACATCCGTCAGTGCATTATTCGCCTCGACTTTACAGCGGTCCCTAAAACAATGGGACCAAAGGAGAACTACAAATGGAAAGAGGTCCCAAGTCCAAACTTGAAGGCATAGCAGCTGTAGGGCAAACATCATGAAGAGCGAGCCATGCCAAAATGTTAGCACCCCTGGAAAAAAAGACTGTGAAACTGGAAACCGATAACTACTAGTCTCTTTAAAAAAACCAAACAACAAAAAACCCAAACACCCCACCCCTCCAACTCCAAACTGTAGACTGAACAGCTATTTATCCAAGTTTTCACCTGATACTTTAATAATAGGTAACATCAACTTAGTCAGAGATGATATCTGCTGTAAACAGCAAGGAAAATTGGCTGCTGATATGTGTACAATATAACCTGCAAGTGTTTGGTCTTTATCTTGTAAGATACAGTGCTTTGTATGTATTAAAAAGGGAGAGCTGCTTTTTTAATTTGAAGAAAAATTAATGGAGGAGTTCAGCTATCACTGAAGCCAGTGGGAGTCATGAAGTTAATTAGACTTGAATGAGATAGTATTCAGCCTGATTCATCCCATTTAATTTATTTTACTAGCAAAATCTGGTCCTGAAATGCACTACAAGCAAAATACATACCTGAGAAAGCAATTTGGATTTTGTTTATGTGAAAAGTGCTGCAAGCTCATAAATCATCTTTGTAATTTAGATGGGCCACTCATTTTTGAGAGGGGAGGGCATGTCTTTCATATCAAGGATAAACCAAGGACGTTGACTAGGATTTTAAAGGATACTTGTACAACACGATTAAGGGAGGAGAGAGAAGACATCAGCTAAGAACCTGATTTGCAGCTGGTATCAACAGAAACTTTCAGCAAGTCTGAATGCTTGTCAATAAGCAAGTTGCAAAAGCCAGTACAAGTAGTTGGGAGCAGAGCCGAGCGGGGAAGATGCAGAGTCCTGGCTCTGTCTGCAACCCCGTTCTGCGGTCTCCAACTGACACCTGATCAGCAGCTATTCTGCAAAATATTCTTCTTGCAGAAAAGTAGTAGCATTAAAAAGAAAAACATCTGCAATAAGCTGAATATCCAGAGTTCCCTCCCCACTGAGAGTCGTAAATTCAGGTACCATAAAATGACTGTACTCTCCGGGTAGCACCAGGAATCACCCCGTGCACTTCCATGTACAGACGTCTTTAGCCAAAAAAACCACCACCTCACAAACTTTAATGTGGATCTTCAATTCTCCTGCTGATCAAATCAGATATGGCTGTTCCTAGAGGTTTTCTGTTAGCATTGTCTCCTAACGGCTTTAGTTTGCCCTCTGGTCTTTAAACAAAGATGTCCCATCCCAGCAGGAGCTCTCATGTCAAATTACAGATATTCAGTGAAGGGTATTCTGCTTGCAGGAGCAACTTTTTGCAAGAATTATGAAAGTTATAGTTTTATCTTATTAACCTTTACCTTATAGTTTTAGAACCGATTTCTCCACTACTTAAAAACTTTCAAAATTCATGGTGCTAAGCTGTATAGTCATCAAGCACTATTTTTACCTGTAATTAGTGTTCCATTATACTTGTTCAGACAGTGTCCATATTCCAAACGCTCATCCAAACCCCAAAGAAAGTAAAAAAAGGCACATAAACATTAAATATTTGTAGGAGAAACATAATCTGATATAAACAAGCAAACACGCAGCTGCAACTATAAATTACAAAAAGAAACATAGAAACTAAGCAAAAAATGCAAAAAGCAACTCTATTTATACATGTGCAAATCAACTTGCATATATGAAATAAATGAGGTTTTTATTGGCATTTTTAAACAGTGTGTATTTACCAACTTTACCTTTCAAAGGCAAGCCTTTATGTTAATTTTAATAAATATGTAAATGCTTCTCAAGTTTTCTAATCTCGCAGGAACAAGATTTTTGAAAAAAACTAGGTCACATACAAAAATACAAAATTTTAAAACAAAGAATGTCTTGATATGAGAGATATGTTTAAAAGCTTGTAAAGTGTTTTTATATTCAACTTTTTTGACATTTTTTCCCATCAATTGCTGATCAATATATTCAAATGCAAGTCATGCAAAAACCTGATTTCTGAGTAAAGGAAGCTGCAAGCTTTACTGTCAGACTGCAAAACAGTAGCACAGTCCCATCTCTAATAACCTTGTTTAAGTGCAATAATTGGACTACACCTTTATTCTTTAATTAGGAAGGAAAATAGTCATGGAACTTGGACAGAAGGCTGCCCTCTATCCTGACATGTGGAAATATATTATACATTTTAGTAAATCATTCAAAATTTTAAATAGTCCCACATGGATTTGCCTGAGTGCTTATCTGCAGAAGGATTCACTTATTTATCAACGCACGAACAAACACTGCTGAGTGATGGGGGAGTGCTGTATCGGGTTTAGTGAGTAATGTTTACAAAGTTTATGCACTTACAGTTCTCATATGATAGTTTCCTTTTACAGAAATTTAGACTGAAGCTGCAGTTCATAAAAGTAATATTTCTTCTGAAAAGAGAGTTTAAAATTAATAATAGAGGCCTATCGAATTATAGGTCTTGGTTCTTTTTTCTTTAAGATTGATGAGCCTTCTTTATAGATTTCAATGGAAATAAGATCAGACCCAACTGATTCTGAAGCCAATTTAGATGTTCTGTCCCTGGCTAAAATGCAAGCAGCATTGGTATCTGCTGTTTCATTTTTGCCAGGATGCAGTAATTCAATTCAGTAGACTAGAAAGCAACAGTGCTACAGCATGAAAAAAACCCAGAGCTTATATAGACTCTCCCTGCTGTGGTAAAGGCAAACTTAGCATTGAGCAAAACACTAGACCAGAAAATCTTATAACAACAAATACCAAACCCCTCCCATCTTTAAAGGTTTAGAGGCAAAATAAAATGCAGTATGCCATGTGGCCCATACACTGGGGGCGGGAAACAAGCAAATATGTATTTACAGCAAAGAATTGCACTACAGCAAAAACTACGTGTTTTGCATTCTTTAAGTGCACCCATACAAATCTTTGTTTCTGATGTAATTCTGCAATATCTCATTCCGAACTAAATTCCTGCCTGAAGAACCTCAGGCTGAATGGGTAAAGGCAAATTCTGCTGTTGCCTTTACTTTCAGCACCAGGTGTAAGTGTATATATTTTAATATGCAGGATTTTCCAGTTGCATGAATATGCACAGGTATGCAGGAAATATTATATATAAATACAAAATGAATTGTTGCGCCTGCTCAGACTCATTTCCAAACCTCCTCCCCCAGCTTTTCCCGAGTATTAAAACTATTGCAAACTCCATTTGTGCTGACTGAAGCAAACGCTGAGCTATGGTAACAGTGAGGATTTTCATACTAGTTTGTGTTTGTTTTCTTTTCATACAAAAAGTTTGCCTCCCATTATAGGGCCCAGCTGTTCTGTTTCTGGAAAATTACTCTAAAATGCAGCACATCATCACAATGCAGTTCCTGGTGACCCTGCTGTTCAACACTTCCCACATACCCTTTTTGGATACTGAACAATCTCTCAGGATTAAGTTCTGTGTAGTCCACAGCAATGTTACGGAGTTTCACAGGATAACACTGTCAGGAGTGCTGAGGCAGTAAACAAAAAAAACTTGAAAAAACTAATTCAGTGCTTTCAAATTGAAACTTTAAAATGTATACTGTTCTGCTCTCTTGTCTTGAGAATTTATCCAAGATTAAATAGCATTTCCCTTGCTTGGTCTTTGGTAGGTCAAGAGACACATCAATATTCACACACAGGTAGTGAATGCCAGTTACAAGAAAAATCTGAACCAACCGGATATATCCAAGAAAGGAAAATTTAAAGTATCTATGCTTTTCTTTATTAACTGGTAATGTTTGTTAATCTTTATGAAAAAACCCTTCATGATGATTTGAGGTTTTTTTCCCCGTATGGTCAGAGCACGTCCAAAGTGTAAACCTGCACACTACGAGTGCTTTCAAAATATACTGCAGATTTGTTTCTCACTGATCTTAGCATATCATTTCCTGACTCCAAATGGTGCTGTCAAGCATGCCACCTTCTGCTGAAAATAACAAAACTTACCCCTATAAAAAGAAGGCGGTTTAGAAGATTTAACTTGCTGCTCTAAAAAAATGAAGTTTGATTTGAATACCAAACTCTTGAATTGTTTTAGTCTAAATTTGTAATTGGTGTGCCTGCTAAAAGAAAAAAAGAAACAAACACCACCCCCCAAAACAGAAAACCAAAGAACCCACAAGACTGATCAATGCTTTTCTTAGCAGTTTTTTGTCTCCTCTTACTTGTTCTTTGGAAAAAAATTCTCTTTAAAAACCTAGCTAGTTATGAAGACATTTTACATTTCTATCATACAATAATTATAGTTAGCTTAGTTTAACCTTTCTATGTCATTCAGCAACACTTTAACTACTGGAAGCCGTAGCAAACTGAGGCTCTAATGATAATATTGCTCCAATGATGCTGAATACTTTTTGCTTCACACAGTATTTCTAGTAGACAGACTACAACAGAAGCATGGGCAAATTCCAAGGATTACTCTCTAAATGGGACCAGTAAACTGTGACAAGTCCATTCCAAAAATGGCAGTATGTTTTTGTAGCTTTTCCACTGAAGAAAATGCCACAATCCTAGTCAGTCGTTGAGTCACCAAGATGATGTGTCACACGCTGGCAACTGCCTATTTGCTCATTCATGATACTCTCTGTTTAGACTGCTCCGATGCAGCAGCCGTGACGCAGACAATACCTTGTTGTATACAAAGATTTAAAAAAAAAAAAAAAACAGAAAGAAGAACTGGGCCCAGATAACCCAATAACAGGGTACAGAGCTATCTTGTGATTCTGAGTTCTTGTGAAGTAAACCACTTTATAGCCATTCAAGCTAAAGCAGTACCCAAACCAGTGCACCTAGAATAAAATGTTAGTCCTCCCTCCCCTGCACACCCCTCCCTCAAGCACACTTTTTTCAATTTTCTACTGGAATGAAGTTGAGATCCTTTAGCTAACCATGATGGGGGATGTCCTAACTCATTAAAAAAATAGAAAACACTTCACCCAAACAACAGAAAAAGAAGTTTGATGGGTCTGGGAATTTTGTACAAACTATTCTGTGCAGTCATCTTCAAATCACTGTAGAACATGAAACTCGTTTCTCTTCGCAAACAGATGAAAGAATCTGAAGAGTTACACTGCAAATGTTCTTATAGGGAGAAAAGGTCAGTTAGCTGTTTGTTATGAATCCCTCCTCTCTTAGTAGATAATTCTGCCCAGCAATGATAGCTCTGCCTGCAGCGAAAAACCTGGACAAAAGTGCAGGAAGTAATAAGTAGCTCCTCTCAAAACTACTTACATTTTGTCCTCAACTCAAAAGAAGCTCTGCTGCTGCTATAGGCAGTCTTTACAAAGCGCAACCTGCCCCTTAATATAGTCTCTGCAGGGGCAGATTCTTCTGTGGGTTGGGTGGGAGCCGGCACAGCTGAACAATAAGAGGTCACCTTGGAAAACACAGTGCTTCCTTCTTCCATCAAAAGAGGGGACCAGAATATCATTTGCAGACTCCATGGTGAGACATTCAATATTATGCCTAAAAAGCAAAGCACATCATCTAAATCACAGTGGAGTTTACAGGAGTTCAGTACAGTTTCCATCCTTCCTTGTTAAAAATAAAATAAAATGCTGTATTACATCCTAAATCAAGTACATTCAGAATTGCAGATTTCCAGAACATGACTCTCATTTCTTTTCGCCTGTGCAGATTCTCTCTGCAGAGGGCAGTACAGCCTTTTCAGTTTTACTCGGTTTCCTAAAGATTAATAAAAGAAGTTAAAAAGGAAAAAAAAGCTTTTGACTGTTCCCCAAAGCTAATATTTAAATACACCATGGATTTCTAGTAAGACAAAACCAAAGAATCTGAAATCAGGAGATATTCTCATCGATACCAGCAGGGATCTCCCCCAGGCAAGCCACAACATGCCAGGCAGCCCTGGGGAGCTCCAGGTGCGGTCAGCCAAACTGTGAGCATAAGGCGATGCTGCTGGGGTACAGCAGAAGCAGGTCAGAGCTGGACCCACCGCTCCGAGGAACCAGCTAGTGCTAGCTAGCTGAAAAAAAGAAAAATTCGAGTTGCCATTTTCTGACCACAAAGCTTAAGCACGAGGGTAGCAATTCCAGTAGAAGCTTGTTTTTCACTTAACTCTGGAAACACTGGTAGCTTTCAGCATTTAACAGGTTTTTTTTTCCACAGAATTATAATCTTGTCTAGACAGCTAGAAAAGAAGCCTGACAAAGTTTTTGTATGAGCTGCTTCTGAACTCCACTGGAAATTACAACTTTTCAAACAAAATACAAAAATGAAAACCTTCTACAATTTAATTTAGCAAAAAGTGGAGATAGAAAACCTAGAAAGCAGATTCCCTAGCAGCCATTTGTTGGAGCCTAGCTTTGAGTGCTTTGTTTTCATTCTGAAAGGAACACAGACATATTCCCAAAGTGACAGCACCTGAAAGCAACATTAACTTCCTTAATGCATAGCTCGTAAGCTTTTATCAGTTGGTACTAATACCTCTAATGTACATGGGTTTACAATTCTTTACCCAGGACAATACCGACAAAAGGTTTGCAGAAACAGGAATTGCTAATTGCCAGTGAATATAGATGTTTCAATACGGATGTTAATCGTGACCAATGAGGGAGCTCAATAAATAAAAGCAACACTTTATAAATGTTATATTTAAAATCATGTGAACAACTGACAGAAATCACACAATGTGTACAGATTTCTATTTACTGCAACAAAATGCATTTTGTTTCTGACCCAGCCGACTGAGCACAGTTTGGATAAGCATTAAGAGTCCTGCAAGTTCACCAATTCTCAGAAGGATATGGCAAAAGCTACGGAATAGTGTACCTGCTCAGCCAGGGCTGCAAAGGGTCCATCCAAACACAATTATACCCCTGGCATCTGCGATCCCTGCAGCACAAGCATCTTTGCGCAGTGCAAGCAACCCAACATCAAAGGGGCACACGCGTGGGAGATGGAGGGCAGGGAAGGAAGAGATGTAAATTTTTGGCCTCGGTGCTGTATTCCTCATTGCAGAAACACATGCTACGTGGAACGGTGCTCTCAGCACAGCAGTAACTTCTACCATCCACTGCCACGAAGGACTGACAGCTAACTTCACAGCTTGCTGCAGCCAAACAAGACAGTACTTCTCTCCCCACCTTCCCTTCTCACAGAATTCATGCACTAAACTTAATATGCGGCAAAAGCCAGTGCAATAAAAAGAGACCAAATAATATGTTTGTGCTTCTAAGTACTTACCTAAGCAGAGCTTTGTCCTTGTTAAGATGCTGGAAGAAGGAAGGCTCACAGATGAGCTGGTTTTCCTGACAGACTTGTTTGCAGGATTTTCCAGGTTCAGCAGTTTTTACTTGAAGGGCACTTAATGGTGGCCACATCACCTGCCCATGACAGAAATCCTGCAGTGACAGATCATACTTTATTATGATGCATCCAGTCCCTTGACAGCAATTTTCCCCATTAGTAAAATAAGTGGTTATTATCACCCAAACACTCATTTTGCAGCTCATGTCAGTTGTATTAAAATCAGTAACTTAAGCACATTTTAAAAGAATATTTTTTTTTTTTTTAGCATGAGGGAATTATCACCTTTGCTACTTAAAATGTGGTAGTATCATTCTTCCCTACCTTTACCTTTTTTAATTTATCATAAGCAACTCTAGCTAGTCTCTTTACTTCCACACACCCAACCCGTTTTGGCTTTCTCAGTGACTCCTGTTTCACTAATTTGGTGCTAGCAGAACTATTTTTGTAACAGTAAATATCAGGAGGAAGTTCTGGTAGGAGAAGAATTCCAGAGGCCAGTTACCCTGTAGGCAAGAACTGTCTCAAGTGGCCCATGCGGAGAGCCACGTGGAAAGGATCAGGGGACTCGCAGCTCTACGGAGCGAGCTGAACTCATAAAAGACTGAAGATTTCTACAAAGCAACCAGGACTCAAAGAGTTTGTTTGCTCTTCTTGGTTGAACTGCTAATAAAAGTGCTCTCCCAACACTGAAAAAAATTGCTAAAAATAATGCATGCAGTCAACTGTCACCACAGTGGAAAGAGGGAAGGAAGAAATCATATATAAACACAACTGCTAGCGAAAACTATTCAAAGACAAGTTCGTACGGTCTTGACATTTAAAATGAGAAAAAGCAAAAAGAAAATTTTAAACACTGGTTTTGTATAACATTCCATGATATTCAGCCATTATTTTAACATTTGGCAACTCCCATCAAAAGGTGATCAGAAAATTTGGGCCCAGTCCATCATGGTTTGCTTTCTCCTGACAAAACTAATACTTGTATGGACAGGTCCCACGCTGTGACCCAAAGTCTGAACTACTTGAAATTTTAATGAAGCTAAGACCACAGATCACTTACCAGTTCTCAACATCAGTTTGGTTGTTTTTTTTTCTCTGTTTAGATTTCCTCTGCTGAAGGAAGAAGTTTTCATACTCCCAGGTCTAACCATAAATTTAATATTATACAGTCATGAATCACAGGATATCCTGAGTTGGAAGGGACCCACTAAGATCATAGAGACCATCTCCTGACTCCACACAGGGCAACTTAAAAGCTAAACCATATATCTAAGAGCATTGTCCAAAAGCGTCTTAACACTGACAGGCTTGGGGCCATGACCACTTCCCTGGGGAGCTTGTTTCTGTGCTTGATCACCCTCTCATGAAGAGCTTTTTCCCCAATATCCATTCTGAACTTCCCCTGATGCAGCTCTAAGCCATTCCCTTGTGCCGTATTTGAAAAACCTGAGTAATTTTAGAGCATATTTATGGCAGAATAATTTTAACAGCATCTAAAAGAACACGTTAACAATAGATGGTTGGAGGTACTTTTTAATAAGGTTGTTTCAAAAAGGTCATTTTGCTATTTGGCTTAAGTGCCTTGCTTATTCTGTCCTTTTATAAATCAATATTTAAACTACTAGATGCAGGAGGAAATGTATATAGGTTCAAAATCCAATCTAATACTGTAATATATACCAATGTAATATATACAATATAGTACTGTAATATCAGATTGGATTCACAGCTAGTGCAGGCAGGAGACAAAGTTTTTCAAAGACAGTGAATCACTTGTGAGGCTTCACTGTTTGCTTGGGGCTTCAGCTTTTAACATCTCTTAGTTGAAAATTCTCCCCCAAAACTGGGCACAGCCTCCCATTTCCAGTCCATAGCTTGGTGGGAAGCCTTCCTCAGCTTATGCCACCCTGAAGCATGTCTTGGAGAACATCACTTTCACAGGTACCAGCACACAGGGCTGTGCTTCAGTTTGCGGTCTCTGGCTAGTTTTCCTATCAAACATAAAAGCAACCTAAACTTGGTATCTTCAACCCAGTCTATCTTGCCCGACAACCCTACATGCATAAGGGTAAAATAAAGAAAAGATGTTACGTAAAACAGAAAGTTAAGCTTTACCAGAGACTGTGTTTATTTTTGTTTTGCCTATAACCACAATTTCAAGGTGAGACAGGCTTAGTTCTTCTGTCAAAGGAGGTGTCCTCCTCCCTCTAGCTTTTCTTGTTCTTAGACGAATGTCCTCACTCCACTCCCTTTGCCAAGCTCTGGTGCTCAGCTGACCCTCTGCTGAGCCAAGTCAGTTTGCTAACCTGCCAAAAACATTTTCTGCCGGGTTACCAAGCATTCCGCTTGACCACATCTTTCAAAGTCAGCATGTCTGTTCCATCAGCCCAGCCCGCCTCATCCAACAGCTCCCAAGTTTGCAACAGGGAATCCCGCAGCTGCTTCGGCTGCAGTTCCCTGGCGGCTCCTTTGATGGCAGTGCCAATTTAGGCAGTCCCACCCTTTGGTTCCCACCCTACACTGTCGCTTTGCAGATTGACACAACTGTCTGTGCAGCCACAGAGCAAACAGGATCAAGGGATGGATTCAGGAGATGGCACAGCCATGCTGGGCTGCTGGCAGGGGCAGTGCACTGGCAGGGAGGAGTAGCTTGGAGTGAAAGCTGTTTTAATCCAGTTGAAGGTGGCACTGCTAAACATGAAACCACAGCTCACAGTAGTTCTCTTACTTCAGACCCTAAAAACCTTCAGCCCAGCTGTTGGATCTGAAGATTCAGGGAATTCTCTAAACCTTACTTGTGAACACGGTCCTCCTTCCTGATCCTGAGCCAAGGCCCCAAAAGGGGAACTCCGGACAACTCCTTTTAAGTTCTACAGTTTCCCTATCCCATAGGGTGACTTGTGGGTTAGTGTATCTGGCCCCATCCTCTTCACATTCAAACATCCCCTGAAGACCACACTCTCGTAGTTAATGCACCCCAGAACCTCTGAACCACATCAACTCTGTGCATCTTTGTTCCTGTTCCAAGCTTGTGCTGCTCTCTCTGTTCTGCCTGCCTCCCACCACAAACTCTTCAAAATAAGGTCTCAACCTTTATTTTTGCTTCATCTGACATGTTAATCGGGCAGAGTGCTAAGCACATGCAGCTAATAATGATGCTTGAGCATCCTGGGGGCTGTGAAACAATAATGGCTTTTGACAATTAGTCAAAGCAATGAACAAAATTACAATGCTCTACTTATTTCTGAGAAGCACAGGGTACAGGCCAGGGCTTAGCCCTTGGGGGAGGTCCGGGGGGAAAGACAGCTTTGCCCCACAGATGCTTTTTCTAGATTGTCTCCTTTTCTCCCTTACCCTGAGCTCTATTTCTTCCTGTATTGACAAAACCTCTCAGTTATAGCTAACTCAGGTAAGAGAATCAAAAGAAGCAGAGATACTTTTAAAGGCTATGTCATCAATACAGCAGCAAAAAGCTTAAAGTATTTATTGGCAGGAAACTGGAAATAGTTATGTTAACTACGCTTCTGACCTGAAGCTGTGTTATTCTTTATTACTGTCTTTAACACCGTCCACTTTCACAATACAGGTACAGAAGCATGTCCAGTGCTTTTGAAAGAAATCCTGGCAATTAATTGGCATATCAGAGATATAGGTTATTCCTATCTCTCTTCTGCAGCAGCCAGAACAAAAGGCAGAGCTGGCCACTGCAACTGATCTGGCCTTGGGCAGAATTCCAAGCAAACATACAGTTTCTAGAAATCAGGATCCCGGGTAAATCTCTGCAGTTTATTACTCCAACTCAGTATCTTCTGCTGCTGTCAGCTGGCAATAATGCATGGGGGCCAAAAGTCCTTTAAGTAACCGGTTTCCAAACCACGTAAAGCTTTGTCAATTGAAACTAAACACTTAAAAAAATCTGCCCAGAGGCTTTAGCCTAAGTGCAATTCTACCACAAAAGTATCTCTGTATTTACATGATACTTCATGATCCAAAGATTTTTTGTGTGTACACAGTCAAAGAAGTCACATATAAACTGAAAAATTACTTTGCCTTTCTGCTTTGATGAAACACCAGGGACTGCACAGCTACTATTTCTACTTGAACAGCAACAACACTGAGAAGCTTTAAAATGGAGAGGGTCCTCCCTTCCCAACATAAAACAAGAGTCATCCACAATAAAAGTTCATACCTGTCTTTCAATAAACGCGTTCATCCTCTGAAGCATTCCCTCACATGTAAATTCATAGGGCAAATAAGGGTCAATCTGTGAAAACATAGTGTGTTAATGTTAGAGGTTTTTTTCTTTAAATGAACTTTGTGATGCACTGCGTGGTAGCAATTTGTATTCCAAATACTACATTGTAGCTTAAGTAGCAACAATAAATGCAAATAAACTCATTAACAAATCACAATTTCACAAAACCATCAGCAGTTTAAGCTGATTTTTGCTACTTTGTAAAGGCAATAAAAGTTACTCAGTGATTATCTTTAAGGAAACTCAGGGTATACTGCGATGTAATAGGTATCAAGCTAGCTTCAGACCCTGTGGGATTCCAGAGCTCCTGCTTTAACTGAGTTTCAGTTCTGGAGTTGAAGTGAAAAAGAAAACATTATGGCAAAACCAGAATGTGATAGCTTTGAAAATTACTTCAAACTTTTTTTTTTCCTTGAAGTGCCCTCATTACAATTCCACACTGTAAGTGCACAAGCACTTCAGTGGCAGTTATGTCAAGGCTACAAAATCAGTCAAAAGAGTTGAGCATGCTCTTGGACAGCCTGCAATGCTCTAAGAATCAACAAGCAAACTTCCTCACTGAATGCACAGAAAATGTAGATTGCTGTATAATTTACATAAGAAATTCACATTTCTATACAAATCCACTCATTTATTTTTTTCAGGAAAAAACTTGACATATCCAGTACTAAAACATGGTAATCAGATACCACAGATGTGTAATAACAATTTTTTTCCCCAATATTCTGCCAAAGTGCAGCACTCTGCTTTAATCAGACTAACATTAGGAAGCACTCTACATGCAGTACAAAATACACCTTCAAGTGTTGATGACAAATTGAGGATATATTTCCCACCTTTTGATTCAAAATTGATTTCACAGCCTTGTCAACTTCAGAAAGATCATTGATGTCAACAGTCCAGACATGGGGCTTCCCGATGTAAACTTCAGCATAGGGATGCTGCGATGTCAACTGAAGGGAAGAAATTATTTCGGTAAAAATTAATGCGTCAAGATAGCCTTCCCTCTCACTCTCATCAGACTTTTTGGGTGATAGGCGCTACAATAAAACAAGAATTCAGCTAGAATCTGACAGTCAGCATCATTCCTTCTGAATTATCTTTCAGATTTTCTGTGTTTAAATTTAGAGAGTGAATTTAGTTGGAAAACTGAAAATCAGATAATAACACAGATCACAAGTAACATTTGTGCACCTCTCACTTGTGGCTTTGGTCCTCATAATGACCCACATCACAGAAGACCTGATGCTTACTGAAATTACTTTTACAATGTGACCCTGCTTCCCCACAGCTCATTCACAGAGCAGCCCTCCATTTTCACAACCCGTAATTGCTACGGGTCCTGGTTAGACCTGCATGACTGGCTTCAAGAGATGTCATCCTTGTCCTGTCTCTCCTTCAAATTTCAAACATTTCCAAGCTTCTGTGAGTAGTAGTGAATAAAGAATCATTTCTATCACTTAGGATGAATTCTGACTCTCACTGCTGTAAGTACAAGAGTGATTTGACCTCAATAAGAGTGTTAACTGGAATTTTGCTCACCACTTGATCAGAAAACAAATTCAATAAATACCCAAGTAGATAACTAAGAAAAGTTATATCAGAGATTGCTTTGAGAACTAGCAGGATGGCACTAAAGGTAATTTTTGTGACAGGTTGCACAGCAGTGAGAGGAACATGCAAATGAACACAGAGAGGAAGCAAAAGCTGCAGAAGAGAAGGGAGTGTTTCACACTGGCCTCAGAAGACAACTGATTTTTAAATAAATACACACCCCAACCCCGACAGATTATTCATGGACAATTTTTATACAGCTGCCTCTTTATGCATGATACAAAGAAAAATCTAGTTAGCGCAAAAGATCTGAAGTAGGAAACAACATCTGTTGGCAAGAACCTTCTGCACTGGGCATATACCATACTTGTTCTCTTCCTCAAATGAATTCAAGAAACTACTTAAAAAAAATTTTGCCTCTTGCATTTTGTTTGTGGACAAGAGAAGCCAGTCTTAGTTACATATGGGATCAGCTAGCATAAATCTGTGCTCCGAGACCAATGCTCCAGGGGACTCTGGGCCAGCTCCCACCTTTGGCTGCAGGGCAGCGTGGTGGGGAGGGCTCACGGACTGGCTGAAGATTGCAGCTGCTGGGCTGGTCACTCAGGATGGTTCTGCACACAGATAGCTTCCGTAGCTGCCTACATTCCCTTGCAGCCCACTGCACTGTGCTCCCATCGGCATAGTTTAAATTCCTCCAAAAAGTCCAATGCTTCTCGAAGACTGACATATTCTAACCTTTCTTCAAGAGTATTTCTACTGCAACTAAAACTATATGTACTTAAAAATTTGGTTACCATGACTGAGTTCCCAAGGCACTTATGTCTGGACTTCAGATGGCAGAAGCTACATTCCTACTGCTTTCAGTAACAGTGAAAAACCTTCTATTGCACCTTTAAAAATATGAACATAGAAGAGTGTTTGAAATACCACAAAGCTCTAGGAATTATGCCTTAGACCACTCTTTCTCTACCATCTCAGACAGATGGCAACATTAAAGCCAGATCTGATCTGTCAGACGAACAACTAAACTTCTCAGACTAGTAGCGGTTTTAAGTATTAAGAGTAACTAGCAACATAATTTTATTGCACCAGTAATTCTAAATCTATACTCTCAAAAAATATTAAGAATATTTCCTAATACTGAAATGCTTTAATTGGCTGAGCCTTAATGTTTTAGATATTCAGGAGATACTCCCTCTGCCTATAATTAAAATCTGTAAGCATTCTTATAAATAGATTTAAATTAATTTCTAATTTCAGGTCTTTTTTTTCCCCTTCCTAAAAGCAGAAAATGAAAGAAACTACACCGACCAAGTACATCTTTCTTTGGAGAAGAAATATTGGTACAAATACTGGTACAAAACAAGCTGCTTGAAGGTGATTTTTTGTTGGTGTTTTTGGTGTGTTTTTTTTTTCTGGCTCTTTCCCCCAGCAAAAACATGTCCCAAGACAAAACAACTGCTGATCTAAAATGAAAACTGTCATTTCCAACTTTCGTACAGACTCTTCACTACAGGACCCCATCTTGGGGGTAGAGGGGAAACAGTTAACACCCCTCCCAATAAATTCTACCTAGAACAAGAGAGAAAGTAGTGACTTGCAATGGTTACTTTACAAAAGTACTAAACACAGACTTTATCTTCAAATTCGTCTATGGATAATCAATTTGCAGCACTACACAAGCTTCTTTTGTTCGCCTTTAACACTTGAAAAAACTGAGAGAAGGATTTAAGGACTTTCTTAATCCCAAAGAACCAGCACATGGATTACTGGCAATCGGATCTAAATGCAGTTGTGAAAACCAGTTATAGAAAAGGTTATTCTTAGGATAGGTCAGCAGAGCATGTGAACGCAGCAACATTTGTGACGAACGTTCATTATATTATTTTGTACTAAAGCAGTCAATAGGGATTATTTTTCTGTTCAAGTCAGGTGCACAGCATTTCTGTTAGTGCTGACACATGCCAGCAGGATTTAGCACAGCATTCCAAGCACTAAAATTCCTACTAAAGAGTTAGGTGGGTCCAGATTATTTACTCAGCCTGACCAGCTATAGTGTCTGCGCACAAAACCACTGGAAATGAGACAAACAGTCGAGTGACCCACAGAAGAAAAGCTTTGAGAAGTGCCAAGCACAAGGAGAAAGTTTAAACAGACTTCTTTTCTCTTATCGCTATCTCCTTTGCTAGCAATGCAAGCTGTGAGAAGGGGTGAGTTTGAACTCGTGTCCTGTACAAGCTGAAAGGCAATTACAGTCCTGGATCACAAAATCATAAAGAGTTTATGTTCCTGGTTTAAAACAGTGAACTGTCTTTTGCTTATCGACTAGCTGGTGCCACTCAGTATGCAATTTATATAGCTCAAGCATAACATGAATTGGGAAATATGGCTGTGCAAAGTTCTCACCATCTAAGTGTTATCAGAGAGCTTTCCATTCAGATAAGTATGTAAGGAAAATATGTATATACACTTATGAACAAGCCATGGTCAAGGCAAAAGTGCTAAATGTCAGAAATGGCTACATGACTGTTAAATGCTTAAAAGTGTTATAGGCTGAATTTTACCTACACCAAAGAAGAAAAATATTCCAAAGTCAGTGCCGGGGTGAGGGGCTAGTTTACTTAGCCTCATTTTTCTCTTACTAGAGTTTAAACTCACTGGCTGTTTTGAAAGCTTGAGGTTTGTTTTTTACTGTTCTCTTACAGAGTCAGTTCTCCAAATGTCTTCAGTGTTTAACCACAAACACTGTGGGCTGTGACCTTAGCTCAACAGTGCCTTGAGCAGGTCTTTTCTGGAGGAAAAAAAAAATATCCCCAAACACCCACAACAACCCACAAATGTCATTTTTATAGTTTACTTAAACACCTATTTACTTCCTGCACAGTACACAGTAACGTTTGTTTCTTCAACAAAATAAAACCACTTTCAAATGACACATCATGTATCCGATGACATGATCTGTTCCCGGGAAGAACATCAGGTTTTCAAGTGAAACTTCAGTTTATGGTCTATCAATAAGAATTAGCAGAATGTACATAAGCAAATCTAGACATAAAGCTTAACAATATGTTAACGAAAAATTTTTGATTATCCTATAAAAATAAGGACTGATAATCCCATCAATGGCCAAAGAAAACTACAGTTGTACACCTTTTGCAATAAACTGTGAACACCTAGGCAATTTTTCCTATATTGGGTTACTAAAAAGAAATCCACAATCATTTTCAATCAAGAAATTACCAAGATTGATAAATCTTACCTCTCGGAGTGTAGGTTTGCCTTTAAAAAATTCTGTGTTTTTGCTACTTTTTGGCGGGTTAAATCTTAAATTTAGAAAAGCACATCCATTAGCAATAGCCTCTAAAGGAGCTGGCCCTTCATATGGAAATCCGAGACCAACGAACAGCTGAAAAATAGAAAAAAAGGACTATCTTAATTTTTGTTCTTTACAAAAACTGAAAGCTAAGAGCTAACTTAAAATAAACAATAATGCATTTTAAATTTACCAGCCTAAAAAAATGTAATGTTAAGAAGAAAGTGGGAGAAATTCAGCAGCTCACCCCCTCCTACCCAAGCAGTAACGGAATGTCCTGTAAAACACATTTGACAATAATCTTCTGTAATGAGCTGAGATGGTTTTTCACGGAGCTGAGGCAACAACAGACCCTTTCAGCTATTTTTTTTTGGGGGGGAAAAAAAAAAAAAAAAGTCATTTGGTGGTTTGATTGGTGTTGAAATGAAACTGCTGGGGCTCTCTTGCAGGTACAGGTTTTACTGCAGTAACCTCATGGAACAGCCACACTACTGTTTTCCCCCTCTCTCCCACAACAGCTAACCTGCTGGTTTTGCCAATATGAACATGCTCCTGCCAAACTGATTAAGTCTTCTAATTAAAACGATAGATGGCAGCAAACATCAGCTGAAGATACTGTACCTAGGCAGCAAGAGCTTGCATAGGATTAAGAGGGTTCAACACCTCCAAGGTAAATTGAAGGAGGAAAAATGCATCACACAGCTATTCTTAAATCAGCCAAGATTACAGGTGCTCTAGAAAAGGCAGTGCTTCTCTCCAATGTAAAGAAATTTAATATTTTTTCAGAGCTGTTTGGCTTTTATTTGGATCTTGACCCCTTTCCTGGCCCCACATAATTAAAACCCCTGAATTAAATATAGGATTCTTCATCTTTATTTGAATGTCTGTGTATAATGAGAGAATTACAAGCTCTCATTTGTAACAGCAGTTTCACAGCACTGCTGTACGACTTAACATGCATATATATACCTACTGCTTTTTTTCAAGAAAATAAAAAGAGCAATCTTCATAATTATTAGGATCATGTATTCAGGATGTATGTATTCAAAGAGGTCAAATTATACTATTCTACATTAAATTTTCTGCAACATGGAAGTGAATCCTAGTGAAAGAAGATTCAAAACTGAAGGCCCTTTCTAGGAGCTGATCTTAACATGGATGCATAAACCTGGAGTCAGTATTGTTGTGCACAGGCATTGCAGCATCAATCCTCTCTGACCCACGGCAACAGTATAAATTCTGAGTTGGCTCATTTTAAAAAGAAAGCTAATGCTTCTCAGCATAGTTGAGGACATACAATTTCCACTGCATGGAGCTGAACATTGTTATTTCAGATTTCAATTTTCAGGTTCAAAAAGTCGCCTACTTGCAAAAAGTTTTTCAGCTATCTTGCAGATTTAAATCTTACAGGAAACTCTCCAGTGGCTGATAAAAAAAAGATCTGGAAGACTACCTCTACTAAAGCTAGATTATCTAAATTTGGGGTTTATATATGGCATAAGATATATTACCTTTCTGTCAGAAAAAATGCATACTAAATTTCATCTCAAAAGAGGCTTAATTTAAAGAAAGGTAATCTCTTGAAAATAATTAATTACAGACACAAAACCATTTCATGCAATCTGCACACATAATGTTATTTATTTAAACTACTGCTTAGTTCAGGCAGAAAACCAGCTGAGAACTGGCAATTAAAACCATCTGAAGTATTAATTCTCCTATGATCCCCTGTTTGTCTGTTATGTAGAGAATGCTGGTTTGTTTGCTTCATTTTTCACTTTTTTTAATAAACTGCTGCTGTGCACTGCTCAACAGTTCTGTGTCTGACTGGTCCGTTTATTTAGAAGGAAGCTCCATGGGGAAAGAAACATGGTTTTATGTTTTGACAGCACAGAGCACACTGTCAACACTTAATCTATAATAAATAGCTTACCACCTGTTTCGTATCCATTTTTCAACCTTACCGCTAAGCAGCACCATACCTTTGAAGAAAGAAAGAAGGATGTGTCTGATGGCTAGAACGGTGCATGTGTGTGTGCTGCCTGTGGGCCTGAGGTTACAGCCTGGCTCAGAGCCGCCTGCAGCCCCCGCAGCTCCTTCTTTCAACCCTCCAAAATCTTCTGTCCCTCTCCATCACGCTGTCATCAGGTCAGCTGAAATTCCCAAAGTGAATCTAGACCCTGCTCCTGAAAATTGCCCTTTAGTAACGTTCCTTGGTTTGGGAGCTAGTATTTTGGTATGGTATAAAGAGCAAAACCGAGGAATATCTTAATTGCCTCAAGAAAGTGACATCCATTATGATTAAAAAAGTAAGCATTAGAGAACACAGGTAATTTCTGTAACTCATTGTTACGATGCTCTAATTTGCTAATCCTTTGAATTACATGCAGCTTGTTATTTCCAGAAAGGCTAAAACAATCTGTCAAGGTACTTCCTAAAAGTATGCAACAAATGCTGCAAGTGAAATTGAAAAAGAAGTGAAAGTAAAAGAAAAAAGTAGAAATAACAGGCAACAATTTTCAGGTACCAGTGAAGCAAACATCCATCCTCAGTACAGTTGAGTCTGTGTGGAAGACAAGGCTCTCCCACAAACCAGTAAAGATTTAGAACAGACTGCTTTTCCACTATTTTGTGATATAAATGTACATTTGCCTCCACCACGTAAGGTGCTACTATGGCTTTTAGGGTACTCTCTTACCGGATGCTGTGTCTGGTAACCACGGTCCACCATGGAGAGGCACCTTCACCCTATGGCTGAAGGTCTATAATGCAAAACTCCAAATCTGACAATGTTGGTAACGTAACTGTGGGTACACATGGTTCAGAAATGTTAGCCCTGATCCTTCTTTGTTAGCTGCAGCAGAATTGCTATGCAAAGTAGAATTCCTTTATGCTTTACTGGTTGATTACTGCTTGAAACCATTTGATTTTCTGTATGTGAGCATTTTTCTCACCTTTCAAATGTTTTTGAAAGCCAGAACCATTATTTTTCACACAGTGCTTTAAGTGGGCACATGCCACAGTAGGCTCTGTATGCCAATGCCCCGTATAACGAGATGATTGCCAGGAGGAGTTCACAGTATAAAAGTATATCTAAAGGACGTAATAGCAAATAAATACAGATGTAAAATGATCTTGGTAACAGCAGTGTGTTTTTTTTAAAAAAACCATTTCCTTTTTTGCAAGGTCTGCTACCCAGATGTGTCTGCCTGTAGGTCTGCATGAATCAAAAAAGGGGATTCTTATCTGCAATCTCACTTGCCCAACTTGAGTAAAGCAGGTGTTGAAACCCTGAAGCAGGAATACTTTGGTTTTCATAAGAAAGGCTCCTCAAGAACCTTTTCTGCCTTTGCAGTGAACTGAACCCCTGGTTTGGAATTTCAGGCTTTTGAGTTGGCCACCCTGCATCAGACTAGCCAAGACACCATTCTTTACTGATTATAATATAAGAAGTCCTTTCATGGTGTAGCAGCTAAGTGGAGACTTCTCTGACGTGAAAAGTGCTTCACGACCACTCCCGTGAAAAAACAGTGTGGTTTTGGTTTATTTTTTGGAAGCTACTGACTTTCAGTTGACACTAAGCAATTTATTTGTGGAGTTTACAGCACCAGATGAGACTATTATTAAAATGAACACTTCAACAAACAGTCTTTCTAAATTATAGCCAAAAGTATAAAATAAGAAATGAATGTTTTACTTCACTGACTGTAATTCTGACTAGCTGAATATTTAAAAGAAAAATTTCAAATTCCAGAGACTAAATGCTATAGTTCCATAAACAGGAGTGTTTATCTTCTCCTCTCCTCTTTCTAACATTACTGCACTTCATCTAACTTATTCAGTCGGGTTGGTAGGTTTATCACCACTTTTGTATGCCTCCTTACTGAAATTATGTATTCTCTTCTGAACTACAGAAAGAGAAGTGTAGCAAAGGTTAACTATCTTGATATATTTTTCTCATGAATATGAAATACTTTCTGGAGAAGTCAATCCTTTTGTGATTGAAACAACTTTAGAATAGAATCACCAGTTAAATGTCTTTTCAGCTGATTTTGTGAAGCGTGTGGAAGTAAAAAATGTATTACATCAGAAAAGGCAATATGAAAAAAAAAGTTTGTCTTCCTATTTCTGCTTATTCAACCTTGCAAGGGGATTTTTCCCAAACTGTCTAAATAGAGTGTTGCTCCTACTTTTATTAATCACCATTCAGAAATTGTAAATTCCACTTAGTAATAGAATTTGGATTCCCTCAAAAATTCACAGTGACTCGAAGTAAAAAGTTGCATCTGAAACTTTCTTGAAAGGAGGAATATTTCTCAAGAATTCAGTACTGGTTCTTCCAAGAGAGTCTGGTCCAACTCCTCCAGCTGCCCACTTGGCAAGAAGCCATGTAAGTTGGCAGGAAGGCTGCCAGCTCGCCTACCCTATTTTCTTCTGACGTGATGAATGGCTTTACATCTTCTCATTAGGAACTGTTGACATGTCTCGTTTTTGTCATGCACTACACAGCTGAACTAGCCATGATGAATCTCAAACACCCCCCTCCTGCTTGGAAAATACACTTATTCTGAAATGCGTTGCTTTATAATACCGGAATGAAATGGCAGCTGCAAGCTTTTGAGAATAACTGTGTCGTATACAAACTACTGCAGAGACCAAATACATTTTGGGAATGCAAAGCTCTGATCAAGAATCATGACTGAGCCATCACCTATCACTATTTTGCTGTCTAAGGGCAAAATGAAGCAGTGCAACATAAACTGACACTTCTGAGTACACTGAACTGTGCGATTTGTTAAATTATCATTTAGCTCTGACTTCCTGAAAACTAGATTGTTTGTCAGCTGATCTAACAAAAACTTGCTAACACAATGTTGAAAGCACAAGCAATGAAAGACAATCCTTGTCCTTGGGTCTCAAAACATATGTTTAGAAAAAGAAAAATCTGAAAGTTTCTGGAAGCTTAAAGACAAAGTTTGTTGCTTGGAGACAGCAAAAAGCAGGCCTAGATGGTTCAAGTGAGCATTGCGCCCACAGATGTTATCATTCCAGAGTTACGGCTCTGATTACTCACATACTTTCAGCACACTGATTGTCTAGTGACAAAACCCCATAACTAAATTCATTATGGGGCTCTGGCCATGTTGCCTAGCGATTAAAGTGATTATGATTAAAAACTGTCCTTGAACATCACTGGATGCATGTGCACACATACACGAGGCTCCTCAGGGCACAAAGCTCCCATTCAAGTCAGCTTGATTTTTGTGGAAAACCTACACTTATTTTAGCAATTCAATCCACAATCCTATTGATATAAACACAATTGACCCACACAGGCAGCAGATGGCCAGCAGAGACAGGTGAGTGGTGTTTTTATGCTAAGCTACGTTATTGTCTCTTGAAGGATATAAAAATCTGAAACTGTGAAGGTAAAGGCAACAAGACGACTTAGAGCAAGTATGTCTGTTGATTGACAATGAAAGGCAACCATATGCTAAGGCAGAACAGCCAGTGTACCTATGAGATACTAAGCATCAGGTAGCAAAAAAATCCCCAAAACCCCAACACAAAACCAACACAAAAATTCACCTCGAACTGAAAAAGTCCAAACAAATTAGGTGGTAAATCTCAGTTTCCACTTTCACGATGCTGCTGTTATATTTTTTCTGATAAACTAGATATATTGGAACAGTATTAGACAGGAATAATAACCAAAATTCATGATGCAGTAAGCCATATTTAATTTAATTTCATTGCATTGCAACATCAGAACTATGTTGCACTCCCATTTGCCTGACAATAGTAAGTATTAGGAGAAGCAGATGGACTCTTAACTGCTTATCATCAGGTCAAACTTTTGTTAGCCTGGCTGCATCATAAATAAATAATTTCCTTAAGAGTAAAACAGCTTTTGTCATTTGCAAATCTGCTAACAAAAGTTCAGAAAAGCCATATGAAAATACTCTTTGCAGACTTAATTTAAAAAAAAAAAGTTTATTAAGAAAGATTGTATCAAAGAGATAATGCGATAAAAACACTGGCTTCCTGATACAGGGTCCTGAAACACATTGATGTGTTTCCCAGTGCCATCTACTAAGAAATGCAGCAAATTCGCTAAGGATTTTCCTCAATAGCAGGAAGAAAAAAAACCCGACTGCACAACAATAGAATAGAAAATCATTAAAATCTAAAATGCTTGTAGGACTCTACAGTACAGTGTAGATCCACGCTTTTCACAAAAATACAATTTATGAAAAATAAGCAACTTGCTGATCTCAGGAGTTCTTCACAATCACAAGAGAGTTATCTTCTATCTGATAATTGCAATTACTAGTCAAAAACCGAGTGAAACTAGTCTGGTTACTTCCTGTGTTCACAAAACCCATATAACTGCACTGTGCTGAGCTGCATAATATGTATGTATCAACTTGAATTTGTCCTAAAGTGAATGTGTCTTTACATTGCATCTTAGAGCACAGCAAATATAACCAATAACAACTAGATGACCTATCTACTTAATACTGAAAATCAAGGTTTTTAGTGTAATACATGCAAGATGACTGATAAAGAATTAGAGGAAGACTTACTCAAACATAAGTATTATTATGAACTGTATTTTGTAAATTATAAGGACTTCAGCAATTCTATAGGAAGTCCATTAGCTTCTGTTACTATTCCAGTGAATAGAGCCATTTTTTTTTTTTTTTTTTTTTCCCCCCCCAGAAGAAAGTCACTGTTTGTGCTTGGGGTTATTTCAATGTCAATATTCTTCCCACGTTAGTACTATGATTAACACAGTGATTTCATACTCCACACAGACAAGCTGTGTAATCTCAGTATTATCTATGACGAAAGTAAATGTTGACTTTTTAATCTGCAACATTATGTCTATCTGTATGCATCAAGTACATACACACAGTGGTTGTCTTTAAAAAGTCATAATTTGCCAACAGCTGTCACACAGAGATGTCAAATTACCATCATTTTCCCAAATATTTCAAAAAGGAGATCTCTGCAGTCGTGTGGGAAGACTAGGAGGTGCTTGCTTTTTTCTTTCTTTTTTTTTAATAGATTCTTCTGTAGAACTGCACAGCAAGAAACTATCAACAATGGGGAGTAAGTGGTGCAGTTCCACGCATTTTGCTAATTTTAAACACACAAACCACTTCTTTCACCAACTGAAAGTTAAACATCCTATTTAAATGTAATCTACTAAAGTGTTTTAATGTTACAAAGTGCCACAAAGATTATGGGAATGGCACAGAAAACTCCACAAAGCATTCTAACTACGGGGACAAAAGTTTATTTATTTCAATATACTGTCCCTTATCTTGAGTTCCCTTAACTATGGGGCCACAGGCAAAGCACACCACAAAAAGCACACTCTTTTGCTCTCTCTCTCTGCACAACTGAAGTAGAGGAAGGAACTGAATGGCAAATGAAGTGCTTGCTTTTCTTCTTTTCTCCCCCAGAGAGTAGGGTCACTCTAGGTTAAAGTCATTGGTAGGGCAGAGCAAGCATGCCTACTGTACAGCTTTCAGATTTTACCTAACTTTCACATCAGGGATGTAAAACAAAGCATGTTCTCAGCTGATAATTTCCTTGAGCTGAATATCACATTTAAGAAAACGAAAAATGCATTCATCCATGTTTCTCAAGCTGGTTGTTAAATGCGTCTGTGAATGTAGGTTGTCGTCCCAATTTTCTAATAATAGCTGTCAATCCACAAAATATGGACATGATGAAAAACATATTCTTAGCACACAGAAGACAACTTAAGCTCCTTTACATTTGATCATTTATTTTTCCAATGCTTTTAAATTAGGAGCTCATTCGTAGGAGGTGAAATGCGTGCACTTCAGATACCGTCTATCTGTAGCTATTTTTGCCACTACTCCCTCCTGAAAAACTTACTTTCGTTTCTCTCAGTAGAAACTGCAAATCCCGCCCACTGAGTATACCATGGTTTTTTACGTAGCTGGGAATATAAATGGTGCTTGTCCCGTGAACAGTTCCATGGACTTCCATATAGGTGTGGATGATATCCAGATAAGCCTTCTTATCCTGTAATAGCAACAATAAAATATTTTCAGTCTTTACAGATTTCAAGCAGTAGTGTTCAATCAGAGCTAGTTTTTTATCTCCTGTACCACAAAAGCCAGAAAGAGAAGTTCACTCATTCTTATAGGATTTCTATAATATTTGATCTTTCATTGCTTTATTAGTTTTGTTTTCTACTAGATTGGAAGAAAACTGCAGCTTTTTTATTCACAGTATAGGTATAAGTAAATCAATACCAAGGTCCCATTAACTTCTAATCGGTCAAAAAACAGGTCACCATCAGATAGCTGTAATCTCAGCATGCCTAAACAACACTTGGCCTAAAAATACTAAAAAACTCATTCTGAAATATCAAATCTTCACTCTGTTTTTGTCAGAGATGCGAAATAATTGGTTATTGTTTACCTTCTTTGTGAAGAAAAGGGTGAATCTCACCTTAGTAAGATGCACTCCTGCCAACTGAATAACTGAATACACATCTTTATCTAAATACCTAGTTTCTGAGTCCCATGAGCTACCACTTACGTAAAGTTTTAAAGGCATTTTGGAAAAAAACCAGAGTAATGGCTTTAGTGTTGCATTAAAAAAATAAATAATATATATATATATATAAAAAAAACAGTACACTATCCTAGTTTGCAAACAAGAATTACTTTAATTTTCAATGCCATATGTTTTTTGAGTTTTAAAAACTACTAGCATTCCAAAAGCAATTAGCTGTAGATTGTATTTACAGCCAGTATCCAGTACAGATTAGAGAGACTTTCCCTCAGTATTTGCACATAGTCTTAGTAATAGCTCTAAAATCAGGCAACAAGTTTCTGTACTTCTTGGCAGCAAGAGAGTTTTTAAGAATTCTACTTTCACTCGCTATTTTTGTCATGTAAATTCTGTACAGTGTTCCTCCACAGTCCTGTGTGAAAGCTGGCCAACAATTTTACTGAAGTTCATTCCAAGGGCAAGTAGACTGGTGAAAATCCTGTCTTTCCAAATCTTGGAGGAGCAATAAGGTATGAGGCCTAGGTGAATAAACACTATCACTTCTTAAAACTTCCTTGCTAAATTAATAGTTGGTATACATTCAAATACACAGGATATTTAATGTCACATAACAACTGGCTTCTAGTTTAGCTGACTCTACTGGTAATACTGTTTGTGCTGAAATAGACTGCCTGCCTCATTATTAAATCGCCCTGTTCTGGTAGCTACGCCAAGGCTGCGCCAATCAATGTCCTGGGCTACGTATTATATAAAACAGACAACAAATGCAGACAAATATGCTTTCTTGTTTGATGTGGTTGCTGTTATTGTTAATTAAGACAGATTATTTAAGAAACGAAAAGCTTGCTCCATTTTTATTTTTCCTTTTACTTCAAATTTTAATTACTCTAGAAGAGATATTCCCCCAATTATTTGTAAAGTAGCATAATTAGAAACTGTTGAGAAGCTCATATACTTTGTTAAGAGAAAATCAGCTGTAGAACTTTTTCTTTGCAAACATGCAGGGGAAATATAAATGGAGTAGCCTGGTCTCATTACCAGAATGCAGCAGTGGTCTGTCGCTTGAGGCACACCTTAACCCTGTCTACCTGGCTTCCAGTACAAACAGAGCCTACAAGATAGGCTTTAGTGTTCTGAACGGGAAGAGAAGCAATGAAGCACAGATACTACTGACATGATCTGCCTACAGTAAGAACACTAACGCACTTGACTCAGATTTTATTGGCTCGCATCACACAAACTGATGACGATTGCACCCTAACTCAAGAAAAATATGAGAAGCAAGCAGCTAAAAGAAGAAAACCAGGATTACCTAAAATTGCACTTATTTTAACGACTTCAACGAAAATTTTACAAAGCTGTAACAGAATATTTAGCTGCTTTAAAATAAAATATTTGACATTGAAATTATTTAGTCTTTACAATCTTTCTAATGGTTCTTTAAGAACTACATTATTGCCTGTAGGACTGTTGGAAGATTTTATATAGGTTCAAAAAGCCATTATGGAAGAAAAATCCATGAATCATTATTGAACAGAGACACACAACTTTTGGCCCAAGAGATTCATGAACTACTTGTCTCTGGTGGCTGTGAAACATGCCTGACTTCATATTCTTCCTTACACATCAAGTTTTGGCTATTTTTGGAGTCAGAATACTGGACTAGATAAATCTTTGATCTGAACTGACCTTGCTGCCATCTTATTATCTTTATAGGTAATTTTCAAAGATTAATATAAAATGGACCAAAAGAAACGTAATATTTTCATGTCTCCTGTTTACATGTGATGCCAGTAAAACTCTAGTGGGATTCTGAAAAGCATCTGTGAAGTTCATTGCTTAAATTCTCCTGGAAACACTCTTTGATACATACAATGGACCTTGAATTTAGCCCAAAGTATTCCCCAAATCCTCTTGTTAATAACAAAGTGACTCCTCCTACTATATCCATGTGCTGTCCTCTGTATAAATACCAGCACTTGATGACTACAAAACAGGGAATACAGGATTTAAAAAAACAGGAGTATACCAAGACAGGATGAAAAGAACAGGCTGCCATGCTGTATTTACAGTAGTATTTTCGGGGGGCAGAGGGAGCGTTTTTACTTAAAACCTTAAATTTATAAAAACATGTAATAAATATTACTCATAAATTCAAATTATCTGAGCAGACATAAAAATTACATTTAAAATTAATATATAACCAATCAATACAATTTAGGAAGACAACGCAAAAGCAGTGATAAAATCAGCATGTTTTAAGCATCTCTGCAAGTGCGAACAAAACATTAGCTATTCATAACCTTAACTGGGAATATTACTTAACCATATGACTGACTTCTTTCCTGATTCAGAGTCTAAAACCACAAATAAAACATATAGTTTCCCAAACAGCATCAATTCTTCCATCCATAATATTTAGAAAAATAATGGACTTTTAAATGGTGTCACTGGCTTTCCACCTCTACAAGACAGGGTAAGTACTGTAGACTGCGCTATAGTCTATAGAAATTATTTTTCCTCACAAAGGAAACTTCATCGCTAGAAAAGCGTAAGCAAAGGGATCAATATGTAAAAATTTTATGAATTAGTTTTCAAACCACAAGAGTAAAACCATGAAAACAAACCCCACACACAAGCTGAGAAAAATCTTTCATCCCCCAAAGGGCAACCCTCTTTCTTTTATTCAAATGAAATTTTTAAAGAACAATCGGAACCAAGAGCACCATCTTCCCTTTGTTCCCTGTACATAAAACAATTTTTTTTTAATTTTTCCAGAAGTCTTTCTTTCTGAAGGAAACAAACAAAAAAAGCCCAACCAAATATTCAGAAAGCACAATCCACAAATCACTCCTTTATTCCCTATTCACTTTGAGTCAAAAGCAACTGCTTTCATAATAATCTATAAAGTACCATAAAAACACCATTAGCACCTCATACCTTACACAAATCTCACTAACATGTCTCCTTTCGCATTTAAGTAGTCTTGAATTTTCACATTCCTTGTAGAAAAGTGTTATTTTGGATCATAAAAGTAAATATTGTAATAAGGCACTTCACAAAAATAATCAAGACACATAATTCAATTCAAAACATTAAAAACTTTGAATTAGAAAATGACAGAGCGTAAATATGGCATTTATAAATAGAAAGTCTACAAGTAAATAAATCAAGAAATGTGATTTGCAAACAAAATATCAACACTCCTTCAACTGTTAATCCACTTCCTGAGTTTGCTTGCTTGGCTCCAGATATAAATATTCTTTTATCTTAAATAATTACACAGTAAACTCCAGATTTTTACTTTTTCCAAAATTAATTCAAAGAGAAGAGATCACGGGCTGCTGGCTAGTAATGCAAAATCAACATTCTCTGCAGAGTTTGTATCAGACTGCACTATTCACCCATGTCTGCTGTCCATACTGCAAATCTAGACTTCAAGCATGAAAGATAACAATATCAAGAAACCCCCAAATTATTTCTCAGAATCAAAATGGAAGTGTTAACAGTAAGTAACAGTCATAAAAATCTTTTCTGAAACAATTTTTCAGCAGCTAAAATAAACATGCCACTCAGGAAAGTACTTTTTATTGATCATTGACTGCAGAACTGTTATTACTATTCATCGATTATTTCCACCTACTTTTAAAAAGCATCATGATAAGGCTTTTCTCATCAAAGAAATCAAATGACAACTGCCTGATAAGTCTTTCCCTACGACAATGCTGACAAGAAGATACAGTCTGAAGGGCTGAAATTTTAAGTTTGGTAAGTATAAGTATAAAAGCTACAAAAATACGGGGTAGAAAAACAATGCATTAAGAACTAAACTCTGCTCTTAGTTTTCTTGATGTAGTAGATGGCGGTAACTAACAACTCTGCTTTACCATCAGTTTGGCAGTCCAAGGCAATCACAGTATTTTGCAATTTTAGACCATTCATGTACCCTCACAGAACACCAGAAATTCAGCACCAGATGAAACGAAGCACCACATATGCAGAACTACAGGCCAACTACATTACAGAATAGCTTGATTCAGAGCCCTAAACTGGTTTATGGGTTGAAAGTCCAAACTGTAAAATGTATGTAAAACGGACCATATACCCAGTCTCACTTTCTTACATTGAAAAATTCAGAAGACAATCTTTTATAAAGCTTGACAAATGTAACTCAGAAAAGCAAGTACTGGGACAGATCTTTGTATATATCCTAAATGCATATCATTAAGTCTCAAAGTCTTAACATCTGGGTGCTTATTTGCCAAAGTGTCAAGTCCTAGCTAAGCCACAATCCAGTGTATATGCAGTGTATGACAAATGAGATTGTGACACAAACATAAGATTGGAAAGCAAGTGTGAATTCTCACTGAACAAATTATCTGAAACTTGAATAAAGTGTTAACTTTAACCATAGAAACCCAACAAAATTACAATAGTCAATTCTTTCTGTACAAGGATATCGTCTCTCACCAAATTGGTAGTGTTCTCTGAAGAAGCCAATCAGCACGTAGAAACTCTTTAAAAGTTCTTAAAGGAACTAAGTCTCTTTGGGATAGAAGAGAATCACCCTTGTGAAGGAACAGTCATCATGCAAAAGAGAACAGAGAAGTGACAAAGTATGTAGCCAATACATACTATTCAGAGTAGCAAAACTGAAACTAACTTCAAAATCTTGAAATCTTGAAAAAAGCAGAAAAACATCACTATACTGAACACTTGCAGTTGTAAAGCTTTTGGAAAAGCCCCCTCAGTAATCTAAGAGACGGAGTGACTAAGAAATAGAATGATAAATTCAATATAAATAAAGTGATGCACATGTTGAAAACCAGTCCTAGCTTCACATATGAATAATGGACCTGAGCTAACCAGTGTCACTCAAGAATGAAGACTTTGCGTTATGATAACATGATTACGGTCCATGACAAAAAATGAGTCCAGTGTTCAGTACCAGTCAGTCCACCCACCAACCAAGTAAATAATAGGAATTATTTGGAAAGGAATAGAGAATAGAGAGAGTATCATTGAACTGTTCTACAAATACACAGTTCTCTCCCTCCTCGAACACTGTTGTGCTTCTGGTCCCTTTTCTCAAAAAGAAGCCAAGAACACTGGACACAGTTCTGAGAGGGGTAAGAAGGATCCAAGCTACAGAACAGTTTCCATTGTTACATACAGAAATCTATAATGAAATCCTTAATGATTCTTCAGCTTGGAAAAGACAACTTGGCAGAATATGAGAGAGGTTTACAAAACCATAATTGGAATAAAGAGCATGGATTGTGACTTGACTGCTCATAATGTCCTGATACAAAGGAAGCCAAACAAAGCTAGTAGGAGGCAGGTTTAGAAAAATCCAAGTTAATGGTTTCTCCTGCAACAGGTCAGAGATTTGAGGGGACTCCGCAACAGAGAATGTTGTGGGGGCAAAAAAGTTTGCATAAGTTCATGATCAGACAAGTGCTTTGAAATCATCTCTTGCTGAGATCTCAGTCAACAGTCAGTTTATCAAGAGACAAACAGATTCAGAAATACGCTGAGCTGAAAAAGCTGGAAAGAGAGAGAATATGCAAAGGAAGTATTACATAACTTTGCCATGCGTTCGCTCTTCCCTGAATGTCCATTTATGGCTTCTTTGTTAGGCACCTACCACATACATCTGCATAAAATACACATTAGCACATATAAATATATAATTTATTCACACATATATAACCTTTGCACAAAGAATGAATATAACATCTCAGTAAAGGCTTGGGTTCTTCACGATCTTCCAGAAATTCTGCTTATTCAGTTCCCTGTCCTCATCTTTATCTGTTTCATTTGTCATTTCTTGCAGTTCTTCATCCATGAAGTTTTCTCCTTCTTTTTTCCTAAACTGGGTTTTTTGAAAGATTTGACAATTTCATTGTCACGTGATGCGCACTAATGCCTAACCAGGAATTTCCTGTCCTTTGAATGGAAATTTCCAGAACTACCAATGAGACATATGTGTGCACTGTAAGTGCTGAAGCAGAAAAGTGCAGGAGGACAGAAGAAAATAGGAAGTGAGACCCCAGGAAGAAAAGGTTGTGATGGTTTTATGATAATCAAATACTAGTAGATGATTGTGTTCATTGGTATTGTAAGACCTCACTAATTCATTTTGCAGCTGGAAAGTTCTGCAAAAAGACAAGCTGATCACCAACCTGTCTGAAAGGTAAATATTCATGGAAAACATTTTTTTCTTACTTCATAATAAATGAAGTTCTGATTTTCATAATAAATGTTGAAGAATAAGCCTTCAGAAGTGTACACATATGTATACTTACTTACTGCACCTATAGCTGCTCATTTTCTTTGATTTACTTGTTTTTTTGATCCGTACTTCTTTCAGAAGCAAATGGTGAATTTCAGAAATATTGCTGAACTAAAGTGTCTGGCTCATTTCAATTTGTTATGTGGCATAAAGCAGGACAGTGCTTCTGGTGCCTGGTGACAGCAACTAGGGTAAGTTTCGATTGATAGATAAGCCCACAGTGCTGCTGCAAATTTGGAGGAAGACAAAATAAAAACACCATGAGGCAAGTTTGCAAGTGCGCTGACCATGTGGGAGAGAAAAGGTGAGAAGGATCTTTTCTCCCTTTCCTTATGTTTCTTTTAGCTTAAAAAATGAAATGAAATGTTCACCCAAGGTTTGTTGCCAAATATGAAGCACAAAAACCAATCAGAAGGAAGGGAAAAGGCAACGCTGCCAGCAGCAAGACACTGATCTCTGCTCGTAACAGAACTATTCCTAGAAGTATTATTCTTCCTCCCACTTCATGCAAGAGGGCATACAATGGGGAAATTACATATGTCACATGGAGCTATAAAGGGGAGATGTTAGTAAGAACAGCCTTGGTCATGTACTTTCCTATTGAGAACAAGGTAAATGTAACCATTTACCATCTCCAAATCTTCAAAACTTGTTATGCAGACAGTATACATTTAAGAACGCCCATCTTGTCAAACAGCATTAGTAACAAACTCACACATTATTTTGCCTCTAAATATATAAATATTTTTAAGACAACTCCAATACACTATAATGAAATCTACTAAAGCAATCATCATACAAATGTATGTTATGCATTGATGGTCATTTTCTGAAACAAGCGAAATTCTGATTTCTCTCACAGTACCCCACGAAAAAAAAAGAAATAGCAAATAGTGTAAAATGAATCTCGACTCTTTTTTCTTCTTAGGATTAAGGGTTGAAGTATTGGAATAGTATGATAGGAAGTTGCAGGAAGAAGAACAAAGAATAGACTTAGACCGAAACAGGAACTAAGACGACATGAAAGGCTTCAAACATTCCCTTTTAATTGAAATGTACTGTAATTAAAGCCAATTTTGATAATGGAGAGCATTATGGGTTTTACTCACATTTTATTCATTCCTTCTTTTTCACTTAGGCAGAGATAGGATTCTCTTTACTCCTTAGTACTGCCAGAAATGCCAGACAAAAGCCCAAATCTTTGATTTCAACAAACATACAGAACTTGGCAAATGTTGCCCTTGATAGCTTACTTCTAGGGATAATCTTTAGAAATGTAGCAAAATTCTTTACAACGTCCTATTTGTAATCCTCAACCCACTTAAGACTGATTTAGTTATCAGAGGGAAGTAAACAAGATGTATCTTACAGTCTCTGCAGCTTACATCTTTCCTGACCTCCAGCAAGACATACCCAGACTTGCCCACTGTAATATGGGATGAATGCCACTGGTCTTTGGCATGGGCTGACAGTTTTTTCTGTATCCAGCAGAGCCGACAGAATTCGTCACTGTATTTCTCCCCGTTACTCGTCATGTTCATACCAGAGTTTAGCCCCATTGAACAATGTGGGAAGACAGAACATTGCAAGAAATCCACAATTCTCTAGCTACAATAACCTGATGAGCGCACACAGTTTAAGCAGGTGTTCTGAGCTAGCGTCACCAACTCTGCCCAGCCATGCAGTACAGCTGGGAATATGGGGATTTCTAGCAAAGATGAAATGACAAGTAATTTGGCATCTTTTTTTTTTTTTTCAGAGGCCTAGCCAGATGCAGAAAAGGACCCATGTCCACAGCTATATAAAACCATGATGGCAGTTAGCTATTCTAGTCCCACCCCCAGGCAAAATAGGTCCCGTGCGCACCTCAGTTCCACTTCAACCTGCTTGGTTTAAAATTAAACAATTTATTTGCAAGTGCTATTCCCCTATAGCAGTTCTGGGGACTGGAACGCTCTCTCCTCCACACTGTGCTTCTCTAATGACTGATCAGGCCCAGCAGTGACACGTGTATTCTGTGGAGATTACACTTTTCGTTAATTGGCCATGTTCAATATAAAGAAAAGGAGCGGGATAAATAGATTAATCTGGTTCCGTACAAGCCATGGTGGCAGATGAAAAGAGCACTGAACAGAGAGAATGAAGGAAACATGAAATAAGCAAATTACACAGACACAAGATTAGTTCAGGCTTTCCGTGGATCACAAGAATTGGATTTTATCACTCCAGATAAGACATCCCACACTGCTACCAATTCAAAGCCTATCTGCAATGATTGCATTTTATGTACCAGTGCATATGGGCATGACTGCAGTTATAATCTGCAAGTTACAGTTTTATGCTTGACGTTACAAGCATAAAGTGAGCATTTTAATCTGGCCAGGTATTAAGTCATACATCTTGGAAGAAACAACACAGGCAATACTGACAGAAACAGAGCAGTGACTTGAAAAGCAGCAGTTTTAAAAAAAGATACAAGTCTTGGCTGAGAAGTTGTCTAAACACAAGTTCCTAATGGTGAAAAGGGGATATGCCTAACAATGCATATAGTATTTCTTTTTGATTTGGTGCTGGTATGGCCCATGTGCCCTTTGCTAACATTCACGTTTGAAGAGGAATGTGAATAATCTTGAAAAGTTTCAGAGAAAACAGACACGTGAGAACTCTTAAGGATTAGAAAGTACAAAGCTCTTAGTGGTTCAGCACATAGAGGCTTTTCAAGAGACGACTACGGGTTACTTTGGCCTCAACCTATATATTCCTACAGGGAAAAATAACAGAAACATTGTCAGTCCAGTAGACAAAGTCTATAACTGCTACTAAGACTGGAAATTACCATTTGGAAATCTGTACCAGAAATAATGCAAAGTCTTAAGGGAGAAGGCAATTATTTGAGGATTTTACCAGAGGAAATAGTGGTGTTTCCATCGTGTGCTATTTAAAAATCAAGATTGGATGTTCTTTTCCAAAAGCCCATGTTTTTGTCTTAATCAGCCCATGAATATCCTATGTGTCATACAGAATCTCAGACTAGGCAATCACAAATCTCCCCTCTGGGCATATAAGCTATTAATACATATTTCTAAATTCATGCAGACTGAATAAACTGAGAAAGATATATATGTCAGTGAAAAAACCCCTAGTGACTAAGCAACTATCTTGTTCCCTAAATCCAGCTAGTATTCAACAGGTTGTTCTGCTGATATGCACTACAAATCAGGTCAGGAAGTATAGATGATTATTACATGCAGCTGTTCCTGAGAGACTGATAATCAGATCAAGAACTAAACATACAAGAGCCTCAGCTAGAAAAGGATCCCAGCTCTGAATGAAAGGATCCCAGCTCTGCTCCAACATTCTGCAGACAGAAGAAGAGACTGCAGATGGGGGCATACTAAATCATTCTGTACCATGAGCCAAATAGAGTAACTGTCACAGTATTTACTACAATGCAAAGCAATATTTCCTTTTAAGACACAGATTACATAGCTTAATGCAATAACCCCAAATATAAACCTGAGAGATCACAATTGAACATGCACAGCTAATATACATACTTTTCTCAGCACAGTAGCCAAGCAGTATTCAGCTCTACCTTTTTGCTACCACTGGTAACATCCTCCCATTTCTCTTAAGTTTTTGTTTTGTTTTGTCTCACAGAGGGACCATTTACTTGTAGCTATCATTTTTTAAGAATTTATTCTGCATAATACAGTTATCAGAATAAATGTTGCTTCTGTGGTTCAGAAAACTGTGCAAGACTGATATTCTCATGAGAAGGAAGAGAAAAGCAAAGAAAATGTGAGACATGGCTGCTCTCACACTGTCATACTGTTTGGTCCCATGTATGGCACAGCATGTACTGATCAGTTCCTTTTTCAGTTGACAAAAGGCTTGAAATAAGTCTTTCCAGGCAGGAGGGAAGGCATAGAGTATATAGGCACACAGAGGTAGAGCTATTAGCTATTTCTTCCTAATAACTTGGAAGAAATCCAGTTATTAGTAAGTTTGAAAACTGAATGAGACACACACTCTCCCAGGTGTGGCAGCCTGGATGAAGGAGCTCCAGAAAAGGACAGTGGACAAAAAGCAGAGACCACTGTGAGCTTAACAGCACAATATACCCTAACTTGGTGAAAATATGACCAAACGCCAGTGTTGTTATTCTGCAGCTCTTGTCTGCAGAAGGGAGACAACAGAGTAATTGCAATATTTAAGAAACTCTGATATTATTACAGGGAGCTAAAATGAGATTGAACACTTCTAGGGTCTTTAGTGAAACACAACTTCCAGTTCAAAATGCAGCACATTTTTGGTTGCAGATATAAGAAAAGAAATGACTGAAAGACACATTTGCTTATGACTGACTGAAGTTCACAAAGCCTCTGACACCTCCAATTTCCCATTCGTTCTAACAGCTTCTGCATTTTCCAAAATTATTATGATATCAAGACTATAAAATTTTTTTATTCTATCAGAAAGGTGTGTATCAATAGGAAAGGATCCACATCAATCTAGACAGAAGTTTCCTCAGCAGAGAGACTTCAAAATGTTCAACTTAATTATTTAAATATGTTTATTTTCAGAAAAAGAACTGAATTGATTTAGAGAAGGGATATTTTTATATTTAGAGTTATGCTTTATTATATTGATAAAAATAAATTTGCTTAAGTATATGAGTATAGAAAACTCACCTTCCAGAAATTATCTACTTTGCCATAAACGAGAGATTGATTCTGCCTTTTGATGTCATTAATGTGTTTAATGTCACTGGAATTCAGATGCTGCTCTACCACAAATCCAAGGAAGCTGTTATCCGGAGTGTGAGCTGTAAGAAATGGAGCATATTCAAAACCTTTTCAAGTATCAGTTAATGTTAGAAAAGCATGAATGTTGTCAGAAAAGTAGGTATAGGGAACATATTATTCAACAGATCACTTCCTTCACACTCATACTGAGAGATACATTTGCTTACTTTATTATTGAGAATACTTATTATTTATTTTAAGTCCTGCTGCATATGTCTACTAAAGTAAGCAGTTATTTTCTGGCTTGTTTCTGACAATAAAAATTTTGTAGCTGGACCGAGGCCAATGATAATGATTTTTTGTGTGCTGAGCTTTATCTTATTATTAGAGATAAGAGAACCGGAAGAAATCCAGCTTGACAATCTCAGAGATGCAATACCAACAATTTGAAAAAAAAAAACCCCTGGATTTATGCTTGTTAACAAAGCTGTATATTGCCCAATGTCACAAATAAATTTTAGTAAATTTCTTGGGTTCACCTCCTATGTTGGAAGAGCTAATTCCAACCATTCAACTCACTGCATATTACATTTCCATGCTAATTACAAGCCTACAAAGTCACACTACACAGATCAGAATACAAATTTCACTGCCTAATTCACTCAGATAGATCTATCATAAAATATTGAAAGGTGACAACTGAAGTTGGCAAAATTGTCGTTAATCCAACGCCCAGACAAAAAAGTGCATACAAAGGATATGCAATTTACTCCTAGTTTTCTGTATTATTTTTAGCCTCTGTTGGTCTTTTTCCAGCAGTGATATCCAGCAATACTAGCCACTGTTTTCCTCCTACAAAGACACAGACCTATAGGCTCATTAAAACTAAGGTTTTTTGCTGTTTTGTTTGGTTGGTTTTTTTTTTCTTTTTGTAGGCAGGGTGTTTAATTCCAGGGATGGACTGCAACATTCAAGGCTTCAGGTAAAAATCCATCCCTACGATATAAACATTACTCCAACATGTGGGATTTTTGCACCTCTCTAAAAGGTGTCATAGCCTCACAAGTTTACATAGGAATAGGCTGTAATAAGCACTACGATCTCCTCTATAAGCCTCCCTTTTAAATTCTGGCACACAAGCTGGTAACTTCTTACTAAGTGCATTTTGCAAAGTTAAAAAAACCCAAACCAAAAAAACCCCCAAAGACAACACCCCAGGCAATGCTAAACCTATAGTCAGAGTTCTAAAAAAAAAAAAAAAAAAAAAAAAATTTTATTGCAATTATGAGGTTTTGCTTTTTGATTCCTGAAAATCAGCCAACTGGATAATGCAGTAGAACAGAGAAACCATACACAGTGTACACTTCCCTCTGCCATTACATTTAGTCTTTCAAATGACAATTACTCTTTTTCACAAAAAATGCCTCAGCAACAGCTAGGCACTCACTTAGACCCAAGGACTTCTTAGAATTTAGCACAGCAAATGGCACGTTGCAAATATGCCTGAAAAGGGGCATTTTTCCATCCTTTCATATTTTTGGATGAGAGACTGCATTCAAAGGAGAGGCAAGGCAGTACACACTCAAAAGCAAAATAAACCTTTGTTAAAGTTAGCACTTAGAACTGGTAGAATTCAGTGCCTCAAACATCACTGACAGGAAGCACTCACATGGATTTTTAAGCAAGATCAGGCAGTTTTAAAAGTACTAGTGCTGTTATTTTGCATAAAAGAATTTAAATAAAAAACATAAAAGGGGGAAACCCCCCCTCATGCTTCTGGAAAGCCCAGAGAACAGTCAAGCATTTGGTAATATGCCACAAGTTTGAATATGGCTTGCTTGTTGTTCAGTAATAATTTTCTGCCCTTATAATCAGAGTTCTCAAAACATAATAGAGTCTGGGGATCTTGGGAAGCTGTCCAGGGTTCCAATCTGTCATGAAATCTTTACTGATGCATAACATGCACTTTTAATCACAATGCCATAAAGATGGTGTTATCTCTGCAGCAGAAAACAAAAAACAAAAATAAACTTTAAACATCACAAAACATGCTGACTCTTCTGCACCTGGTACAAAAAGAAGCAAAATCCTTGAATAATCTACAGCACTGGAATCACTCATGCTTCAGAATGAGTTTGCTTGCAATCTAGTTACCACTTTTCCTGCAAAGGAAAACCTGCAGTCATTTCCAGTAGTAAAAATTGGAAATGGTTATTTATTGAAATTCCAATATAGTCATACTCTTCTGAAAATTCATTATGAAGTGATTTGCTCTGAACAAGAGACTGTAACAGTAGTCTATACTGCCATAACAGAGTTCTTCTGTATAGAGGAGATTTACTTTCTTCTGCAATCCTGTCGTGGTTTAACCCCAGCCAGCAACTAAGCACCACGCAGCCGCTCACTCACTCCCCCCCTACCCAGTGGGATGGGGGAGAAAATCAGGAAAAGAAGTAAAACTCGTGGGTTAAGATAAGCACAGTTTAATAGAACAGAAAAGAAGAAACTAATAATGATAATGATAACACTAATAAAATGACAACAGCAATAATAAAAGGATTGGAATGTACAAATGATGCGCAGGGCAATTGCTCACCACCCATGGATCAACACCCAGCTAGTCCCCAAGCGGCGATTCCCCGCCCCCACTTCCCAGTTCCTATACTAGATGGGACGTCCCATGGTCTGGAATACCCCGTTGGCCAGTTTGCGTCAGCTGCCCTGGCTGTGTCCTGTGCCAACTTCTTGTGCCCCTCCAGCTTTCTCGCTGGCTGGGCATGAGAAGCTGAAAAATCCTTGACTCTAGTCTAAACACTACTGAGCAACAACTGAAAACATCAGTGTTATCAACATTCTTCTCATACTGAACTCAAAACACAGCACTGTACCAGCTGCTAGGAAGACAATTAACTCCGTCCCAGCTGAAACCAGGACAAATCCCAAGCACAAATACAGGCTGGGCAATGAGTGGACTGAGAGCAGCCCTGCAGAGAAAGACTTGGGGGTGTTGGCTGATGAGAAGCTCAACGTGACCCGGCAATGCACGCCTGCAGGCCAGAAAGCCAAACGTATCCTGGGCTGCATCAAAAGAAGCGTGACCAGAAGGTGATTCTCCCCCTCTACTCCACTCTTGTGAGACCCCAGCTGGAGTACTGCATTCGGCTCTGGGGCCCCCAACATAAGAAGGACATGGGCCTGTTGGAGTGGGTCCAGAGGAGGACCACGGAGATGATCAGGTGGCTGGAGCACCTCTCCTGTGAAGACAGGCTGAGACAGTTGGGGTTGTTGAGCCTGGAGAAAAGGCGGCACTGGGCAGACCTTATAGCAGCCTTCCAGTACCTAAAGGGGGCCTACAGGAAAGCTGGGGAGGGACTTTTTCCAAGGGCATGCAGTGATAGGACAAGGGATAACGGCTTTGAACTGAAAGAGGGCAGATTTAGATTAGATGTAAGAAAGAAGTTCTCCACTGTGAGGGTGGTGAGACACTGAAGGAACAGATTGCCCAGAGAGGCTGTGGATGCCCCATCCCTGGCAGTGTTCCAGGCTGGATGGGGCTTTGAGCAACCTGGTCTAGTGGAAGGTGTCCCTGCCCATGGCAGCGGGGTTGGAACTAGATGATCTTTAAGGTCCCTTCCAACCTAAACCATTCTATGATTCTATGATGATTCTGTATTTCATGGAGGGGGACTGAGGAGTGCACACACAGAGCACGCAGCTGTACCACAAATATTCATGCAACCATTTTCCTCAAGTGCATCACCACTCTTGGTGCTATCTTAAACAGGACCTCATACATGAATTTCTGAACAGCTGGACTACTTAAATACAGCACGATTGAGCTTTCATCTCCTTTTCCATTTAGGACATAAACCAATAAATATTAGCAAATCATGTGGATACGGAGCAAGCTCTACTTACTAATGTCCAGACAGAAAATCTGCAACCACTTCCAAGTCACATTTCCCCACCACGCGTTTTGTTACTTGCTTCGAAACAACTGTGAATGAAGTCTTTTATCTTTTGAACAACCTTCACTTATATTTCTCTGGAAAAACTTGCACAGCGAATGCTGACAGACAAAATATGCCTCTCAAGAATTTTACAGGGCAACTGAAATCAAAAGCATGTCAACCAGACAGCAGCATGTATAATTCTGCTATGAAAAGCAGGAAAGTTTGAAAGACTTGACTATGAAGTCTGATGAGAGTGAACAGTGCATGCCCTGGCCTTAGTCTCAGACAGGGACCACCACCAAACTTTGGAGGTCAGGCTGGTCACTACCAAGTGTTTCTTTACAGAATTGGGCTGAGAAGTTGCTGCACACAACAGCATGCACTTTCCTCTTTCCTAAGTCTCATTTACCCTCAAGCTAGCTGGCAGTAGTGAATCTTTCTGCACCTTTCAAAGGTAACAAACTTGAACTACTACTACAACATGCAAGAGAAAGATCCTTTGATTCTAGAACCTAGCGCCATAAAGTCAGACTAGGGCTAGAGCAGGTCACAGTAATCATTTAATCTGACCCAATTTATAAAGAATTTTTTTTTTTTTTTTGTTTGTTTTTTTTTTTTTTTTTTTTTTTTTTTAGGATATTTAACAATGCTTCAAAGATCTACAGCAATGCTGAAATCTACTACTTGTTTTTCAATAGCTTTGTACACTGCTGGCAAATAGATGTGAATCAGTTCAGGATGCTCACAACATGAAAATAAGCTAGGTGAAAATTTTGAGAAATCCACAAAAAAGTAGACACAAAAAATGACTTTTGCTGAGTGTTAGCTTATTAATCCTGAACACAAAGAAAAAGCGAAGGAATTGTGCTGCTCAGTTGTTGAGGGGAAAAAAAGCAGAAATACAACAACATAGTTAACATAGTTACAAACTTCAGTTTAACATGATGAAATGCAGGAGTGCAGTTTGTAAAAATGCAATCTAGCAAGTTCCTCAAAAACCTATCACTCCATAGCAGGATTTGAGAAGGCAAAATTAACAAAAGCAAACTCACTGACACTTGAAGGAAAAGCCAACCACCACCTTCCACGGGTACCCTAAGACTAAAGTTCCCTATCATTATTTATATTATAAAGTTGCTACTGTTATTTTCTGATTACTGGACGGAAGCATGATAGAGCTTTTGCATAGACACTTACTGACACTTACCATTCTGCCCATTTAGCAGTTGCATTTTATTAAACCGTGAACTTGTCTTTCATAATACAAAAATTCTTGTCAATGACAGCATTCCTTTTTAAAGCTCCAAATTCTTCAAAAACACAGGGATACTTACGGAACATTGTATAGAACTGCTGTGGATTAAGGTTCCACTTTCCCCATGGTGTCTTGTGGCCTTTAGACTGGGCATAATGGGCATGGTTAAACTCTGGTTCAGTTCCAAAGGAATCCAGAACTCTTAGCATACACCTAAAAGAAAAAAAAATAAATTACTGTAGGTACACATGCATATGTATATATAAGCATGTGTGTGTACATATACAAAGTTACGATAATGAAGAAGGTATGTTTTGTTTTTGTTTGCAACTGTGGATGATTTATAAACTGAAGGTAAATTTTAATTTCAAACATTTCTGTTCATATTACATTCACAAAGACATTATGATCAGCAAATTCAAGGATATATCAGACATTCAAATAGCAACCCTGGAGCTTATTTTGGGTTTCTTTGTTCTTACAGAACGAAGTTATGCTTTAACATGCAAGTAGAGCTTATGGGAATGCTACTGTAGTCACCTACATTCCTGGGGCTCTGAAGTAGAATTTAGGCAGAAGAAAGGATTCTTCATCTTTTTTCTAATGTTCTCACCCATTACCACAAAATCAAATGCAATGGCCGAGGGCCACGTGCCAAGAAGATCAGAGCAGAACAGTACTTTGTCTTTAGACAATTGTATTTATTCTCCAGGTTCTGACATTTGGGTCAATTAGACCTACTGAAGAAGCACTAAAGACAGTTTAATTTGCTGAACACTTGCAGTCAAACAGATCATTTATTTGTTTATAAAACATTTTGTCACAGACTTTTGAAGAAACAATATAAAAGTCAAACGTCTGCAACAACCAGTCTACAACTGAGAGAAACCTTGGCATTGTATTACAAAGGGTCTGGGATGAGAGAATTGCACTCAGTCCTTTATTTAAGCTCCTATTAATTCCTTGAAAAAAAATTACTTCATTTACGAGTGGCTCCTTACAAAAAAGGGCCCATAGTACATGAAAGGCAGAAAAAGTCTCAGTATGAAGAAGACAGCATACATTCTAGCATACAGATTCTAGAAGTTATGTTTCCAAAATGCAGCCTGCCAAACCTTTAATATGGCTTGGACAGGAACTTTATGGCCATCATACTATTGGCTCCACTGCAAATGAATTAGATTATATGGCTCCAATCAACAAAATTTTCAGAAAAAAGTTATGTAGTATGGGTTCCTACATCATGTGCCACTATATTACAAAGACATGAACTCTTATCACTGCACATTGTATCACTGGGCTTGTACATGCCAAGGTGCAGACACAACCTCATGGGTGGCAGAGAAGGGAGGCAGCTGCAAAAGTTACTATTAAAAATGGTTATATTTCCCAGTCTTCAACATTTCCCATGCTCCAACCCCATATACATTCTGTCCAGTAAAACACCAGGATTTGGCTTTAAAATGGGAAAGAATTTAGCCCATTAGTGAAAGAACTTAGCTCCAAGCATTTTTCAGCTTTAAAAGATGAAAGAATTTAGTCCCAAAAATACATTTACATATTTATTATATGTTGCTCCTTTCTCTAAAGTATCCATTAAATTGGCAAATAGAAAAAAAAAGAAAACCAGCAACTTTTAAACTCTCATATGAAATGTTACCTTTGTATTTGAAAGTACAAATAGAACAAATTTCCTTTTTTTTTAATCTTTCAGAGATCTTCCAAGCAAAAAGAAAGTCAAAATATACAAGGCATTATGATTCACCAAACAACAGAGCTGACAGATCAGTTTCTGTGCAGTGTTTTATGTCAACTGTTCTCAATGAAAATATTTTACAACAGTGGCAATTATCTCTGCATCATACAAAATACTCCAGCAGGACCAAAACAACTTCTGCACTGATGAATCATTCAGTAATAAAAGCCCTCTTATTTCTTGGCAGGCCTTAAAACAAAATTCTTATCAAATATACAGCTTTTGGCCAGGTATTTGAGTACAGGGAAATGAAAAATGGGTGAACGCTACTGAAAAACTGCAACATAACTGGAGTTTGTCAAAGTGTATATGTAAGGAGCACTACATCGCATGTGATCATCTCAAAGTGCTTTGTTTCCTCTCTTTTTCCTGTATTCAGATGTAAGGTATGTAGCACTAATTGTTCATGGGGATATGCGTAACTATGTCCAATACACACAGGGTCTCTGAAGCAGGACAGGAAATGTGATGCAACAGAAACTAAGCTAAATCGGAAAGAAGGGAAAACAAGAAATATTTATATCATTCGGGCATAAAATAAGTTGGAAAAGAGAAAAAGATCACAGCAGAAAGTGCAAGTGTGTGCAGAAACGGTATGAGAGATCAAAGGTTCAAGTGGTGAACCTAATCCCCAAAATGCAGCAGAAAAGAACTGGTAAAGTAAAGATTTAAAATTTAGAAGTGAATGTAATTAATGCCAGTCATGCTGAACTGGTATTTTAACATATGTACAAATGCCTCAATTGTCTCCCAAGTACTATATTCTCCATTTGTTTCACTTAGTGGTTTAAATCTCTTTCAACTGAACTATTTTAAAATGAAAAGTTTGATTTTTGCATACAATATTTTAGCATTTCTAAAGTGAGATAATTCATTTCAAAAATGCAAAACAGTATTTTTTTTTAAATCAGGGATATATTTTAAATAAAATCTTAATTTAGTGTGATTTTAACTTCAATTTTTACTCCATTCTCCCTTCCTTCCTAAAATGTCCCCTAGCTTTAGCCCTGAAGTTGCAGAGAATTACAGCATGCCTTGGAATTGGTGTCGGACTGATTAGTCTATTCACTGACTAATTAAAAAGAGGATTGGTGGGTGGCAAACTGCTTATAGAAACATCCATATTAAAGTCTTCTTTCTTCTAACATATTAAAAGTGAGAACTTTGGGTCTTATAAAAAACAAACAGACAAAAGTAACCCAGGATTATCACCATTTTTAAAGTGAGCATTTTTCCATAAATATTGGGCACAAGCACAATCTTAACTGGGCTGTCCTAGTGGAAGTATTTATACACATTTATTCACATCCTTCTCCCTCCTGAGGGTATAATTTTTCTCTACTTACACATACTTCATCTTTGTTTAAACAAGCAATGCTGTCCAGCAGCACCCATCGCTGTCAGTAACTAGTGTTTATGCCAGCATAAACGGTTAAATAAAGGGTACATGTATGCCAGTGGCTGCAGACATGTTCCTGGGAGCAAGCTGGTCAAAACCCAACCAGTTCTGGTTTGGGAGCTCTGTAGGTGCACTGAGCTCAGGCACAGCAACGTGCCAGCACAGATACATGGACGCCAGACTGTTTTTGGCTTATGTCCAGCCAGCTCAGACCCTGAGCGGCTCCTATCTGCCTGTGGAAATCCTTGAAGACACACTCATTAACTTTCAGGCCACTCAGTACTTGCATTTAAAATGCAAAAACTTTGTCAGAAAATAACCCTCCTAAAACAGATGTATTCTAGAGAACATGTAAGAAGCAGGAATGTTGCTCTTTTTTCAGGATAGCTGTCATGTTAATTTATTTCAAGAATAAAGCCAGCTGGATTTTTGGCATATGGGAATGAGTCATTGCTAGAGAGACTGTAGAAAAATGAAAAAAATACCAGATTCTTACGTGCCGTATGGAGGATGCGGGTCCTAAGAAACGCAGTGAGCTGCACTCATCAAACTGTATCAAGCTACTAATTTTTATGTTGCTTTATTGCACATAAACTGCATTCAAATATCCAGACTTCAGAACTGAAAAATACAGCATGCCCAGGCATTCTGCTTGAAAATAAGGTGCACTCAAAAATGAGATCTGTTTTCCTATATTCATGCTATTTACAGCACCAATTATACCGCAGATAAAGCATCTGCTACCAAGAGTCATTGGTGCTACAGATCTCAGACGTACAGAACAGTATTTCAGTTGTTCAGAAATACTCAACCCTCAGAGCAGCAGGGTCATTCTTTTGAGCTAGCAGTTCTAGAAACCTGATTTTAGTTCTAGAAACCTAAAAATTTCCTCAGGGCTCAAGTTCACTCACAAAGATTATATACAGCACTCTTACCAAGAGACTGTTCTGAAGGCAGAGGTTTATTCTACCACTCTATTCCAATCTGAAGTGAATAAACAAGTTTTAATTAATTTGCATTTGAGTCTGGTCTGCATAAACCAGACTGAGCCGACCTGCACATATCTGCTGAAAAACTATATGGCACAAAGCAAAACACTTCTTTCAAGACAAAGAATTATTCCTACTGACATTAAATACAACTAAGAAAGCAAAGAATGTAAAGAACAAGGGCTATAAGGCAGCTTTATTTGTGATAATGTTTATTTTAGTGGAATGAATTAAACAAAAACATATAACTATGCTTTATACTGGACTTAGTAGTTTTAACTTAATATTTTAATGACAGAATTTATGAGGTAACTCATGATGCTGAGAAAAAAAAAAAAGATTGCAAGAGGATCCTCAAATAGGAGATAGCATGCCTGAAGCTATGAATTAATTCTTCTGTTCTAACCAATTCTGGTAGCCTCTGCTAGACTCTGGACCCTGTTTTGTACACTGAACTTGAGAAATAGTATCAAGTAATTAGAGAGATGCCCAACAGATGCAACAAGTTTGATGAAAGGTCTATGAAACCTGAATTATAAGTAATGATCCAAACTCCTAAATTTATTTTGAAGAAAAGCAAATTGAAGGAAAAGCAGTATATAAGATATTCTAGAGGCTAGCAGAGAGGGGAAGGAAGTAATTTATTCCCCAGAACCATATTAGAATAAGCAGTTATGGGCAGTTTGCAAGAAATCAGGCCAAGAAAAACACTTTAAAGAAAAGCTTACCAATACAAAACAATGGCTGGGGCATCTTTTGCAGTCTTCAGTAAAAGATCAGGCAAAAATCTCTCAAGAAGGACAAATACATCCGATCTACTTTTCAGCAAGGCTATGGACTAGATGAGGTCCCCTTCCATCCCATGACATCCAGTATTGTAGAAGACAGGCATTAAGTAATTTTCTTCTTCTTCAAAGGACTAACAAAACCTCCTATACTATCTAAGGTACTTATTTAGAGTTGAATTAAATTCTGCTTTCCTAAACCAGAAAAAGTCCATCATTACTACAAATTAGGAATCAATGAAAAACAGATTGACACTTAAGATTTAATGATACATGAAAAAAACCACGAAAAATTGAAGAGCTCATCTAATAATCTCAATGTCATGGTGTATTTCCATATCGTCATTACAGAATATACCAAATAGGAAATAGAAAGCAAAAAGGGAAGAAACATTTTAAATTTACAAGTATGTTTTTATATCCTGACCACAATACTGTATGGGATTGCCTAGTGACAATTACATCTGGCAGACAGACAACCAACTGTAGCTCAGTGGAAAATGGGATTATCTTTATTAGCAGGCTCCAAAAAAACAGAATATCCGTTTACTCCTCTGCTTCAAAAAAAGAGATTAAGAGTAATCTAATCTGCAACGTTGATCATAGTGCTCTCATTTAAAATTATGCTGAAAAGACCCAATGCTCTAGAAAATCCTGAGGTTGCAAGAAAACAGTTTTTCTGCCTGCAGTGAACACCTTTCAATACCTTCCTTCAAGTAGGATTTACTGGACTTTACGGCTCATGAAACACAGCTAATTTGATTAGGTATAGAAAAATCAAAGTCAGTAATTTAGATTTGGTTTTATTTCATGCTGATATGTATTCGTACAACACATGGGAGGCTTGCTAATTTAAAGTTATTGACAAAAAGAAACGTGGTTCTAAAGCTGCAGACACTAAGAAGGCTGTACAAAGTAATTTGTTCTGACCGCCATCTTCCATTTCTAATGGAAAGATGTTTATAGATTACAGAAGCAACAATAACTGCAGTTTATTCTTTAGACCTACCCCTGAAGACAAGTCTCTGCCCAGCATCTTAAGGAATGGAACAGAAAAAATTGCATTGCGGTTGTGGGGCAATAGAATTAGAATAGATGAATCTCCACAATCATTAAACCAGTACAGCTACAAACACTGACAAGCAAAACGTGCCTTTGGTATTCCAGCTAAACAACAAAATCCAATAATCTCTCATCTTATCTACTAATTTACAGAACAAAAGGTGGGGCAGGGTGTGTAAAGAAGGGAGGGAAAGAAAGACAAAGACGATGACTCAACAAGAAAATATAATTCATGAAGATTAAAAATGCTTGAATCCAAGAATCCCAAACTTGCTGGGGGGGTACAAAGATGGCATGCAACAAACAGGTAATAGCCCCTTTATGCCTAAGAGTGAAAGAGAACAGAGAACCACATTTTCACTTTTAAATAAATTCAAATTCATGTGAATGTACGCATTTCAGTATTTTGACATGTGTTATTCAACAAAAGCTCCTTCACAAAGCAGTTAAGAGGTCAAATAAGCGTTACACTTACTGGTAATGTACCCATGATGGACCAAGGGTTTTCTTAAACTGAGTGAGTCCCACAATATCAATGTAAATGAGTTCTACAACTTTATCCCCCTGGGTAGGGCAGCCAGATCTGTTACCTACAACCTTCTTCATAATCCTAAACAAAGAAAGAAGGAATATGGAAAAGTATTACTTTCCAAATACCTTGAATAGATGCTGTAACAATATTTATACCAATAATTCCCCTTTCCAGAAAAGCTTTACTCTTGTCTTTTCCAAATCAGGAACCATGTAAGAACATTCAAATGCTAAAGATGCTCAGCTTTTATTAAAGTAATGTTTATACATCAGTAAAGCACTAATTTTCACTAAAAACCTCATCTAGTTTAAACGAGAGTAATATGTTTGGAATGTTTAAAAATAGTTTGCTTTGAAATTATTTGAAATATTTTCTGACTTCTATTGACAGCTTTATAGTATAAGAGCTCTCTGTAAAATGATGCTGTCATGTTTGTTATAAAAAAAATGAAAGCTACAGAAAAAGTGTACATGCTTAAGCTTAAAACAGATGTTTTATGCCTAATGCTGAACTAGTATGCAAAGCAAGACAAAAATAAGTGAGGTAGCAATTTGACCTAACATAAGCAATTAACTACATCAAAAATAATGTGTTTAAAGGATTTAAACTTTTATTTTAAAATGAGATACTGAGTGAAGAATAGCAGAAACTGAAGAAGAGGACACAGAATTATGCTAGTCTGTAGCATTTCCTATTGCAGCTGGTTAAAGCACCTGGAATGCTAAAGAATAAGCTGCTTAGTTTGAATTTTACAGCATTCATTTATGAAGTCTCAGGAGCCTGAAGCTACAATGAAAACACATTACCCTTTTCACAGCACATACACTTAGCTCATGAAAATAATCTTATCATCTGTTTAGTGAATTATCACTTTCATTTTATGCTTCAAGAAATTATATACTGTTAATAGAAGCTTCAAGAGTCTACAATTCTTTTTTTTTTTTTTTTATTCCAGTTTCAAAAGTGAAAGTAATCTCCTTACTCCTTGAGCTCTGCCAGTGAAGCTGAAATCCTGATGTCATGGCCCAGTAAGTAGAGAGATGTAATTAAATCACTCCACTGGACTAATTCACCAAGTGGGCCACCGCTAAACGCATTTTCTGCAATCTTGAATCCAGATTCTTTCGTCAAAAGCCCCAGATGAACAAGAATCTAGAAAGGAAAGTCATATGTTAGAGTTCTCGACATTAAACATGCAACTATTATACCTCACAGCATTTTTTCTTTCTATTAAATTCCAACTATGGCCAAAAAATCAAACAAAAAAATCCAACACTCCCACCCTAATAATTTAACTTTGCAATGGATCTCTAGAACAGTAATTCTAAGAGCGTTGTTTTGCACTATTATCTGCCACCAGATCAGTAATTAAACAAACCCCCAAAACTGGTGTTATACACAAAATAATCTGTAATTCTGCACAGCAAGTTGTGGCTTACATTAACTTATTTTGATTGAATAGCCACTTATATTCTCAAGTAGGATATACTTGCTTATGCAAGACAGTATAGTTCAGGATGCTGTTGTGAACAAGCCATTAAGAACTTAAAAGACTGCATAAGAGTAACAGGATGCTTTCCGAACCTCTCCTCTCCATGGCCACTGGAGGAGAGTTTTCTCTGTAGTTCCTTGAAATCTGTGCTTGCCTTTCTAAAAAAGCACAGAAGCTGAGTTCCAAACACTGCTACATACCGGGACTATTATTTGAGTGTGGGTACATACAACGCCAAGCATAAAAACTTCCAAACACCAAAAAACTTCTCCCTCACTCTTTATAAAGAAGCAACATTCATAACCCCATTTTGTTCTAATCTCTTGCAGCTCCCAGAATTGAACTGGACATATTAAAATGAAATCATCATATGTTTTAGAAGAGCAACTTCAAAGGACTTTTAAAAGCAAAGAATAAGCACTAGAGCATCCCATGAAAACTGCCTGTGCAGTACAGTACCACTTCTGTTTATTCTTGAGTTTATGTATTCTCAGATGTTGTATTTCTTCAGTGAAACAGGCTGGAGGGCTGCTTGAAATAGAAGGGCTTCTCCTCGACAGAAGATGAGCCTACTCGAGGACTGTGCTATGTGACAAACATTAGAGCCACAACATGGAGCCTAGACCTCATGCAAAAACTGAGAATCTCAAGCAAGGAGCTGAGCTGCAGCCAGCCACACTCAAGAGAGGGTAGAAACAAGACTGTGCATGGCCTGCTGTCACTCAGGACTGCCTCCAGTAAGAGCAAGGCAGGAAGGGAAACCCATTGTTGTGTTTACAACTATTGCCTTTACCTTAACTAGTTGACATTATTAAAAAAAAAAAAAAAGGGAATTAAATAAAATAGAACTTTTCACTTCAAGAATCTCATGGTTTTTAAATTGAAGTCAACACAGGAGGTCTAAACTGATCCAATCCAAAGTTGTGGTCAACTTTAAGTCTACTCAAATTTAAACAGAAATACGCCATTTAAAGTCTCAATTTTGGACAAAAAACATGTACAATTGTTGTTTTTATGACTATGTGAAACACTCTAATGTCACCAGCTTGCAGTAAATAAACAGTTTCTCCCTTTAGAAACTTCTACATAGTCTCTATTCAAAATTAAAGAGGGTAGAAAACTTACTCAAAGATTGACTCATGGAAAGTATATAAAACTATTTGTAAAGCAAATACCCAATGTAACAGTAATTTCAAACAGCGAAATACTTCTTGAAAAGAGGCACAAGTATAAATACGATGCCTTTTAGACATATTTGGTATTTCCACTCTGAAGTAGCTTCTGGAACAAGAAGCTTAAAAGAGCCTATATGACTACAAATGGCAGGACTGAAAAATGTTTTCATCTACCTTTTTTCGTTTTCTCTTCTCCAAATTTTGTTTTTCTGCAAGTGATTTAATTGCTTCAATCCAGGTATCAGCCATTCGTCTGATGCGTAACATCATCCACCTGAATTCCTCATGTCTTGACATCATTTTGTAGAGATTATCAAAGTTGATCCGAATTTCAGCCTTCAATTAAAGCATTAAAAAACATTAATTATTCTTCAAATAGTGTACTTTCCAGAAGTGAAAAATCTTGTCAAATGTGAACTCTGTGCTTTACATTCCTCATTAAAGAAAAAAAAAAAAGAGACACTCCTAATGCTAAAGTTGTGGTTTTAGTTCAAATATTTCAGATATCTTTAAATAGACATTTCTAAGCCACATAAATTACTGTTATTTTTATTAGTAGTATTGGTAGCCCCAGAATATGTTTGCAATATTTCACAATGTATTTTTTTCTGCAATATAACATATGGTTTTGTTCATGTGCTTCAAAATGAGGTTAAAGTATCTCTAACACACAATATAAAATCAGAACAGTATGCTGAAGATTCATGTATATCATGAATCTTCCAAATACAAGGAATTGTCCTATTATACCATGAAGGAAGAAACATTACTAGAGTATAAATTTTAAAGGAAATACTCATTTTAAAACTAGACTGATCTAAGAACAACTGGCCTTACAAAATGAGACACACTATGTCTAAATTATGTAAGCAATGTTCACATACAGCCCGGAAATTATCTTAAAATACCTAAGTGCTACGTAATAAGGCTACAATAGTTTGGAAACAACTCTGCATACTGTAGAGCTTTTAAAGGAAAAAAATTAGGAGTACTCAAAATGTTACTACAAAAAATGAAATGTATATAAGCCTCTTCCGTTAAGGCATTTTTATATATAAGGCCCGGATTTATGGGACAATAAAAATGGACAGTTTCACATATGGTCACTCAACACTGGTGAACAGTCTATGGATTTTCAATTCTTCTCAGTATCTGTGTACAATATTTCATATATTTAAACAGAAAAATGTTTTTAATGGAAATCTGCAACCAAGACTGCAGCACGGTACAATGACTGGAGAAAACACACGATGGATGAGCTACATATACACAGCCAAGGATGCTTCCCTTCAGTTTTGAGGAACTGAGGAATAAAAATGGTAAATTCTAGTCTTATTAGCACTTATGTGGCCCAGGATTCCAGGATCTTTTGCATGAATCACAATTACTGAATTATTTCTCATGTTTTAATGTTGTTCTTACCACTGTTTTTTGATCAGTTTCTTCATTAGAATTTTTTGCTCTCCAAGGTAAACGAGGACACCAATTTTCAACCTGTAAAACAATCACATGAAAATAAATGATTCTATTCTATTTTCAGCTGATCTACCAAAGTCTCTCACTGCCTTTATATTACACCTTTCTATGGCTTAAATAAGGCATCAGCTGATTAGTAAGCCACCACAAGGTAAAACTGCTTTTTTGAAGAAAAGCTTAAGACGACTTTTTGCAATTCAATACTATTTTAACCTTGCAAATTTGCAACCAAAAGTCATATTTAGATATTCGTTCATGATAATGAATACAGGAGATAAAACCCTTTCAAGACAGAGATCAGCTGTTAAATGCTCTAAATACAGTTTCTCTGAGCAGTTCCTAAATGTTTTCAAGAAGTACTAAGTTTTTTTAACTTCTAGACCTTAAAAAAAAAATACATATTTTGGAACATTTCCCATCTCCCTAGAATATCTTTACAAAAAGGCAAAGCCAGAAAAACCCCAAGGATCAAAGTTCTACTTTGTAGCAACCTAGACAAAAAGCTGAAAGAAAAATAAAACCAAACCCACCCTATTTGAAGGGTATAAGTAACATAATTATAACATAAGTAACAATATCCACAAGTACTTAATAGCTGTAATCCTTAGAGAAACATAATCAGTGCAAATGCAATACTTCCACTATTGTCTAGTAGAAAAAGTACAACAGCTAGTAGTTAGGGAAGAAACAGCAAATGCAAGTCACTGAAAGCTCCTGTGCTCTCCCTAGGGATCTTGCTTGTCCTGTAGAATCTTTATTATTCATGTGCCTTAAGAAATTAGACCATTCGCATTTCAGAAGAAGGAATCTCACTGTTGGAGGCAAACCCATGAAACCAGAAACATAACTGTACTGCGAAAAGGGAGAAATGCAAAAATTTATAGGCCAGCTAAGATACCCCATCGCTACTGATAAAGTTCACAAGACCCAGAGAATTAGAAGTCAGAGTTGCTCTTATGGTTCCTCCCATCATAGACCCGTCAAAACACACAGCCTAATCATGCTGCAGTTAGCCTGAAGCATTAGAGACTAAAAGCTTAAGATCATACCAAACGATTGCCTAGAAGACCAATCACATGAAAATAAGTTATCAGACATCATAACCTCATTAAAAAGAAGAAATGTATCAAGCTTAGGATCCTCAGACAAATTATATAAAAAGCATTCAAATTAAATGCTATGACCCAATCTACTCAACGTATTTAATACAACATTTGAAAGCAGTGACTTGATCAACCTTGTTTGAAAACATCTGATTCTTCAGTGGTCTCCCACTCTGGAAACATACTAGAAATTATAGAAATTAAGAATCCTAACTTTTACTAACCAACCTAAGCTGTGGAATCACTGGTAGAAAAGAATTGCAAGCTCCATATTACATATAATGCACAGTCCCAATCTCTCTCTCTCTCTTTTTTTAAAATAGTACAAATAATTTTGAATTATTCCTAGCATTAAAACTGATCTAAATTAAGATATGATATTTCAAGGACTACTGTACGTGCCCCTTCTCTGGCTTCATGTATTTCACACTGCACCATCAGGCTTCCTAAAGGAATTGAAGATTTTTCAGAGCTGCCAAGGACAGTTAGCTGCATGCCTCACTGACTGAAACCCAAATATAGTTCTTTTGTGCTTTTAGAAGTCATCCCTCTAGTCTAAATTAAATTACAGTAATTCTAATCACAAATAAACACTTAAGGAGTAGACTCAAAATAATATTAGTGTACACAGTTGGCCTAGCACTCATTTTTCTTTATTGATACTTAAGTCAGTTCCTCTTTGCATTGGAAAGACCAACTTAACTCACCAGAGGATTTTTAAACCCATACTCTTCAAAGTATGCCAGTTGTTTTGTTATTTTCAGTACCGATAAATGCACTGGGGAGAATGCATAGACATTCTGTTATAGAAAAAGGAAAGAATTCTGCTCATTTTTATGAGCCAATGGCTCACAAAGAGCTGCTAGATTGGGAGGATAATAATTAACAAGGATGCCAAGAAAGCAAAGATGGAGCAAACCTGGTGTACCATGGGAAGGGGAAAGAAGAAAAAACCTTATTAATTTAACGTATTGACACATGGAAAGCGGGGATGGAAAGGCAAAATACTGGATGTCAAACTAGCCAAACTTTAATAGTGAATTTCTTGGGCAAAAAAGACCAGGGGTATATATGCCCCTAAGATGGAAACATTATGATAGCAAAACCAGCCAAAATGCTAATACAGATTCTGTTGTTCAGAACATGACTTAAATTTGCAGATAATTAAAGAATCAACTTGAATTAATAGCTCATGGTTCCAAGCGAAACTGAGAGGCAAATCAGAATATGATTAGAATGATGGCAGAGGGCAGAACATGAAAACACTCAACACTGAAGCTCATGCACCAGAAGACACTTTTAAATCATAGTAGATATTACCAGGCAGATACAGAGCAAAGAAAGCAGAAGTGAAAAACTACAGCAGGGAAGTTACACAAGTCATAACATCCATATTTAGAGGTGCCTAGTACTCAAGAAATATCACACTTCCAACAAAACCAAGGTTTTCAGAGAAAACAGAGGTATTTCCCTCCATCTCTGGTTCTTGCTTCCCTGTTTAGTGAGAGCAGCAGATGATCAAGAGTCTATATATGCTTCGGTGAAAGGGAGAAGGGTTTCAACCTATGCAACTACACAAGGTATCAAAGACTTCAGAGACAGCCTTTGTAGAACTATTGGAAAAGGAAACGATAGCATTGACAGGCTTCTACTACAGAATTAAAAAGCGTGCTGATTTGATGTTACTTATACAAGATATCTAGCAGGCTGCTAAGTTTTATTGCTGCTTTCCTCAAAAGCCACAGCAATTGCATTTTTATATGCATTTAAAGTAAAAAAAGCTTCCAGTTAACCGTGGTTTTGCATTGCACTATGTAAAATTAAAGTCTACAGCAGTACAAAGCCTCAGTAAAGACTGCTTAAAAATCCTGTAAAGAAATAGTACTCAATATTTTGTGTCAGAATTAAAAGCAACAGTTTGCACTAACCTAGATGAGTAACAAAATTAACTTTGTGTTCCTCTCTATTTAGCCCCATGTAATGATACACAGCAGTGCAGAATACATACTATTTCTGTTGCAAATAATTTAAATAATCAAACTGTTGGCCTTTTTCAAGACAACCGCTTTCTGCTCTTTCCTTCACCCTTTCATTACTTGGCCTTCCTCTCTTGCCCAGTGTACCAATATTCAATCTGAGCACTTAACCACTTCCTGTCCAGAACATGCAATCTCTCACTTTTAAGCCTAGGAACTACCTCTAATTGCAGCTCTTGGCAGGACCTACAGTTTCATGAGAACTTCAGATGACCTAGAAAGTGGGTGGGTGGGGTTTTTTTCTTGGTTTGTTTTTTAAATAACCAAGTATTGCCACTTCGGCAAATCACTTCAGGGTTTCTCATAGAGAACACCACAAGGATGCCCACAACTAAATATGAAACCTAAGTGGTTAAGTAATTTTCTTGGTTGCCTTGCATGACCCAAATATGGCCCACAACAGCAATGCTAGCTGTACTCATCATCTCTGAACAAGTCCTGCAGCTGCTCTTCTCAGATTCAGACTATTAACCACTGCCATGGGAACTTCTCTGAAAACAGATAGGTGCTATAGTTATTGAAAAATGCAGGAGGATGCCTAGGAAATTATCTTTTTCCCAGCAAATACCAGTGAAACCTTAATCAACTTTTCTCAGACTTACTGATGTAAGGTAAGTCAGGTTTTATTTCAGTGAGTACTGACTTCCAACTATAGATGTGGGAGAAAGGTAGGTAAGGAATGTCTAAAACTGCTCAGATTGACTTGAGTGGAGGCCTTCAATCTCCTTCGTCTTGTGTGACAAGTAAGCAACAGTGATGCAAGCTCTGTGAAAAAACCTGGTGCCTGGAACTTGCTTTTCTCCCCTTGCTCCCAAATTGCCTAAAGAAGCCCTGTCAGCTTTCATTGAAACTACAAGGGATTAGGCAGAGATAGGGCAGGGAACGTGAGGGGAGGAACTGGGGACTTTGTTTTGCAACACATTTTCTGGAAGCTCCTGATACAGAACGGGGTGACAGGGGAGGGGAACCTGCTTTGGTTGATAACTCATAACAAAAAAGTTTGCAGAAAATGCAACAGCATTAAAGCATAATGTGTCCTGCACCAGGAATATCTGTAATTAAATAACATGTAGAATGGGAAAAAAAGCATGTGCGTGTGTATACATACAAATGTGTGTATAGATGTGTATGTATATCGTTATAAACAGGAACATGATATAGCATGTGCTAAGGTTGCAGCATGCAATTACAAATCTGGTATTGTTCCATTCATATGCGACTTTTCTCTGTCATTGGCAATGACGACAGGAAGGATTATGATATCACTAAAGTGGGCCTAGATGAAATCTCCATCAGAAATATACAAATACTTCAGCTTTGTATTTGTTTAGGTACAGAACAGCCACATGCAACCAGCCCTAAGTTTGAGCAAGGGGAAGGAGGGCAGTGGTGTTCATTTGGATCCTGCTCTTCAACTAGTTTGAGTTTCATTTGATCATTTAAGACTAAACACAGAAGTTGTCTCCGAAGAAGGAACCAGGACTCTTCTTCCCTCTCTCCAGGATAACCTTCCTCTCACTGTGTTAGCATCAGTTCTTTCTCTAGCTTATTCTCTCCATAGCAACCATTACACTGTCATGCACATGATTTAATAGGAAGCATGTGATATCAGACTGCAGATTAGCAGTTAGAGAAGATTGCTGGGAAGCAGCAACTGCAGATTTGAAGACTAACCATTTTTTGGATGAGTGATATAAATGTTAAGCTATTATTCAGAACACATTATATTTACCTTTGCACTATCATATTTTTCAGTAAGATCAGTTGTACCTCCTGTACCTAGTGTTGAATTCAATGCCAATCAAATGCAGTAGGTAGTCTTTGATCATGCTCAAGAAACTAGGTCCACTTGAGAAGTCAAGTGTTCCCTACTTGGTTTGAATAGCAGTAGACACAGCACTGTCTAGAGTCTATGTAGCTAGCTCCAAAAAGTTAGGTTGCATGGTAGTTTAGAAGTTCAAAATTTAAGTGCTACATGATTCCAGACATTAGTGAAAAGTCGGTGTTTTGAACCAGGGTCTGAATGCCTAGATTCTACTTAAACTGAACTCAAGAGTTTCCCTAGTCCATTATCATAGACAACCCACTCTCACAGCAACTTTATCTTTTCATAGCTTACTGCTAAGTGAGTCAACACACACCAAAACACCCCAACAAACCTAAGAAATTCAAAGAGTATGTTTTATAGAAGCCTTGCAGGTATCTGTTTCAGTAACTCTTCCTCAGAAACACACTGAAACTAAAGGGAAGTCAATATTGCAGCACTCGCCTATATTACAGAGAAAGTACTTCAAGCACAGTTGTAAGAACCTGGCAAACATTTGTAGCACCGGGGTCGTCTGAGCATCTTCCAAACCGAATGAAAGTATACTCTGCCAGAAGCTCTCCACATCCAAAACTTCAGGAAGTCCTTTATGCTTTTAAAGAGCCACAGTAGGAGTTTAATAAAGCAGAAGCTGAAGGGTACTCTCTCTAAACACCTGGGATAATCTTCATTTTGGAGTCTTCCAAAGGGCAGGTGCAGCCCATCTACAGGGAAACTAGAGCAACTTTCTTTGCACATCAGGTGAACGACATTATTGCTCAGTGTACTGCTATCCATGGTGAAGTGCTGCTATTAAGTATCTTGTGTCAGCCCTAGAGTGGGAAATAAAAAAACCCAACAAACAGTGCTGCAACAGCTGGTGAAAGAAGGTGCATCTTTAAATTTATTAGGCAGTATGAAGCCAGGCAGAGAAGAGAACTCATAATGTTCACTTAGAAAACCCATTTGAGAATTTGATACGGAAGAACTGCTCCCATTGGGAAGGTAACTTTCTCAACTCCTATAGAAGCTGTAATACCTATATTTTGTTTAGCATTTCCTCAGTGATAGGTAGTCATTTTGAAGGTGCTACAAAATCTGTGGTGTGCAAGATGACTGCCTGCCTGTTCAGTGAAATGGAGGCGTGTACAGGGAACTTTGGCTTTGGTTGTTTCCAGAGGCAATCTCAAACATCGGGTGTTAGGTACCCACAGTCCCAGTGACACTGCAGCACAAAATTTTATACGTAACCATCAATCAACAAATGGTCTTTTATCTAACTTCAGTTATGCGCACTAAATTTGATTCCTCTCTTACAATGGCATCTACGGCTTTTCCAACAAGACAGAAAAAGACTAATCCCAGTTTTTAAAGTGACAGAAGTAGAAAAGATAACTGAGCCCAAATCACCCAAATCCAGGCCAATATACTAATGGATGATTTGGGGACAAAGTGCTATCATTAGCATTTCACTTTCTTAGGAACACGTTAAGATGACTAAAGAACTTTGAACTTTTGCTGCTTTACACTTCAGACAACAATACTATTTTTGTCAATTTTCCGAGTATTTCCATAGAATTCAAAGAAGCTGGTTTGATGTTTCATTACACTGAAGAAATGCAAATCATTAACTCACCTCAATGTCAGAAATTAGCTTACGCACACAGCAGAAGTTGTGGAAAGGGGACTTCCATCCAGACATGAGCAAACTGCAGTAAACTACCAAAACCACAAGGATTTGAGGAACCTGTATAATTATGATTCCCAGGTGTTTTCACTAAAATGTGCCTCAGACTACAGCTTGCATTCTGGAAACAAACCCACATTCAAAATCACCTTCAGTTTGTATTTTTCTGCTTTATCCCTCAAAGCAAATTAACAGTGTAAAGAAAAATACTCCTGCAACCAAACCATACATTCTGTTTCCATCAAGTCTGAAGGACTGAAAGCATGAATTCTTTCTAGTGGTATACGCACAAAAGCTACAGGAGTCTTGAAGGCTAGTCTTTGAAACAGTTTTAGTCTTTTGAAGCATTGGATCCACTTCCAAGGTGGGTACCTAAAATTACTCTTGCACCTGAAAGGCAAGCTCGAGATCCCAAACCTGGTATTTTAATGAGATCTGCCCAGCTCCAGCGGGTAAGCAGCAATGTAATGAATGACCCCTGGGCGGTGGTAGCTTGCACCACAGCTACTGGCTGACTAGCAGGCACAGCAGCAGTCCCACTCCCATGTGGCAGGCAGTCCTCTCAGAGAAAGCACGTATCTAGATAAAGAAAAGGAGTGATAAGACCCCTCCACTTTTTTCTTTTTTTTAGTTAAGCTGGGAAGCTGTATGAAAAATTCATTTTCTAGAAGATATTTTTAAAAGCTTTATTCTTCAGCTCCAAACTGACATTTTGCAGTGAAATACATTTTTGTACTGTCTAGAAATTAATTTTTTCACATTTCATTCCAGAGGCAATGCCATCCATGAAAATTATAACTGTGCCAGTGACATTACAGCGTTAAACAACTGGCTTTTTCATAACTAAATGCTAAGTTTAAAAAGGAAGTAACTCTTCTCAATGGGCAAGTTTGTATCACGGTTAAAATGAAACAAGTCCCAACTATTCAGAAACCTTAGAGTTAGCTTAACTTGCTTTTCAATTTTTACTACTTCTAATCCCTGTCTTGCTCTGTTATTCAAGAGAATGTAGGTCTGGTTTTGCTATTCAGGCCATTTATGTCTCCTCCAGTCTACAAAGGCTCCAGCACAATTAGTGTTACGAAGACTGCACAGTTGCATATCATCCACCAGGAGTGATCCAGTGCCTGCAGCAAAACAGCAAGACAGAAGTGCAAAAACTCTTGCAGCTTTTTCTGCAAGTCTGTACAGGGGACAACTTTAAATAAAAAACATAAGGCTGAACATGCTGGATTGCTTCTTGCTTTCCCTCTGCTGCCACACTCGCCTCCCATTCTGCTCAAGCAGCCAAGACACAAGAAGAGAAGTGGAGAAGAGCTGTTCAGCGAGTTGTTCTTATGTCTCCTGTAGAAGTGACATCCAAAGCAAATCAGATGAGGCAGAACTGCTAATACTTGAACTTGTACAGGCTCTTCAGAAGAGAAGACTTGGGGCAGCCTGGATTTTGACTGCACTGCTTCTGTTTTGCAGACACACATGGTGGAGACATAACAAGGGCACGTGACAGATACACAAAGAGTGGGTTTTATTCCAAGCTTTGTTTCTAAACCTTTGCATAAACTGTGGGCAAGTTACTTTGTGTCTCTGGTTCTGACCCATATTACACACCAAAATGTAGTATTTCAGGCTCCTTTGTTTACAAGTTTAAAATTATATTACAAAGAGTGCTAGATGAGTGTAATGTAATACCCTAACTGAACTGCTTCAGAAGAAAAAAGTAGATCTCAAAAGAGTATGAAAGAGCACAGGCGTTTTGTCACTAGATTGTACAGGCGATTTTAAGAGCAAAAGTAGACATATGCACAATTTGATGCATATTCTCTCTTTTCGAACTGAAGTTGTGCATCATTTGATGTATGTATTGCCTTCTCAAACACAGCATGTGTACAGAACCATCTTACTCCCATACTGTAACCTTAAAGTAAAAAAGAAAAATCTTAACAGTAATATGCTTCCAGTACCCTCATGCATTTTAATATTTTAAATCAGCAATTCTGACTTGAGAGGTCTGTAGACACATTTATCATTCAGCTGTGCAACCACACTATAAACTGTCAACTCTTCATCACTGTCCACTTGACAAATTACTCTCGCAACAGCATTTCCAAATTATCCTTAGCAGACAACACACCTCATAAATCCACATCATTGTAGTGTTATTAGAATTTCACTTCATGCTTGCATTCGCAAACATTTAAGCTTTCAACCTCTGCTGCTGGGCATTAATCATGGAATTAATCACAGGATTAAGAATACCAAATTTAAACTCAAGGTTAATAACATGTTCACCCAATATTAGTTTTACATTCTGTCATGGGAAAACACTTTAAAAAAGAAAGTACAAGACCTTTGACTGAAGTTACCAACTATACACATAGATTGATTGTACTGTTGTTCCATCATGAAATGAGAAGTTGCCCAAATTCAATACTGCTGCTTAAAGAAAAATTTCAAATCCCTAGACCCTTGAAAAAACAACCATTTGCTCTCCGCAAATGCCTGCATTTTGCCATGAGGATGAGCTGAAAAATCAGTTATAAAAAACCAGCATCAACTGAGTTTTCAAAACTGATGAACAGAGAATATTGTCACAGAAAATACTGTGATTTAACAGAAATACAAAATAATAAATGTCATTTAAGAACATTAGATTCTCATATTCAGTTGACATGTATCTCCATTTTTAAGATAACATCTGCACTAAAAACATGAAGCACCTCTTGGTTGGCAGAATACTAATGCATAAAAGTAATTCCGCTGATGCTGAAACTTAACCTTTTAGTAGAAACTTAGATAACTTCATATGATTATGAAACCATATCTCTAGCTTCTATGATAAACAACAAGATAAATAAAATAGTCATCCTGTATTTTTTCCTTCCCCAGCTTTATAGCCCATAAATAAATCAACACTTGGTACTAGCAATGGAATGAGTCAAATTTGTGATTCAACCCAGCCTTTTTGATTTCTTCAGATATGTGTTTTGGATATGCATTTAGCTACTACTGCTGCTTCAAGCAATGCCCTCAAAAGTTCAATGACAGTCAACTGAGTAAATTAACAGAAACTGCTTTCATTACAACTGAGTTACTTATGTAATCGACTTACTGTTTTAATCTGAGATACGTAATTTAAAAACCCAGCGCCCCCCTCCCCCCCCAATCCTGCAGAAACTACAAAATTAGTATTAGTTTGCAATTCTGCAGCCATGCTGGCTCTTGCAGTTCTTTACAAGCAGTAAGCCACTAGATTATCAATACTACTTCCAAGATCAGTTGCTGTAAGTTATCAAAAATCTTACTAATGAGAAAGAAGAGGTCAAGTGACCAAATAACACCTTACTGTTTCTGGCACACATGCTACAAGCCAGTAACAGAGCTCATAATAATTGATTGACAAAATTCATTCTTGGAAAACAAGTGTTACTCAGGAAACAGGAAGTCTGTACAAAAACCACCAGGGCATGTACCTTGCTAATCTGTGTACAAAACTGGGCCTTTGGTTCTGATAGATACCAAAAGCTTTAGCCAATGTATCTGCAACTTCACTCAAAAACATGACTTTCATTTTTTTGTTGTTTTCTGTTAACAGACTCCACAATTCATGAACAGTCTCCAAGCAGGAAGTGGCCATGCTGCTCAGGAGGATGTACCATCTAGCTTCACTTTCCAAATTTTACATTCCAAGTGCCTCCCCTAAAATACCTCCCTATTACTACCTCAGGAGCTACATTGAAAGCAACAGAAAAAATGTTCAGAGGCAAGGATCTACGACTGACCTTCATACTTCAGTTTAACAGGATACCTAGCGTGGACTCCCTGGAGAGTTGCTGCTTACATCACTTCAGTTATAAACATTAGAATTCTCCAGGCTAGAAATCTCTGGAGGACTTATGAATAATAGCAACACACTTCATAATAATTCTGTTTTAATAGTTTTTTCCTCTTTATAGAATTTTTCTGAAGAAAGTTATGATTTCTTTTGAGAAAAGTTTGGAAACAGTTACCAAAAATATGGAGGCACTATGATGTTCCCCTTCTGCAGATTAAGAGATTACTGACCTCACTGAGGTAAATAAAAAAGGAGCACGTGGACCCATCTACACCATAACTTGCGTAACAGGGATCCGATCGCCACATATCTTTCATCCACTGTAAGAGAACAAAACCACAGTCTGTTAGGTTTAAGTACTACATAATAACTCTATACTATTTCACACTGAACTCAGGAATAACAGGGGAAAGCTGCAAGCGACTATATCCAACCAGATAAAAATCACAATTAACAAAAAAGGAATTTTATTAATATTTTGGAGCATACTGCAACTCTGCATTCAGCTATGTTGGGGAAGTAACTACATACCAGACATGAGCACAGTTTATACAAACTGGTAGCCAGACAAGCAGAGACAAATATCAAAAGGAGAATATAATCAGGATCCAAACATATAGGTGTGGCTAGAGTTGACTGCATTGCACCCCACCCCCCGGTGGTACACTTGCTCTGGAATTTAACAGACCATTTCAGTTACCAAGACTGAAATCTGTCTGATTCTGACAAGAATCTGCCATTTCTGCAGAAGCAAGTAATTAATTTAAATTTATATTTTAATATTCAAATAATGTATGACATAGTTACTATGCAGCCAGTTTGTCAAAAAGGATCAAAATACTGACCAGAGATTTAAAACTTACAGACTTTTTTTTTAAATACTATTGTCTAAGAAATTTATTCAGAGAAAAAAGGCAACATAATTTCACACATACTTTGGCAGTGATTTGTTTTCACTGTCAGAAATAAATGGTAATACTTGATAACGACATTTAAGTGTCCAGCAACTTTACTTTTGTCCCCTACTAGTAAAACAGTATCGTTACATTTGAAATATATCTTGGGGGAAAAAAACCCCAAACCCTCCATCTCTGCAAGTTTGTTGTTTCGGTTTTGGGTTGTGGTGGGTTTTGTTTTTTATTTTCCAGCCAAAGTCTGATGGCTTTCAATACTTGGCCTTTCCAACTGCATTATTAGCAAAATACTAGATTTTTGTAGAATCAACTGCAACCCCCAAAGTTCTGGTTGCACACTTATTGCAGGGCCTAGCTTGTGAGCAGAAGAGGCGGAATGCGTTTAACAGAAAAGGGGAAGGAAGGAACTGGACAGAGCTGTTGGTGAAGAGGGGAAAGAAGTGTAAACAAACGTCCTGCTGAAACAGAGAAAGGGCTGGAGTGAGGTACACACAGAAGCCCAGTCCTGGGGTAGGGGAACGCCAAATGACTCATACTGGGGAAGAGAACAGGGCTTTTCAAAAAGGAGAAGAAAGTTTCTGCATAACAAGACAGAATTCAAGTAATAAGGCATTTTATTAAATAATATTGCATTTTAATATAATATGGCATTTTATTCCTGTCTTAATAGCATGCCACCTTATTTCTCTGCAGCAGTAGTATTAAAGGCTTGAGGTGAGCAATGCTGTAGTGACACACACTCCTAAATATCCTCTTTTTCAACACAGTTGTTCTTGTTTTACACCACTGTCCGAGTAGTGACCTCTTGCAACATACATTCCATTTTTAAAAGTACACACATAATAAGATTAAAAACAGTTCACTAACCTTTATTTTCCCTTCACAGTGAGGAAAACCATCCATAGGAGGCAATTCACACTGTTCTTGGGCTCCGTTTATGAGATCTAAAGAGAAACATGGACCATAACTGAATTTCTTTTTATAGTTCTGACAGATAGCCTAATGAATCCTTCCTTTTATTTTCATGAATCCACAGTCCAGACTGACTGAAGAGTCCTACTGTGTAATATTTGTTATAACATTAAAACTCAGTGTGCTCTTTTTTGACTATAGAAGAAAATGGTTGTGTAGATTTCAACTCTGACTTGCAGGAGAACTACTGAGTTACAAAACCTGCTCTATGAAGGCTTAAAAACTAAGCTAAACTGTACTGAGAATAATAAAAAGCAAAATATCTTCCTAATCAAAGTGTGCTTAAAACTACTAAATTGTAACAATTTGTTTCCAATTGTCAAACATTCGTAAGATGTATATTGCTCTTAAATGTGAAAACTAGTTTTTCAAGTTCTGTTATCACTTTATCAAATAGCCATGATCTGAAACTTGGCCTCATATATATGACCCAATTAATAAATGTTGCAATATGGTCTAATTTTACAGCCGAGTAGGACTACATTGCATCTCATGAGAAATATTTCCTATGTCTCCCAAGATTTTTTTTCTTTTTTGCCTATTAAAATTTTAACATCCTAGATTTTTGCAACACATTAAAGAGTGTAATACAGAGCAACACTTCTAGCCCGTGAACCAAGGAAAGAGGAGCAGTTTTAAAGGACATTACCCCTTCAGCTCTAGGATGGGACTTTCTTCTAAGAACTTAGAAGAACCTTCTAACGCAGGCCTTTAAGGCAAGGAAAATGAGTAACGTGGTGGAGAGATTCTTGCCAAAGGCAGCAGAGGATAAGGTTTTCAATTTAGGTAGTTCATCCCAGAATTATCTAAATTATACCTGCATCATTTCTGGCTTTTTCCACGGGCAAGAAACAAGATCATTAAAGCCAGCCAGCCATCAACCTAGGAACATCTCATGCTATGGCAGTTACAGTGCACGACTTCACCCAGAATATGCTAATCAGAGATCTCAGAAAAAAAAAAAAAAAAAAAAAAACTGCAGCATTGGAATGGAGTAGCAACAAGATCAGTGGATAAAAGTTAGGATGTTGTATTATATACAAAAATCACCTCCTCATTTATCCAAATATTTTCCTTTTTTTTGCAAATAGTTTCTTTTAAAGGTAAAACTTGAAATGTGAGTAAAGCGTTGCAAAATGGAGCAGATGGGCAAAGAAGAATCATGCCAGGAGGAAGAGACTTATTTGTCAGTCTCTGCAGCAGCAGTAATTTGACAAACTGAGCTGTACTGCCAATGACAATAAGACTGAAACAAAGTAGGTTTTAAGATGACTTTGTAATTTCAACTCAATAAGCACTTTCAAAATATTCTCCCTATCTTCTTATCCTTATAGGATTCTTGCAGACTAGACCACTAACATCGACGGCTCTGATTTCTGCTCCAAGTAAGAACATACAGAGCACACATACAGATATCAACAATTTAAATTATGCTTTAAATTCAGTCAGCACAGCTAGATAACAATGGGACTTTTTGCTTTACTACAGTTCAGGAATCGGGCCTTCCACTTGAATCACACTGAAATCAGTGCTTGAGATCAGACAGCAACAAACCTACCTTAAAACAAAAAGTGCCATGGTTAAAATGATGGCAATTTTCAGTAATCAAGTTTTTTGGGGGGTGTGGTTGTTGTTTTTTTTTTTCTTCCCAAACTCATAAGCCTGAATACAAAGTAAGTACAGAGCTTTTCATAAGGCATGTCAAATTCAACATTCCTAAAACATCAAAGACATCTGAAATCTATAATATAACATCAGAGATGCAGTTCAATCACAGGGAACATTCAACTTTCAGCACCCTACTGAACATAGGGCTGAAAATTCTGAATGTCTGGGCAATTCTATTCAATCAAACAAGTCTTCCCATCAATTTCAGTTGCATTTGGACAAGTTATGCTTGTCATGCTCAAAGGTTTTTTGCTTCCCCACATAGCTACTATATATAGCACCAACCAACTGTAATTAGCAATTTTCAGAAAGGTAAGAGACAATTATTAAACCGTTAAAGAGAAAGTATTATTAATGGTATTCAACATGCATTTCCACATACCTTTTCCTCTGCAACAGTGCTTTCTTAAGGGGTATCCTTCCTCAGTCACTACCCACTAATCACCATGCCAGCACTACCATTCATAGAATCATGGAATCATTTAGGTTGGAGAAGACCTTTAAGATCATCGAGTCCAACCGTAAATCTAACACTGCCAAGTCCACCACTAAACCATGTCCCTAAGTGCCACATCTAGAATAGAACAGAATCATTAAATTTGGAAAAGACCTCTAAGAACATCAAGTCCAACCATCAACACAACACCACCATGCCCACTAAACCATGTCCTGAAGTGCCAAGTCTATGAGTTTTTTGAACACCTCCAGGGATGGCGACACCACCACTGCCCTGGGCAACCTGTTCCAATGCCTGACAACCCTTTCAGTGAAGAAATTTTTCCTAATATCCAATCTAAACCTCCCCTGGCACAACTTGAAGCCATTTCCTCTCATCCTATCACTAGTTACTTGATAGAAGAGACCAGTACCCACCTCGTTACAACCTCCTTTCAGGTAGTTGTAGAGAGCGATAAGGTCTCCCCTCAGCCTCCTTTTCTCCAGGCTAAACAACCGCAGTTCTCTCAGCCGCTCCTCATAAGACTTGTGCTCCAGGCCCTTCACCAGCTTTGTTGCCCTTCTCTGGACACACTCCAGTACTTGACTCTTGGCTGGATCACTGATATAGAATCAGTTAAAAATAGCTCTTGTCCAAAAGTATTACTTGAAACCAGAAATAATTTTATCATTGGCCCTACTGAGGAAACAAAGCAGAGATGGGAATGACAGTTCCCCAGGGGCTGCAGCTGCAGGAGGTGCTGTTGGCACAGCCTAGCAAAGCCACTTAAGAAAGCCTAACATATAGCCTTTGCACTGCTTGCTCTGGGCTAAATGATCTTCCTCTGCAAGATGGTCATTCCTCCTTAGACATGATGTTACTCCTTCAGTTCCTATTTGTCAAAAGTAGGAAAATACTCAAAAGCTGCAATTCTGCTCTTTCTGTTGATTGGAAGGTATAGCTTGCCAACATGAAGGATCCATGAACTTTGTAACTTCAAATAAAAAATGTCTTCTATCTCAAGCTAACAATGCTGTCATACGATTGCTTTCCACATCAGAAAGTCAGCCAAGCAAACCCTCTCTTCTTCTGAAGTCCTTTTATGCACAGGGTAATACATGAGCACAAGCTATAATTCTTTATTTTACATCATAAATACCTAGTGTGCCAAGCCTATCAAACCATATTGCAATTCTAATAGGTATCTCGTGACCTGTCAAAGAAAGGAAGGATAGAGGAAAAAAACACAAAATACAATGGCCTCTTTTTTGGTAGATACACAACTGTAATCTAGATATCTGTTTGCTTTTGTCATGTGTAACCATATTTTCTGCAGGCAAGTGTGTTTTTGTAGACGGGTAGTGATCTTTGCTACTGTTCATTGTTCACAAGGTTTTACAGGATCCCTGTCTTTGCAAGATCTACTTGCAAGAATAAAAACTGCCTTCTTCCAACAGTCACATGTTGCACCAGCCATCCACTTCAACAACTCAGATCAGCTGCGGCAGTACTACATACAGATACCTGCCAAGCAGAAAGCCAACCGTCCCAGCTCCCCTGTTCTTGCCCCCTCTAAGAAGTAAAAAGCAAGAGCCAGACATTTACATTAGCACAAGCTACAGATTTTCTCAGGCTTCTGGTCTCCCCTGTGGCCAGCTGCACTAGGGGTTTTCCAGAGCAATCACATTCTTGCTCTTCCACTGGGATGATTTACATACAAACCATAAACCGACCTCACCAGGATAATCTGTATGTATAGGGAACACAGAACACTAACACCCACCTTTATCACCTCTAAGCACGTTGAAATGTTTGGTGAAGTATTAATGTCTCTAGTAGTATTTCCAAGAGTACCTGACATCCTTCCCCTCCTTGCCAGCAACAGTAAACACTCCTAGGATTCACCTTCCTCAAAAACGTTAACATCTTTTTTCCACCTTTACAGACTCTGAAGATGCTTCACATGCTTACCAGCTCCCCACTCCATCTTCCCACTCAGCCTTACCATGGATCTATCCCAAACACCTATATCAACTTTCACTTGCTTCATTCACAGCTACCAATCAGGTAATAGCATAGTGAAGGCAATTCTATAAAGCTTAAGTATAATTTACATGAATTACAATGAAACAATTTACATAAAGTATTATCCAGAGCAAAACAAAATGTAGCAATATATGCACAAAAGACGAAATGAATGTGAAAGAACAGGAGAAGCAATAGAAAAAAGCAACTCTGTTCCATCCAAGTACTTGCTAAACAAGCAATCTTTCCTTCCTGCCTGCAAATAGGAAGCTAGCTGATGTAATCAGACTGGAAACACATCTGCATTAAGGAGGGTTGTCCAAAGCAACACACTGCTTGCAGAAATAAGCAAGTCAGTATGGGACCATACTGGTTTCCACACATAAGCCTAAGAATTAAATACAAAAGTCTGAATTCACTTGTGAATAATTTTGATGGTTCCGGGCAACTACTGCTTGCACTGAAGCCACACCCCTTCTTCTCAGCCATAGTCAGTGAGTTCTAGGTTGAGAAACATCCTTCCCAACTTTTTTCCTCCTTAAAGATCAGAACCTGTATGAAGAATTACATTTCTGCTCCTCTAGCTGCTCACTACTAACTAGGCATGAAGGGTATGCCGGAGCCTGTTGGTAACAGCTAGCAGCCTGTGGGCAACAAAAAGGCTCCTTTCCCCACGCTTACTAAACTAGCTGTTCTGAACTATAGTTATAAACATAGGAAACATCCTTGTCAAATATCTAAAGTCAAGGAAGCTGTGACAAGCTTCTTTAAATACAAATTCATAGCTACAAATTAACAGTCCAGCTTGCCCTCATCAAACCATGTTGCACAGCTGACCAGCATATTCCCTAGCATGTCTCCAGCTCATTGTGGGCCCATACTGGCAAACCAGCTCACTCCCTTTTTTTGTGCAGAGGCTTCAATCATCCATGCTAACTAGGAGCTGGCTCTTCTTAAACAGGAAGCCAGACATGAACAAACCTTGTGTATCCAACTTTAACCAGACACCACCAATTTACACTTCTGAGTGGATCACAAAGACAAGGGAGATGAAGCAAGTGGAACCCTGGGGATGATGACTGCACAGGCTTTGGCTGGGACAGTTAATTTTCTTCATAGTAGCTAGTATGGGACTATGTTTTGGATTTGTGCTGGAAACAGTGGTGATAACACAGGAATGTTTTAGCTATTGCTGAGCAGTGCTTACACAGAGCCAAGGCCTTTTCTGCTTCTCACCCCACCCCACCAGCGAGGAGGCTGGTGGGGCACAAGGAGTTGGGAGGGGACACAGCCGGGACAGCTGACCCCAACTGACCCAAGGGATATCCCAGACCATAGGACGTCATGATCAGCACATAAAGCTGGGGGAAGAAGAAGGAAGGGGGGACATTCAGAGCGATGGCGTTTATCTTCCCAAGTCACCGTGAGGTGTGAATGAGCCCTGCTTTCCTGGAGACAGCTGAACACCTGCCTGCCCATGGGAAATGCTGAATGAATTCCTTGGTTTGCTTTGCTTGCATGTGTGACTTTCGCTTTACCTATTAAACCATCTTTATCTCAGCCCATGAGTTTTCTCACTTTTCTGTTTCTCCCCGCCACGGGAAGGGGAGTGAGTGAGCAGCTGTGTGGTGCTTAGTTGCCAGCCAGGGGTTAAACCACAACACTGATCTACACATCTGGATCTTCCAAAACGTGAAAAGCAAGTATTAAATACAAGTCAAGAGTTTAGAGTTTTTCATCATTTGGAGATGACGAAAAAACCCAAACCCTAATAATCTTATGAAGATTCTTGTTAAAAAGGTCTGGGTAGAAGTATTATGCTGTTACCAAATTCACATCAGATAGTTCTTTCCTGGAGGGGAAAAACATATTAAGCCAGACATTAAAGTTACTTTTGTTAGAAAATAGTATTTGAGAAACCACAAGGATTTTTTCCTTAATTAGGATTTATGTAATTTAAAATGCAAGTTCTGAGATCTCTTTTCCCAGCCAAGCTTAGAACTTACAGCCAAAAAAGTTAGAAATACAGCAACTGTCAAGTCAGTACAAAGCAACAGTAGTTAATACACACACTTTTTTCTCTTAAGCTTTGTGTGAGCCATGATATTAATTTCTATTCTACAGTCACCTAAGTGTTTTTGAAGTCATGCGCAGCTTATCTCCTCTTGACTGCTGTTATGCAAAGACACAATTATTAAACATTTATCTCATATGATGTTACATTAAAAGTCAATGCATTGACAAATTCAAAATATGACTGTGAGCAAACTAGAAACCTAAGAGCACAGAGTTGTACAGATTATCCTGGAAAAAATGGAAAATATTGATAAAACACCAAGCAACTCTAGATTTAAAAGAACTCTTTAAATACAGTGCTCTGTTTGTAAAGTCCTGGGATATTCAATATATAACTAACTCCATCCCCATGTTTAGAAAGGAGCCATATGTTCACTTTGCAAATGTCTGTGGCTGTTTAAAAATATACAGCTCTGCATCAGAGATCGTTAGTGCACAGCAGGTGAAACTGAACTTGTGAACAATCATCAGTTATTTCAGTGCAAAGTCTAGCACGTTAGCATGAATGACTTGGAAGATTTAAGCTAAGCCACCTAACCTTGCACTGGAAAAGATACTTCTCCCCTGTTGCTCTATATGAGCAACTATAGTGGCTGAAGTCCCATGCCTTTGGCACCACTCTCTTTAAACACCAGTTCACAGGTACAGGTCTTCATCACCTCTTGCAATTAAACTCCATGTCCACCACAGGTTTTGTTTGTTTTAGTGAAGGTCTACAACACCCAAGAGAGAATTATGTGGTTAAAAGCACAATCTGCGATAGGGAATTGATTTTTTGTTTGCTTCCTAGTTACTCTTCAACTAAACACAAAATAAGCAATAGTGAGCGCTACATATGTATTTTGTCCCTTTCCTATATTGCACATCCTTCAAATAATGTGCTCTGTAACAGTTATAATTGGTTACTCAGCAGTGATTGTTGTTTGATATGTATTCTATTTGCAATAAAAGTTTTAAATAGCAATACTGGTTAAAGCAAATTAAAAAGCCACAATACTGCTGAAATTACGAACTGTGAAACCAACAGCTAAGGACCAACTCTTCACTCTTCAGAGAATGGAAATATCTTAAGAATTTAACATGACACAAAAGTTTATATGCTTTGGAACCTTGAGGCTAAACCCCACATTTTTAGACTAGTGCAAAAAAGCATATTAGAATATCTTTTGATGACATGTAGCACAGATAATAGCTCAACCCAAAGTGTTTTCCAACAGCAGATGTCATAAAATCAGGAAGCTCCTTAGTATTAAAAGGACAGAGTAATCATATCCAATTAAGTCTATTCACCAATTTTATCTCTATTTGTTCCCCTTCTGGTTTTGATAATTAAACAAAAGTACTATTCTTACTTTAATTCATGGAACCCTTCTCTTGTTTCTATTTCAGTTCTGAAGTCTGCTATCTATGGTTAGACACAACACTGTAGTTAAGGCTGGTTTAGTTTGTGTAAGGTCTCCTTTCCCTTCTCCCACTAATTAACACATTCTCAATTTAATTCACATTTTTCATCTCCAGCTGGTGAGATTTCTTTAAAGAGAGAATTTGCAGTGTGAGCTGAAAGCACTATCAACATATTCAATGAAACAAGCTAAAGGTTTCAAGATTTTAAATGCAGAGTGCAAAATGCTTTCTACTAACATTTTAGAAACTTCAGTAGCAAAGCATTGGTATGATTTAAAGAAAATTAACTTTTCTGCTGCTAGTCCATCCTCACACCAGCTGTGCTGCTATGTTCCATTAGTGCTACTGAAATCAATGCAGTGTTAGGAGAATTCAAGTAGTAGTCAAGTGGTTAATCAAAATGCAGCCCAGGGGACCACTAACAGCCCCTTCAGCATTACTAATACAGCTTAGCACTGCAGTGGAAAATATTCACGTGTGGTCTTCTGCACAGTCATTACACTGCACTGCAACAGCGAGGCTTGAAAACACACAATTCTCCCTAGCTTCACACTACTGCCTTTGTGGGAGGCAAATGGACAGCAAAATGGGAAAAACTGCCTGATATTATATACAGTGTGGAAAAAGAATACAATGAATAAGGCAGAATGAATACGAGTCAAAGCAAAGCATCACCCTGAGAAAGCTGCAATCTTGGCTATTAGAACCGGTGCAGCAGCCCACATCCTATTGCATCCGGTACACACTGACGTTCTGTAAGGACAACCAGTTTATTTTTTAAGGCATGACCATACAGAACATTGTATGTACTATGTTAACTGAAGAAAAGCCTACTGTAGTCCTCTTAAGACAGAAGGACAGCTTTGGAAATTCAAAATAATATGCAGTATCTTAGCTTTTTTTAAATCTAGTTTGGCTCTGCAAGTACAGAACTATGGGGTGAACTATGGTTGCAGACTGCTAAAACTAACAAGGCTGTTATATGCGTAACAAAGTTCATCGGAAAGAGAGTCATGGAAAGAAATCGACTGATCATAAAGTTACTCGAGTCTTCCTCCTCACCTAAAAGGCTTCAGTGTGTCAGCCCCAAGTCTTTAGGAAGAAGGACATGGAAATACCACGACAAAGGTCCTTCTCACCATAGTAACGTTAAAAAAAAAGCCTGCTTGCAGCATTGCCAAAGCTGACTTGTCAGCCTGCCTTGCTACATATTCAAGAAGGATGCCAGATATCTGACAGGCATCCAAGTCATCATGTCTTAAATGACAAGTAAATACTGAAGTCTGCATCCTAATGAGTGACTTTAAAGATGTTAACACTAAAGTTGTTAAAAGAGAACTCAACAGCCAAATACAGCAGAACAAGTTAATGCATAAGGCAGAAAAGCTACGGAAACTTTGAACAGATAACACCAAATATACTCTCCCTCACTGAGCAGTGCTACATACAGCAACCTGATACGTAACTGTTCTTAGTCTTAGAAAGAGTTCTCCAAGTACCACCTATGTACAAGTAGGGTGTGGAGGAGGATTTGATGTGAACCTTTACTTGCTCTTTTTTATAGGATCAAAGACACACAGTTAAAATGTTCTGATGTTATACTTTTCAAGGCAAAAGAACGTTTTGTAAACAACCAGTCTGGCACAGTTTTCAGTGCAATTATACTATCTGAGGACTTAGATAGTTGCACTTTTCAAAAATTTAGCTTTTCACTGAACAAGCACAGTAAAGTGATGACAATGGCCTCAGAGCACCTTGGCCCTTGCTTTAAATCAACATTTTTATTTTTTTAAAAATTGTTTTGCAACATGCATATTTGGAATTAATACCACTATTATCTAGGAATGTTTTAAAGCCTAAGCAATTGAAACAGTTTCTTTTAGTTTGCTCAAATCAAGTTTTCCCATAGCTGCCAGAAGAAAACAGCAAGAGTTCACTATTTAGGGGAAAAAAAAAAAAAAAAAAAAAAAAAGAAAAACAACAAAAAACAAGCACCCCAAAACAAAGCCCAAACCAAACCCAACCCACAACACACAAACCCCACACCCCCGCTTGCCAAAAAAATCACATGAAAAAAAACAGAGGACTGATTCTTTGATCATGTTTGTGCAAGCAGAGTGCCCTATCCGATGAAATATGCTTAGTGAAATACTTTCCCACAAAAATCAAGGATTTCTTTCATAGTTAACTTTGAAAAGCACAACTATTAAAAACCAAGCTGCCTAAACCAAACTGATCTTGTGCCTGTCACATGGAACCAAGGATTCAGCTACAACAGAAGCAGCCATGTAGATAAGCTCTGACTCAAAGTGGTATGGTTTCATATTTCCCCATTTCCGTTTAATCATCTCCAAAACAACCTTAAATTTACCTAGGGTGTTATTTGCAGCAGTGGCTCAAAGCTTCCTGTTGTAAAGGCTGATGAAAACTCATATCTGCTAGGCACCCAAGGTTTAGATTAATACTTTCTTGTGTGTATGGGTATACATTACTTCCCACAAATGCAGAGAGGATGGCTACCAAATATCTTAAAAGCTTTTCAGATACAACTTGGATAAATAAAGACAGGGGAGAGAGAGAGAAGGAAAGAGGACTTTATTGCTTCTGAAACCAATCAGCTGAAGCCCTATAAGCATCTTTATTAACAGTTCAGTCTTTCATAAATGGAGGTTCTGAAAAAGCAGTTGAAAATTGTCACTATCAAAACAACCAGATTGTTCAATGTTTTTGAGGAGGGAAGAAGAAAAAGGAGAGTACGCTTATGATTTTACACATGGATCTAAAGAGGAAGTAAAAAACAAGAAGTAACACCTAACCTCCAACTCAAGCTACCCAAGGTACTTTTTAACATATCTATGCAACCTCACCTTCTAGCAGAGGTGTCATCCTTGGCTCCTTTGGGATTAGGATTAAAGATATTTGTGATAATAAGAGCTCATGCTCTATTATCCTTTCACACAACCCAAAAGAGAAAAGGAGCTGTTTTGTTCTTGGGCCTCCCTCAATGAAAGATTCTGCAAAACTAACTTCAGAGGAAGAAACCAGGTGTAGTACCACACTACAAACATTAAACCTAAACACACTAAGGATATGAATACACAGTACAGTTTACATATAAAATAACAACGCTAGTTGTCTGAGAGTCTGAAAAGGAAGAGAGATTTCTGGTCTCCAAATGGGAACTCAGAAATGAATCAAATAAAAGTTTGAGTTCACCTACTTCAGAAACAGCTGAGTTACAGTCCTTGCTAAATCCTCAACATTTCCTCCTACCGTTATCACATTCATTATGAACGAGCATAATCCAGATGGATTTTCTTCAGATCCTTTTATCTGCCAAAAACCCTACACACCAAGACAGAGCGGTATTTTCCATTGCAGATCTCACCACTGCCACCTCAGTTCTACACCAGGCTTCACAACCAGAGGTGGAACAATAGAATAGAATAGAATAGGCCACTTTTCTCCATGTCTCACCAAATAAAGAGCACAACTGATGAAGAGACCTTTGTAAAGTGATGAATAACTTTATTTCCAAACAGCCCCTAAATTTTAAACACTGAGTCACATTCTTAAGACATGTTTGCATGTCTGCCCAAAGTACAATTACAAATGTCGGTCAAAGAATATGTTTAACTTATGCTAGGTAATCCAAATAGCAGTGTAACTCAGGTTTCAGTATGGTAATGAAGAGGCTACTCTACTGAAAGAAAAAGTCATGGGCTCTATACCAAGTAATACCTATCACATAAATTGCCTGTTCAGGCTACAGTAGTCAAAGCACAGGCTAAAAATTGATCAAAACTGGTTTTAGGAAGCCACAAACATTTCTATTAGGCTGTTACAAGGCATAAATAGCCATGATGGCTACTGTTTGGCCAGAGATTATTCAACTTCCAGCTGTGCTAATAACCCTAAACCAAAGATAGGTATTTTTTCCAAACTGCTAAACAGTTTAATTATTTCCCATGCCAGTGCCTCCTTTTTCCTTTGCTGACAGGCTCTTTCGGAGAAGGTATTGCTCATTCCTTCATGAAGTGATTTATAATGGATTACTTTAGCATAATACTCCAGGTTAAAACACCTCCCAGTCCAACGCTTATCTGGACCTCCCCAGACTTTGTGGTTCACATTGCCTAACACTTTCCACAGTCAAGACTACATTCTGTTTTGTTGAACACTGTTTTTTAACAAAAATCTTTGACAGCCAGGGACTTCCCTAATGTTTTTTCTTTTCCTCAAGAAACTGTCCTACTTCATCTTTCTGCTACTGGTGCTATCATTTATTCACCAGGAAAACCTACAGAAGTTGCTGATAAAAGTTTTAGAAGACATTTGGTAGCCCTTCAAATGACATCTTGACTAGAAACAGTAGTTACAGTTGTTTTAAAAGGAGCTACAAAACTCATCATTATTAGGTCTTTTCTCATCCATACAGTTCAGAAGAAATTTTTCATCTGCTTTTACACCCGTAAGGCTGCAAAGGCTCTGTATTCCTTTATTAACACTGTCATCAAGTTACAAGACAACTGCTGCACACTAGCACAGAGCACGTCTGTTCCTTAGGAGAACATGAGCTACTCAAATTTATTTGCCCAGGAAGCTGCAGTGACCACTCTCAAACTCTGGGTATCTACATCCCCAAAAGAATATTAAAAATATCAAAAAGCACACAATTTTTTTTCTTCATTAGAAAGAAGGATAATAGATTCCATGTTGCAATATCAAGACACTGTGGTAATTGCAGGTGGTTTTAGCTAAAATGTAGTGCATTAGAAGAAGTAACCTTGCAAGTTTATTAATAATAAGAAAGAACTTTCCTGGACAGATAGACATCTTGCCATCAAGATGTATACTGGGCAAAAATTAAATACCATCTGAACTCGGTTAACAGAGAAATGTCAGCACTTTAAACAAATTGATTTTTCAACCACTTTGCAACTGACAACCATTTCTCAACATACATTCTCTTCATTGTTACCTGGATTACTTACATAGTCACATTCAAACTCCTATCTGAGCTAAGCTAAAAACAAGGCATATATGAACTGAAGAAAACATCCATACATTCTAATACTATAAATATTCTCTTTTTATCCTATTATTCTAGTTGTCTATACAGAAAAGGTGGACAGGAGTGGAATGTTTTTAAAAAAATCCATATCTGGTCCAATTGCCAGTGTCCTTAATCTCGCAGAAAAGAATTTTGCGGTACATAAATCTCAGTCATGGTCACATACCAGTAGTTTATTAAAGTCAGATAAAACCATAACCTGGACTGATTTCAGTAACTTGACCCTGGAACTAAACCAGGATTCTTGCGTTATCACAATCCTCTACCTGTACGATAGGGGTACTATTCTTAGGACTGCTTTCTGAATACAGCAACATACCTAATAGAAGAAAATTCTACTTGCAGAGAGGCTTTGGGAGGAGAAATATTTACTAATCATCATCATCTCTGTTCTTCCTAGTTTGCAGATAAAAGTACTAATTTTTTTCCATGAAAGCATTACTAATACTTAAAATACACAATGAAGAAAAGCTCATACCACATTCAGACTGACAAGTTAACAAGTCTAGCCTGCCACAGTAGTCTGTGTGAAACTGTAAGAAAAATATTATGTTTTGCTCTTCAGTTTGTGCCCAGTCATAATCAGCAATGAGAACAAATATTTACAGTATAACCACCTTCCTGTCATTCCATTACGTCTTATTTTATCACTTGTATCTACTCAGGTAGTATGTAACACACAGTAAACTCTACACAAGGTCAGTGAAGACAAAATACAGATTTCAGGATGATTAGTGACTACACTATTTACTACCAAGGTTTACAAGCAGTGTCAATAGATGCTAAGGTGCATCTTAAGCCTGCATGAAGTTTCATTTATTTCAGAAAGGCTTTCCATAGGTAAAGGGACATGGTCATACAGATTATAGAATTAGGTCTCAGTGTACTATAACAGCTCAATCCAAAAATAATAAATGCACAAAGTAGCTCCACTGGAAGTAGGACTCTTCTATGAAAGTCTGCTAATGGCACTGCACTGTTGCACTGATGAATGAGGCTATAAAATGCTTAATTTATTTCAGAGTTTTAAGCAGTGACTCCGCAGCAAAAAAGATTTGCAAAAAAATAAACTCAGGAAGTCTTTAAAAAAAATTACTAAAAATATTAAACATGATGTTGTTAGTATGCTCCATAAATACTACCGTTGTCCAGACAGAAAGAGTGAAATTACTAACAATAGCTAACATGAATTTGTCTGAAGTCAGCATTAAAATATTACAGCTGATAAAAAGAGAAATGGTAATCCTAACATGTTTGCTTTCTGTGATCACTTCATAGCATAACAGCTGAATAAACTATTATAAAGAAAACAATGGAAGTATCATGTGTTTTTGTATACATACACGTTTCAGCTCCAGTAAAATGACAATCTGTTGGGTAACAAAATGCCTGCTCTACAACAATTTTCAGATTATCTCAATTGCTCTAGCACAACAGGAAAGGACACTGTTGAAATACTACAGACAAAACCAACACTGTAGCTGGTATTGTAATCACAGTGTTTACTCACCTAGCTTATTTTCTGAACAATTCCTTCCTAACAGAGAAGATACTTACATTATGATTTTACTGGAATCACATGGCTTCCAGAGTTTGCTACTATCAGGAAACTGCTATGAAGACAGAAGTAGAAACAAGTTCTTCATTTCCATTTGGCTGCCTCTGATCAGATGAATTTCTACCTGCTTGCTTCAAATGGGTGAATAGTAGGCACTTTAATACAAGGATTATCTTCAAGCTCTATTCTACCCATTGGTACCATCCAGCCTGGAGATACCCAAACAGTAACATGATCCAAACGGGCACCAGAAAAATACATTAATCAAACCTTAAGAAACTGTTTCCTAAAGGTTTTTCTGTTGTTGCTGTTTCATATAGTTGCTTCAGATATTCTAAACTTAGTGTACCAAGAGTCAAAGGTAAAAAACTGAAGCTCTAATAAGACAAATAGTGTTCTTTGCCACAGAGCAAGCCTCAGGCAGCAAAACGCTATGTAAACACTGTGAACTGAAAACTCCTATGAAGCTCTTTAAACATTGCTCCTGAGTACTAAAATTGTGAATCTAGCAAACTCCAAGAACAACAAACAAAATTCAATTCACCCTAAGAACTGATGAGAGATGTTTCCTAGTCAGAGAAAAACAATGACCCTTTGCCTATAAATGTATAAGCAACAATATATGTATGCTTCTTCCAATTATCTGTAAATCTATTGAAATAACAGCATCAAGTCTCTCTCTTGTCCATCAACAAAAAGAAAATGCACAGGGATGTTTTTCACTTTATATGTAGCCCAGAAACTACAACAATACTGTACTCGCTCACTTTCCATCGAAGTGCAAGATCTTCCAACGAAAATCCTGCATTGTATGCCACGTGGTAGCAACATGGCTCACTATTAGTAGTTTCCAGGTGCTATTACTTGTTTCTAATCTGCCTTCAGGCTAACCAAGATGAGAGACACAGGAAAAAAAAAAAGGTACCACAGGGCAAGCAGTAGTAAACCACACATGCAAAGGGCTGTTGTAAATACCTATAAGCATACTTTTACTATGTGGCAAGAGAGACACAAAGGTCTAGCTCACCAAGAGATATGCTTTTAACATCCTGGTACAGACAAATGCAGTTACAACAGAGCAGCTGACACAGCAACTCTGTTGGTATACTGTAATCAGGTAATCACTTGTACTTCTGCTCTCCCGGACTTCCTTTCAGTAGTATTACCCTACCAAAGGCAGCATCTGCTTCTCTGCTTTGACAAATTTAAGAGGGTAACACCCTCTAAACAGAAGTATTTATTTTTACAGGAAACTCAAGCACAGACAAGACTTAGGAGCACATCTATCAACCCATTTACCAAGTTGCCCTAACTCTTCTGCTCTGCTCCCTTTTTGGGACTGCAAATATCATTAGCAGGGCAAACTCACACCTTCCTATGGGTCAGGACAGCCAGTATCCATTTCGACTTGGGTGGCAGAGCAAAATGCAGGGCAATAGACGAGGCAGTATAAACAAGATTCATTCAGTGTACCAACCACATTCACAGCTGAGAACACTAAGGGAATCGAGATGTGCAGGTGAAGAGGTCAACAAGGCATTCTACCACCACAGGATGACTCAAACACTTTGAGAAGTTGAAAGGGTAGTGAACAGTTCATTTGCTGAAGACAAAATTAATGACTTCAAATGACATTTTAGAACATGTATTTAAGTTGAAGGTACCAGGTAGGTCATCTCTGTGTGTCAAATCATAAGAGCTATTAAGCAGAGTAGGGAAGGACATTTTTAAATCATAACCAGTAACAAACATAATAAATGTTTTCTTTCAGTTAATAACGAAGAAAGTGCATATGGGAGAAATGCAGAGCAGATTCATACCAACCCAAGTAATTAAGCTTAGAGAGAAAATGTCTGCCCACTTTCATCATTCTAAAGTGCAACAATTTAAAGTATGAAACATCTACTATGAACAAGGGAGACTATACCCCTTTGGCAGAGAATCTGATTTTCTTCAATGTGTTCAAGTTACCAGAGAAGAAAGTCTTCCTTTGGGCTTGTAAAAGACCACTGGGCTTAAGATTGCCATTGATACAGGCTAGACTTTGAATTTTGCTTTCTAAGACATTCCAAATATCTAACACTGAAAAATCACGTTATGGCCAAGAGAAAAAAAATACAGATTTAACAGCCCATAAATATTTTAAACAATTGCCATGCCCACCTGCTACATTAAGCTTTTCAACTGCTCCTAAGCTGGGAGCAGGGGTGGTGGTGTTGTTGGTAGAGTTTGCTCCTGTTCCATTAAGTACAAGATTTTCCACCTTGGACTCTAGCTTCCCAATGCGCTGCAAGATATTATCCAACAAGACAGCAAGTGTCTTCTTCAAATCTACAAATGAAAATGAAAAGTTAAATTGCTTAATAATGCAATGCACACTGTCAGACAGAAATAGATACAAGAATGTGACTGGAATACATATATAGACACTTTCTCAGTGCAAATCTTTGTCATTAGCACTTCTATACACTAACGTTCCCTACTCTGTTCAGCCTCAGATACAAGTTTCCCTTGACGTGGAACTTGTCTTCCTGTGTATTTTATAAAGCATGCTGCAACTCATATACACACCCTGTATGCAAGGCGAAGTGTGTGCCTTTAGGAGTGCACACACAGGAACAAAAAAATGCATGCTTTGTAATAGCTCAAGTAATAAGAAGCTGCTTAAATAATGAATCTAAGCGTAAATCCCTATTCAAGCACTACCAGAGGAACAGTCTGTTAGATGCTCAGTCACCTGGAAACAAAAATCCCCTTCCCAAAAGGGACAGCTTTGAGCCAGTACAAAAACCTTCTTCTGCATCTCCTCCATCACAATCAGGTTCTGCGCTGGCAAAAAAACCCAACCAGTTAAGTTGAACCTTCTGTCCTATACACAAAACACCATACACCACCTGTTTCGTTTCTTCAGCCTGTTGGTGACTGCCTCTACATATCTATTTGGTCTGACACAGCACTTGCTTCCCATGGAAAGCAACAAACAATAACAGGAGTTTGCGTATCAAGTGATAACCCAGAAAGAGTTTTCTGATATTTTTTGTTTCCCTTTTCTTTTGTTCAGATTTCTTGAAGTAACAGAGTTGGGCAAGCTAAAAGAACTGTGAGCAAGAGGGGAAAAATAGACCACTATCAGACTGAACTGTATGATTATAATGGCAACAAGCCAAAGAAGATGAAAGAAAGTATTGTTCTTTGTTCATTTACGCTTGTCTCAGGATTAAAGAATTTGGTATGACAAATTTACATTATTTTCCCATTTAATTATATAAAATAATTACACATGCATATGTATCGCACATTTTCTGCTTTTCACAACTTTAGATTCAAATAACTTTTTGATCTGTAATAGAAAATTTCTCCATACATCTGAGGGGACTCCTCTGCCCCTACATCAGTTGTATTTTTGCCACACTTATTTTGTGCTCCCTTTTTTTTTTTCTCCATGGCTAGCCCAATTCTTGTGCAAATGAGAGAGTAAATAAGAAAAGGCTATTACTTTTAGAAAACTTATGATTTTTTTATCCAAGTAAAAAGAGAGTTATATTTATTCCATGGAGCCACAAAGTAGATCTTTTTCTTTATAACTGTGTGTTTTCATTTGTCCTTTAAAGATCAGAAGATGGAATCTTAAGCACTAATAATCTGAACTATTTTAAAAGGGGTCCAGAAGTCACTTAATGGTATAGTGTGCAGAAGAAAAGCAAAGAGTGGAGCAGGGATTTAACATGAACAAAACCATGGTACAGAAGGAGGAAAAATCTAGGAAAAAAAAAGTAGTAAAAAAAATTTCAGGAAACAATGAGGAAGAAACGTAGCATACATAAAGGCATACACAGATGATAACGAGAAAAATGGCTAAACATTGTAACTTCTTAATACTGGTACCAAAACACCGATATGAGAGACTGGTTACCAGAACAAAAAAAGCAATTGGAGGCTGATTTGAGAAGGGGAGGGCAGAAGTACAGATTTGTAATAACTTCTGTAAAACAACTACTGCTATAAAAATTTAATACTCACTATGTATATTTGGACTACAACTTTTAAAAGGAAAGTGTTTGATCCACCTAGTGACAGGTGAATATATGGTAGAAAAAAAAGTGAGAAAGTGAACAAGATGTGAAACTACAATTAAGGAATGACTGCAAACCTTTTGGGTGGGTAAAAGCAGCCAAATCAAGCAAACATAAAACTTATTCTTGAACATGGAAATTATGACTGTGTTTACTAATAGCAATCAGAGGATAAGATTAAAAGAAATAAAAAGGCTAAATAGCAAGGGTGTTAATTTTCATAGAATAGTGAACCAACTTCTGCTGATTATCATTAACATTAGTCATTAATGTGTTTATTCCTGAACAGCTAACCTGATCATTTCCTATCAACAAATCATTTGGTATGCCAAACAGGACAACCTAACTTACTTATTAAGTAATCATCTTACCCAGTTTCATAAAGTATTATTTAATATGGTGTTATTCACTCACCATAGCACCTTTCCCTCTAACATTTTAAATAAATACATTATCATTATTTTGCATCCTTCCAAGCTCTTTAACTGAAAACACCTGTCCAAATTTGTCTTTAAACTTAAAATTCTTCTTAGCCGTGGAACTTGAAATTTCTACACAAAACTTAGCTTTACCTTCACAGAAGCATTACAAAACTATTTCACCCATTTTCAAATGCAGTTTAACTTCTCCTAAGGAACCTGACCACTGTTTGGCAGCAAGTCAACTTATTCCTCAGCAAGATTTGGAACAGGAAATGAACGCCACAGGCAACAAGCTGCAGGGGGAACTTAGCTTAAGGATATCCTGTACCCCCAGACCTAGCTAGGGAACATATTAATGCAATTACCCTTCAATTTCTGAAGGCATATTGTTGGGGGGTTTTTGCTGGTTTTTCTTCTTCTTCAATTCACCTACCATCAAGCACCCTTACAAGATAATGGCACACTGATGAAGGCTATATAGCAGATAGGGTTTTGTTTTAAGCCTACACACACAGTTCTCTAGGGATCTCTACTTGCTTGGAGGTCTTCAGTCTAAATATTGATCTAGTACCACTCCATTTAGTTTGTGTTGCTTTGTAAGATTACAATACCCGTTTAGTTCAACATGCAGTCACAAATCAGTAGAAGTTACAGAATAAGGACGGCTTGTTATTTAAGCAACAAAGCAATATAATTGTTACCTATGTTTGCGATGATAAGCTCAGGCTTACAGGCAAGCACTTTCACACAAACTCAAAAATTCTTTTTTTAGAGGAAAAAGGTGGTAACAGAAACAAGACCTGGAGAGAACCTCCCAGCAGGATATTTTTATTACATGCACCAGAAAGTAAAGAGTATTAAGAGAAAACTAGAGAAAAAGGTACGGCTATAATCTGTTGCATCCTAGTCTTTATTCTTTGTCTAAACCTACAAAACCCATCTATCCAATTTCTTCACAGCTGAATATTCAGGCAACTATAAAAGGAAACATATTTCAATGATTAATTAGCCATTAACTTTCCAGATAGCCTGAAAGGGCATAGGCAAGCAGGAAAGAGTGAGTTTAAAAAAATGCTAAACAAGTAAGGTGGATGATGTGAACTTACCAGATTGAAAAGGGGCCACACCTAACCTGAAATTGGATTATATTTTTATTTTCCTAATATTTTCTGGTAATATGCTACATTCTTTTCTGCATGCTGTGTCTCATGCATGCACACAAACTTACCTCTCATGTTGTACAAACTGGAAGTGAGTAAGCATTAAAACTTAGTGCCAAAGCAAGCACTGAAGCTCACAGAAAGAGTTCTCTACTCCGAGGCAAATATGATATATTTAAGCTTAATTTAAGCTTATGCCAGATAAATAAACTGAAATGTTACATAAATTGACTGAACAAAGAAGTGAAATGGGAAAGAAGAAGAAATAAACATAGCAGGTCTCCACTTTATCAATAAGGCAAGTTGTTCTTCCACAAGGAATTTCATAGATCACTGACACGCAAACTGAAAAGCCTCCCAAGTTTCTCAAAAACAGCAGAAAAGTTTTTTTTAAATGAAATTCTAACAAATAACCTGAGGCACACTAGATATAGCTACTAGACTTATGTAGTAAAAATTAGCAGACAACTTCTTCTCCAAGTGACCGGAAATGTAAAATTTGTCCTATTTCATACTTACAAGTAAAGACTATTTTCTCCATTTGTGCAGAAAATACACAGTGTAAAGTATTCTCAGTTGAGCAGCACTATGAAGTAAAATGTTTGTACAACTTATAAAAAAACTTAATGAGATTATCATGTAATCTAGAGCACACACTTACCGTATGCTGTCACTGTTCCGACATAAGGCCCATCAACCACATTTTTATTTTCTTCAGCTAATGCTTTGATGTATCTTTTGCTGAGATCCAAAATTTGCTCACGCAGGACTGAACTGCTTTCATGTTGTGTTTGCTGCTGAATAGTAAAATGCAGAAGCATCATTCCCCAAATGAAACCAAAAGTCACCAGAAAAAAGCCAAGTTTCTGAGAGGACAACTTCCATGGAGAGAATGCCATGATTCCCAACAGCTTCACTGAGTTACTACAAAGGTTCCTAAAGTATGAAGCCAAACAGCAAGTTCATGGTCCAGGTATATAAATATCACAGAGCAGGACTCAAGTCTTATTCCAACTCCTTAGTCAACGTATATCCGTATTTCAGTTCCATCCTGTTGCAAGAGGAAAGAAAAGAAGCATAGTTACCACAACATATTAGAAGTTTTTACTAGCTATACTAGGTCTTCACTCTAACTGGTACTAATAGGAGTAGACAATATTCTTTCTTTGTAAATTTGTATGTATAAACATTGCACTGTACTAGCCAGAGCACAAAGAAGCTGAGAAAAGCACTGGAAAGAGAACAAAGACGGAGTGATGCGCCTGAGCAGGTGTAGAACACCTCTCAGTATCTGGATCAAATTCAATGCTTGAAGCAGTTTCTAAGCTGAATTTCAAGGTAAGGCTGCTTTTACATTTTATTTGTGTGTGTGTGTGTACACAAAACTTTGTGATGTTGCCAGTGCAGCAATTTAAGACAATTCTCAACATAATTCAGTTCTCAGAAAACAAGTAATTTTAGCTGGCAGTGACACTGCTCAGAGTTCCTGGCAAGAGCTACGGCATATGGCTAGATAGGTGATCAGGAAATCAGACTCCCTCAGGGGTAAAGAGGAAAAAAGAAATCTACATTATTTAAGCCAATACACTCTCCTGGCTTACACTGCAAGCAGTCAGAAGGCTGGAATAATCTCCTCTTGCTCCTGTGTGGCCTCTGCCATGCATAGTTACTTGTTATTCATAAAACATAGTCCAATGAGTTTGCTCTTTGCAACTAAATTCAAAACACATACTTCTGAACACTACAACGTGTCTTTTGTATATAAAATTAATATTCTTGGAGCTTTTCACACACTAGGGAAAATGAATTGTAATAACGGCCTTCAAGACACAGTAGGACCGTCTTTTCATGGTAAAATCAAAGATAAAACCTGGCATAAACAATCCAAAGGCAGGAAAAGCTCTGTGATGAGGGCTAGAGGGAGGGTCCTTAGCATAAAACCCAGAGAGAAGAAAGGCAATTAAAAGGTAATTAAGTGTAACCTATCATGTTAAAACACAGATTTGGTAAAATGTTATCCTTTTAACTTCATAATGCTCCCAGACAGGATTAGAGAACATAATGTTCCCTTCCATTCTGCACTTGCACAGATAATGCAGATGTTACTCTGTTTTAATAGGATAATTACACAGATGCCTGCTAGCAGTGCTCCCTGTTTGTTAAAATTCCCTTTAGATCTTCTGCTTTTAGTTGAACCAGCAGTTCTACAGAGGGACAGAAATACCTTTGGACCACTTCTCTTCCAACATGACTTGTGTGTGCATTTAGCATTATTGATCATTATCGATTGCAGAAGTGAATGTGCATTACATAGTAAACTAAAAGCAGACAAGGAAGCAACTGTATCATGTATTTGCGAAGAACAATTTGTAGCCATTTTTTGCTTGAGGAGGAATGGTGTAGAAAAATGAATTGCAAGTACTGCGAAAAAGATTACAAAACCCTCAAGTTGACTTCTACCACACTTAAAGTATCTCAATAAAGAAAATGAATGGTCTCAGCAGAGAAAATTAAGGACTCTGTTTAATGCTGCTCTCCATAAACTTGTTACTTTTCCAAGAAATGGCAGAGGGAAGTTTCACTTCTTTGAGTTTATTTAACAATAGCCTTGGGACACTCTTGGGCTGACTAAAAAGTAAAGTAGTATTATTTCATTAAAAACTGAATGTTTAACTGTTCTCTTGCAATATCTGGTGTGATAACATACAAAAAATTCCATACTTTAAAACAACATCACAACTTTAAAAAGAAATCCGAAATATTCAAGATTAACTCCCTCAGTGACTTAATTTCAAGTAAGAATTGACAGCGTCCTCTACAGCAATAAGGTCTGTTGTTATAACAGTCTGTATTTCTTCCCCAATTATCAGTTGCCTGTGAAGTGGAAAACATTGAAGAAGAAAGTAAACCTATCACCACCATGTTTTAACAGACAAGTGTAAAGATTTTTTTATGACTAACTGTTTAGGAAAAAAACCTGCAGAACATAATTAACATTAAAAACAGCAATAAAAAAATGCAAGTATTTCACAGTTGTCTTTTTAAAGTTCTAGAACAGAAACAATGATGATTACAAAAAACTGTGTATGTCTAACCTATAAGAATGATCTACTTAAATACAGTTGTCAACTTTTCTATTCTGTTCATCAACAGAAAAAAAGCCCTAAATCCACTCAAAAACTGTAAGGTAGACATGAAATATTAAAGTTCTGCCATAAGAAAGGATTAAAATTCATTGACAGATGGAAGAACGGCCCCCACTATTTCAAGTGCTAAAAGAAAAAAAAAAACCAAAACCCAACCCAAAAAGTCCAAACACTACAAACCAGCCCTATTTTTACTGCCTTTTAAGCAATTCCAGTGGATAGCAACTTGATGAACACCCAACAACATATACTTAATTAACTTTACAGCACTGCTGCTGGCCATGGAGGTTTGTAAAGCACACAGGAGAAGAATCTCTGTCCTTCCCACCACTTCTATGGCTGGATGCACACCTGCGCCGACTTCAGTATATGTTTAATTCTAGATTTGACAGATGTCAAGGACCGCAACACAACTATTCCATGGTTAATGATTACCACATAACTATAATGTCTCATTATTTGGTATCTAAGTGGACAGTGACCAGAAGATATCAAGGGGTTTTGTGGAATGCATAAAGACAGGAGGAGCACAGAAAAGACTCCGTGGTATTTCTATCTTGACAAGAAATTAATAACTGAAGTGAGCAATAGTTGAAGCAATGAACACACATTCATCTACTGTAATCACTCATGGACTTTGTTAGTGCCTGCTGACTAGTTATCTCTCTGCACTCCCAAACTTAAGGTGGTAGAATATTCCCCTTATTCTCCCCCTTGCCTTATAAATGTTCTCAAAGCAGCTGATCCTGTTAACCATTAAGGCCTTTTCCTAGTCTAGTCTCCAAAATGCACAATGGAAGGCATATCTAAAGAGGATATGGAAACACATATTTGTATGTGCCTCTGAAGAATGACAGGCTTTTTCTTTTTTTTAAAGCTTTGGAAAGAGGTGGTCTCACCCTAAGACAACTCTTGAAATAATTCCAGCACCCCTCTGGAAACTGGATATGTCATAGTTGTGAAGTTGTGAAACCGTTAGGAAGATAATTTCTCCTGATTTACTGAGAGTAGCTAATGTACCAAAACTAAACGCCAAGTGTGAAAAACAGGGTGAAAGTGAAAAGATACACAAGGCAAGAAAACCTTTAACAAAGAACAGCTTTGTTATGTTCTTCCTTAAATTCAACTCCAACCAAAATTTCACCACAACTGAACCAACAGACTGATGTTTTGTTTTGTTTTTTAAACAGATCAGTTACACCCTTTGTGATGAACATATCATAATTAAAAACAGAATTGCCACTACCCTTAATAAAAATGATTAACATATTTCTTTGGAAAAGGGCTAACCTTACACCCATTTACATAGGCATAAGAATTTTAACAGTCTTAGTACTTTTAGTATTTCAAACAGCTTCATTAAAACCACATTTTTTTCTGTTCTATATTTAATAAAATCCTGCTCAATAGCTGGTCAGTTTACTAGTTACAGAGGATAACATTACCATGCCTATGTCATCACAACAAAAAATGCCTCATGCTATTTAGAATCGTATCAGGAAGATATCCCAATGCTAGAGTGATCCGTACATCAGGGATGCAAACCACACATTTCTCAGCATTTTAAACCTTTTCTTTTTTTTTTTTTTTTTTTTTTTAATGTTTAAAACAGAGTAGAAACAGTTAAACTTCATGTGAACAGATTTTGGTGACACATATCCATGTATTCCTCTTCACTTTTTAAAAAGGAGAAATAATAATCTACAAGAGATTAAGCGAAGTCTCTTTGTAAGTATGTACATACACAAAGCTTGATGCTCTCTGTCCAGTCTGTACCTATTTAAGAAATGGTAGTTACTCAGAGTAAACTTGGAACAGCACTATCCTCAGGATAGTAGTCAGGATTCAACTGGTCATCAGTTGAATGCACTGCTCACCACTAGCTCCACAGTTACAAAACATTAACTATCTGTAGCCACAGCAGATGCTGTTGCACCCATAAAAGTAGCAGCAGATTAAGTAATATTTAATTATTAGCTTGTTACAAACTCAAACATAAGCAAACTTACACAGCATGACTAGTAAAAAACATATATGCATTTTTGTACCAAATGGCTCAATAAAAATAGTATTGCCACTGCTAGAAACAGGCCTCAGGCCTCATGCCAACTGCGTTCCTACGCCAAATGCACAAGGCCCAAATTCTGGCCTCTTATTCTTGTGAAATTATTAGGAGAACTTGTTGTGTGAGCTAGAGCTGGGTATCAAGTGCCTCTTGTTATGGTATACAGCTTAGATATAAGCACAAAGGCCTTGAAAATATGGGCATGGGTTGAAAGCAGAGGCCCCAGACCTGTAAGCAACTATCACACTCGAATATCTCACCATCAAGGACCATAGCTATCACTGCTAAATACATGGCACCAGCTCTGTGGTACTGTGTGCTCACAATTAATTTATAATGAGATTGTTGCAGACTAATTGCTTTGAATATGCAGTGGTAACGACTAGGAATGAGTAAGAACTAGCCATTAGCAACGTGTACTGTTAATGAATATCAATCTAGTGAAGTTTTGTTATAAATTTTAAAGCTGGTTTAAAACTGTTTTATCAGCCTTCTAAACTTTCAGTCACAGCAATCTCTCATTCTCTTCTTACATATATCCATACACAAACAATGTGTATTCAGTTGCAACATCTTGCCACCATGCCTGACCCCGCACAATTTGTTACTGTATCGCAACCACCTCAAAGAGGTGCTATTAAAAAGCCCACACATCAGGATCCTCATGCAAATACTGATCTATTTTCCAGATTGTTTTCTGAAGAGGGCACACTGCACTTCAGCTTGCAACTGTTTGATTCTGTAGAACAACTTGTTACAGACCAACTGAGGACAAACATCAAGATGTGAATTTCCTCTATTCTTATGAAGGGTGTGTTAACCTAAAAGCTAATGATAATTCAAGTGTCAATCCAGTGGGCTGCCAACACACCAGAGCTACAGCCAGAAAACCCAGTGGTGAGTGAAAACACCTGCCATATCCCAGCACGTCTCTGCTAAGGGATGCCAGGAGTCAAGCTTCATGCAGAAGCTGATGTAATGCATCTTAAAAGCATAGGCAATCCCCTAAAACCTCCTTTCTAGGAGTAATGAGTCCAAACTGGGACTGCTAGGTTTTAATAGTTTAAACCAGACATGCTTCAACTAGAATTCCAGGCTGATGTTAACCACTGTCTCCTACTGCAGCTGCATTGCCTAAACAGATGTGCACTATACCCCAACTGAATGCAAATTAATGGATTTCCTGGTACTACAGTTCTTTATTCCTGTGGGAATATCTCAGCAGATGTCCCACCCCAGTTGGCCAATCTGTGTTCTGAAATAGTGCAATCAGTGCTGAAGACACTCCGCCCCCCTTTAACTGCTTGCAAGATGTTGGCTTTCTTCAGTCCTTTGGAGGCTGAATCTACCTTTCCGTCTTTCAAAATACAGCATTAACAACAGGATAAGCTACAGCTTACTACTTCATACAGTCAAGTGAAATCAAAGAACAGTCATATGCTGTGTTGGTAGAAGATAAGAAAGGATAAACTACATCAGAGAATAAAAAAGCAGCCTGATTTCTGATAAGAATACTTGCATTTCAACACAATGCATGCTCATACCATGTCAAGTATCTTTGTACCACATACATTTTGAGTCCAGTACTGACAGGGCAATTAAATAACCAATAAACTTAGGAAATACGTTCTACTAACATAAAACCATCCACACATCTAAACAAAACTCAGGGCCCTCGCTTGTTACACTGCGAGTTCATAAGCAGTGTAGCTGCTGTTTAGTCACTGACCACGTCAAATGCGTGAAGCGGGAGACAGACAGTAGGACAGTCAAAGGCTGACTCCACGCCTGCTTGGGGTGAGAAGGGCTGTACCCTGCCCTCCTAGCCTGACTGGGTCACAGCAACAAAGGAGGAAAACCACAGCCTTGCAACCCTCTGAGAGCTTACATTAGCTGCTAATATTTTCTTCCAAGAGATAAATTCATCAATATAACAGTTTACGAGGTTTCAGAAGAAACTAAAGATCACACATTAACCCCAAACACCAAGCTAGTGGTTACTCTGAAGAGAGGGAAAATACAATCAGATCAGAGTTAGTTCATAACTAAGTCTGGAAGAGTCCACTGATTTCAACAACTAATCAGTAAGTAATTAACTTATTTCAATCGAGTCATAAATTTTAAGGCACCTCAAAACATTTTTGTTAACCTTAAAATAAAATTTAATCGTTCACTTGTAATCAGTGCTATAAAAGACAAGGTTCATGATAGCATGTTCTTGAAGGCGCAGAAAGATGCCAGCAATGCCAATAATATTAACCCACATCTGCAAGTCCAAGGTCTAGGTGGGTCTCCCAACTGGTTGAAGGTGTACATATTCCCTATATACCCACAGGCAGTCTCCAATCCCCAGCACCTCAGGAAGACGTAGCTGAAAAATCATGCAACTATACCAGACTCATCTGGTAACAGATGTTTACGTACACTTTTGCTAACTGCACATTTTATAATTTAAGTTCCTTAGTATATAAAATAAATGCATAAAACCATTTCCTTAGCTGAATTATGGAGTCTTAGTTTTGCTCTTCCTTCTGCTGCTCAACTTTATTTTCAGCAACGCTTCTGCCAACCCATTCTTTTCTTCTAGCTGACAGATGTCACTATGTCTTCTCTCTCACCACCCATCTACAGTTGAAATGGCACCATGTACTGTGCCTGAAGTGGCAATTTGGGATGCAATCCCATGAAGTGAGAAAAGCAGAACAACACTGGGTCACAATAGTAGAAGCAGGACAGATGGACTGAGGGAGAGTAAGAGTATAAATACTGCAGGTTTGGGTTTTTTTAGGTTGGGGGGGCATGTTTGCTTATATGCATGTGCATGTAGTAGAAATTGGCAGGAGGTGGTGGGATGAAAGTTGAAGGAGAGAAAAGCAGCCTTTGATAAGATGCCATAAAAACAAGTAAATTTTCATCTTGAGCAAGCAGCTTGCCTTCACTTTCAAAAATACATTTCTCCACCTAGAAACAGTTTGGGTGGCAACCCCACCATAATTTCCCCATGTGGGTCTGTGGTTTCAGAGAACACCCCGAAATGTTGCCAGTTTTCCACCTAGCACACCATTTTCTGTAGTTTAGTCCCACAGAAATTAAACCATCCAATGTTCTTCCTTTCATGCTGTTTGCATACCCTGATATTTCAGGGAGGAAAGAATAAAAAAGGGAGGAAGGTTTACATGGAAGACAAAGTAGACACAGAAGAAAAATCCTTATGGATTGAAATCCTTATGGTTCAAATACTGCGTATCAATTAAAAACACTCCAGGCAATGCATTTAAGGCCATAATAACAAACCAACATGATCTTCTTTTAACAAAGTGTTTAGAAGTCAAAAACCAGAATGAATTTTAGGACTAGGAAGAGGACTTCCCTGAACTTCAGAACACCAGAACTATCCCTGACCTTGAACAAACAAACAAATTTACATTTTTACAGCCATTTACAGGCAAAGTACAGGGTATATTAATACCCTTTGTCTTATTGCTGCATTAAAACAAGATGCCCAAAATAGCATTTTCTCACTGAAAAACATTTTGGGATGTCAGCATACTGATCAAGAGATTTGGAAATAGTTACTTTTTTTTTTTTTTTTTTAGTTTGCAAGAAAGTAACTTACAGATACTGAGATCCCCAGTCATCATCTACAACATCCCTAAAATCAGTGAAAAAAGTATGCATGAGTCATGCTTTCATGCCTTCAAGAGTCCCCTGTAACTGAAAAAACCAACCTTTAAGTTACTTCATTAATTTTACTGAATTTTAAAGATAGGACTCATGGCCAGTAAGTTTTATCACACATATTTCTAATGTGAATACAAGTACATACCTGTTTCTCTTCCGCTCCTACCCTCAGTCAAAGGCTAATATATGACATCCTCTTATGTCATTCTCAATTTTACATTTGGCATTTGTCCTCTGAAAGGCATAAATATGGCACCTGCTGAGAAGCATGGTTTCATACTTTTCACATCACCTGGAAGTTCTCCAAAGCTATGAGCAAAACATCCTTGATTCTTACATAGCAATCCCGCACGTGCAACTTGGTTTCTGGTAATTCTCTCCCATCTCTTTAGGACACAGTATAACCATGGTACCAAGAGTTACAAACATCATTACGAACTTATTCAGAAAACTTTATTTTTAATGAATAATAAAATTAACTTCAGCTTATAATCAAAGCAATCAAATTACTTAGCACTCCAAGAAGAAATAAGTTTATTATATAGAAATTGGATCTATTAGCTCATTTCTTGCATCAAGCAGATACTCCAGGCTCCAGTCTCATCCACTGCTATTAACTACAAATCAGCCTGTTACATCATATCTTGCAGTCTGTCCAAGAGAAAAAACAAGTAACTCGCAACAGCAGCTCTGTCCAACTCACAGAGGAAAGTCAAAAAGTTCTTTGTATTCAGCAAGAAAGCTCTCATCGATGTGGATGCCCAACTATCATCCCTTGTCAACTTGATGGTCAACATACTAAATGTAGTCTTTGGCAACAGTGCTGGACCCCAGCCAGCCAGCCAAAAATAAAGTTCAAGATTTAAGGAAAGATCCAAACATGTTCATGCTCAAAATTGTCACTACACCATACTGAAAAAGTTTTTCAAAAGTTTAGGTACACCTGTGTAAGAAAATTAACTTCCTTGAATTTCTTATCATTTGCTGGAGATGGTCGATAATCAAAACAAAAAGAAATTCTCATTAAATTGGTTTAAATAAATTGTCACTACAGGATTCTACATCTGAACTTTCTGTAAAGGACAAATGCCAATGGAAAAAGATAGAAGAGTCAAGTTAAAATACAGGAAAAGCAGAAAGAAATACATAGGAAATTAGTATGTGTATGCTTTTATCAGATCATAGGGAGGGAAAAAAACCCCAACTATCTAAGCTGAACATTAAATAAGTCTTCAGAAATATTTATTTCTTGTTGCTTTAGAACATCCTGAACCTGGGTCAAAGTATAACATTTCTTCCAATGGATTTGTTCTTGGCAAGCATTTTGAATGCATTCCAGCTTATGTGGCTAGACAAACGGCTGAAAATACAAGCTGCATCTCCAAAGCACAAAATTTAATGGAATTAAAATTTCAACATAGTCACCTGTTTGGAAGCAACAGTGCTGCTGATTATTCCACTGCTCTAGTTTCTGCATTTAAATACTTCTCTATTATTGAAAAGGATGAAATTGCAATTTGCTTCACATCTAACTTGAAAGTTAGTAGGACAGCAAAATACTTTAGCCTACTTCCTGCATCACCTGTACATATACTGTTGATAAATACAACATTTATCAACAGCTGATACCACCAAAGATTAGAAGAGCACTTTCATTTAAATTAAAGCTGTTAATGTTTCTTATGTCTCTTCATAAGTAGCAACAATTTGTCACACAGAGATCAGCTTTGCATAACATTAAACAAGACAATCTATCCCATCCTAACTGATGGGTGACTATAGTGTTAACTGGGTCAGCAATAGCACCAAAGCTACCCAGCTCACTTTGTTGAACTGTAACAACCTCTTATTGCAAACATAGCATTCCCACTGTCAAAATGCTTAAAGGGACATACATGTAGTTCTGTACATGTCCAATAAAGCCCAGTTAGAAACCTACAGTCACACAAGACACAACTTCAAAGCAACAGTAGGGCTTGAAAGTAATGCTTTTCCTCCAAAAGCACAGGACCAGCTACCTTAATGGAAGGGAGCCACTGAGCAACTGTGCGAAGAAGCATTAGCCAAAAGTTTCGATACCTACGCAGTTCTAATCCATCCAGCCATAAGCAAATAGTAATAATTTGAGCCTTCACATAAAACTTCTCTGCACGTGATTCTCACAAGGCTGCTATGAAGTTTAAAGCTTTACCATAAACTACAATAAATATCAAACAACTTGGGCACAACCACAATAGTATTTTCAAAGGAGAGCCAGTACCAGGCCAAGCATGACCACATTCTAACCTGTCACTTATTATATTATAACCTCTGTGCTGCTAGAAGGCCATCAGTTTTCCAGTTATCTACATGACCTAATGAACTATACAAGTTTCCTTTGCAAACATGTAAGCTGTACTTAGTATATCGTAGGGCACAACTTATGAACTATTTTGAGTAGGTGGAAAACAGCCTCCCCTCTTTCACCATCCATAGACAGCTGGAGAACAACTTTTACTGGCAAACTCTTGAGGAATAGCTCTGTTTCAGCTGTAGCCCTTACACAGCTGAATGGGGAAAAAAAAAAAAAAAAAGTGAAGCATAGAAAACAGCCAGCATAGGCAGCATTAAGGAAAGTGAATCAGTAATACCACTTTGTAATTTCTCTTTAGACTACTGCTAGGCAGGGAGAGGCAGGACGACACACAACCTCCCCCCAATTCAGGAAATAGTATGAAAAAGCCCTAGCAAGCAAAGGTTTCCGAGCTGATGATCTGCACAGCGTAGTACTAAAAGGATGGATGTAGAACCCCATAAGCTCTCTTCATTGCTTATACCCCATCATTCACAACAATGTTCCTCTTTTTAGCCTTTCTCACTCCCAAGTTTTCAGGTCCTCTAGATAGCTATAATCTACTACTACTTGAGAAAGCTATTTCATCTGCTAATCCTGGTCCACAGTGCAGTAATGGTTTGGGTAATGAACTTTCTTTAATGCCTTTTTATAAGTCATCCAAATTACTAGGAAGGCCTCCTTTCCAAAGCATGTTTTGTTGAGGCTATTGTCAATACACCTTGTTCAAGGTTTGGTAGCAAAAGTAGCTTCATTTTCAGTGCTGAAAGCAAACCTTTATTCCTCCTGCAGTGCAGTTCCAAAGTAAATGTAAATGTTAACATTTTGGCTAATTTAATTATTTACAATATCGAATGTTTGAGTGGTCATGAATTTCCTCTTCCTTCTCAAAGTTCTAGGTAGAATTTGCACAAGAAAGTTATCCTTAAATAAACCAGGAAATGAAGCCTGAAGTCTGTCTTTAATAGACATAAAATCACACCTTAGGTCTTGAAATCTCTATTTACATTAGCAAGTACCACAGTAGAACAGGACCATATCTGCAAAACAATAGGTTTTGAGGACCTGACATTCACACAACAGGCATTTCAGCTCAGGGGTGTGGGTGTCAGTACTGGGAGGACAGTGCTGTGGACTGTATCTAGTCTGGTCTTAACAACTAAATACCAACAGTTCGAGGACATTACAGGCATTCCTGGAATATTTTCACTAAAGAGGAATTCAGTTTGTGATCTCTAAGAGTACTCCACTATATAAACCAAAGTGTTATTAGCAGGGTTATCAATTCACTTTAAAAAGCATGTCTCATACAAACCTATGTTTGAAAACATGCTAAACTACTCTGAACTACCAAACTCATTCATACCAGAAACACGCATCACAGAAATTGCCAAGGAAATAAACTCATAAATCAAATACCTGCAGTTATTCTCTCAAGTACCATAACACAATTTGTAACATTAATAGACGAAAAGATATACAAAACCCCCTATCTCTTTCCTTTACATGTATTTTGGTTATAGACTGGCACACAGTTGCAGATTTACTAAGACAGAACATACATGAAACCAGAGTTCAGCTTATGTTTGAGTGAGCTGAAACTATATCAAAAAGTGTTTCTTGAATTCCTGCAGCATGGTAACATGCTAAGACTGCCCAGACCACGTACAATCCATTTTAGAGCCATGTAACCATTGTAACAAAATGCAAATACTTCAAAGAAGAGTAGCAATTTATTTTTCTGCATTTTATTTTTTCACCATCTCTTCTGATTCCATGTCTTTCCTTACCGTGCTAGCAGGGGCCTTCTGAGCCAGCTACTAATTTACAGAAAGCTTGTAGAAATTTCAGCATCAGTTTGACTGAAATTCCAAAGGGAATTTGAAGTTATGAAGGACAAAATTGGATAACTGAAAAAGCCTTGTTTCATTGGGAAATTAGACTAGAAAAATCAAAGGGGCAGAAATTTTGCATTCACACATTTTAGGTGTAAGTTTACAGATAAATATCATCAATAGGAACAAAACTCAGGCCTTCCTTTTAATTTTGAACAAAAATTTGCAAATGTCATCAGCATTTCATTGATGCAGTAATCGATGCAATTGCAGAATAGCAGATATGAGAAGAAAGTTGCAGTGAAAACAATGGTTAGTAAGAAGGGGGGAAACCAGCTTGAAAATCTGAGGCGGGGGAATCACTACAGGAAAGACTAAGTATTGAGCTAGTTAAGAAACTGAAAGGTGAGGCAGAACAACAAATGCCCTGAGCGAGGAGATGAGGTAACAAAACATTTCAATGCAAGTCTAAGACAGAGTAAAAAAAAATGAAGGTTAAGCTGATTAAAACATACTAGAACGAGCAGCCTGATAGACAAGGGCTAAACAAACTGAATGGCTACATACACTGGGTCACCCAAGACCAAGGAAGCACATCAAAGAACATGAAATAATACTAAATCTATATTATGAGTGATATGCCAACAGACACAAAGGAGATTACAAGTGCAACTGGTAATGCCTAACTTATAAGTTTTCATATACAAACAGGACTGTAACTATTCATAGAGGAAACAGTTCACTTGTCAAAAGTTATCGGTATTTCCTGACAAGCTGCTAAAGCTTTCACCTCAAGCGAGGAATAGGTAGAGTTTGTCATTTGTGAGAAAGCCATGAACAGTGATTAGAACTTCCTATTTCATGACCTTCCTTAAATAAATTATCCAAGGTAACGGGAAACCCCTTCAGACCTACTATTCCTCAATATTACTGATAGTCTTATCAATATAGCTACTTTACAAAAAAAATGAAATTCTCATAGGGTCATATCTGTATGCCATTTGCCTTCTAAACACTTGCACTGATTTACACCATAAGGATCTGGCCCTTAGCGTGTAAGTAAGATCTGCTCCACTACACATATATACATTCACAAGTTATAATTGTTTCTACAGCTCTCAGTAGTCATCAGGGACAAAACATAACGTTATCTTTGCATAAGACATTATGGGTCTATGTTACGGTTGCTGCACAGGCAGTAAGAGGATGCTGGAGACAGTGATAGGAAATAAAACCACAGACACTGCAAGAATGTATTCAAGATTTACATGCAGGATTATAAAAATGTTTGGTATAAATTAAATATTAAGCATTTACATCTGGGAACTCCAAGGTCTAGGGTCACATTAATTACTTAAATAAATCGGTGAACATTAACTCCTTCCATGTGGTCAGTGACAATTCAGAGTTCCTTTAAACTTACGTTCTGCAAAACTCTAAGTAATACTTTCAAATGTTCCAAAACAGCCACCCTCTTCAACACATTTTACACACAGAGGCACATAGGCAGAGATACTCGGAAACACTGTACGCCCACATATCTAACCGCAGGTGACAGAAGAGACAGAACTAACCATCCCTTATAGACTTTGGCAATTTCCATGTTCATTTTGAGAATAAATTCCCCTCGGTGGTTGGACAATGCATAATTAATTACATTTATTGATACTGAGTTTAGGCTACTAGTCGAATATTCTCACATTAAGTACTGCACAACAGTGTCAAGAGGGTTTTTTTGATACTGAAAACTCTAAAGATAGCCAAAAAAGGACATGTTTTTAAAACCACCCTTGTGTACAGTTGCAGTTTAGGAAGTACAGAGTAAGCGAAGTTTTCTACAGAACGAATCAGCTGGCTGCTCTGTTTCTGTTACTAGCACAACACTGTCTTCCAGCCTATGTACTACTTTCGAAGTTTGTATGCATTCACTTTATCAGGCTTTCAAATTCTACTTCGCTAACAACAAAATCTGCTTTCTGAAGGTTAGTAAACATACTTCATCACAAGCAGCAAAGCCTTCGTATCCCATACTGGGAATCATCCATACCGTTATGTTCTAACAGGTGGCTGCGTAGTGAGTGTCAAGCAAAGAAACACTTACTTGCATAACATCCTTTCTGCATTTTTATATAAGCACAAACCAAGCAGCACATTCTGCTAGGAACAGAATGATTCTGGTGCATATCAGATTTAAATCATACTTGAGGAAGAAATCTGAAAAATATCTCATCCGTTCCCTTTTCCCCTTTGCTTATATGCCATCTAAATTTGAAACTCCAACAAAAGAACAACCCACCCAATACTTGTTTTATAGATGCAACAAGTTTTGTGAGTCTGGCTGAAAGCACAAGGTTCCAATTTGCTACTTGTGAAGCCTCAACCAGAGCTCTGCTTTGGCTTGCAAAGCAGTCAATGCTAGGCACTGAGAAGCAAACCCCATCTTGTCATGCCATTATCTTAATCAATAAACTGAAGTAAACTGAGGACTATAAAACAGAGAAAGCTTCTGCCAGGTTGACCAAGAGAAAAGATATCAGCCAAACATATCTGTGTCATTAAACAAAGGCTTTTTCCAACAGACACAGTCAATGCTTTTAGGTGGCTTGTAACCTGCACAGTACTCAATGCACTGGCTGCAGGAGCTCATTGTGATTTATTACTGCAAACCAGAGGTCACTGAAGTTAAGAAAGTATGGCTTGTTAGGCTCTAACATGGGTAGAGTTTCACTTACAATAGTTGCCCCAGTTAATGGCAGAGCAACTGACTGCAGGTGTACCCAAATAAACGGTTTTGTACCTAGTTCCCAGTCTAGGTAATGTAAAAATCCAAAATGCCCATTACTAGCCTCACTCAGTTTGCAGTACAGTGGAAAAAAATGGACTGGCAAGCCTGATTGGCTTCTATTTCCCAGTACTAGGAGGAAGACCATACAGGTGAGATTTAAATTGCAGAAGAACACAACAGTCCTCAAAAAAACCCCTGCAACTCCACTCAGGTTCCATGGCCAAGGAAACACAGGAAAATCCCCCTCAGCTAGAAGGTTTTGTGGTGGGAGTGGGGCAGAGTATTCTTCCTTCCTTCATTTCATGAAGCTTCAAGTAACACGGTGCTACCACAGACCAGCACGTATCATCTGCATTTTGTTATCACATCCCCATGCTCTCTCATGATCTCCACCCTGCAGTGCTGGACCACCTTCCTCACACCCGTCCCCCCCCTTCCCACAGCAGTAAGGTGCCACAAAAGGGATGGGGAAGCATGTAAAGCATTAAAGGCAAACATTACAAATACCATGGGCAGAAACATTTGTTCCTGATGCCTTGAAGCTCCTCCTACCAATTTCCTCTAAGTACCAGTTTGTATATAGTGTCCCTTAAATTATTTTATGCTACTAAATGCACTGTGCCTCCATCATATTATGACCTAGTTCCTTGATATTTTCCAATTAAAACAGGACAAAAAATCACTTTTCAAACACTTTTTTTCTCTGCATGGTAATGAAAAAATAGATAGGTATTTTCCCCCACTTCAGGTGACATTTTAGTCATTTGAGGGGATAGGGAGAATTATTACTCATTTTTTTTCACACTTTCAAAACAAAGGACGAAATCTGATCTAGAACAATGGTAATTCTCATTATTTAGTTTTTGAGTATTATAACGTACTAGATGTAAAACTTCAGAAAAAAACATTTCATCCTCCACTGAAGGCCAGCCATCTCTGAGGTAACTCTCAACAATCAAACAGGAACACTTTCATCACTTTAGAATAAGAAGTTTAATGGGGAGAAAAGCATTGAAAGTATTTTTGACAAACATGCACAACATGAGACAAACAACTTGTGCAAGTGTATATAGAGATTTAAAAAAAAAAAAAACAGGACTTTTTGTAAAATGTGCTTCACAAAAATACAGAAGAAAACCACCTTTAAGACTGCATGATAATGAAAAGATAACCTGGTAGATTGGCATTTTTCGCCACCTTAGTTGACATTCCAGTCTTTTCAGAGAAAAGGGAGAAGAGAGGAGGAGGAGTTTGAAGGACAAAGTAGGAACTAAGAATAACAAAGATCTAACATTAGGAGCGAGCGAAGGATAAATGCCTAAAAAGTTTCATGAACAAAACTGAAGTATATTGCAAATAAACATCAGGGAGATTAAAAATGCAAACCAGCAAGCAAGCCTTAGAAAAGTGTCAGCAAAACCACTAACAAAAAACCTCCCCACACTACAGCCAACTCCAAGAAACCCATTTTCAAAGAACAAGAGCAGATAGTTTTTCCCTTTCAAAAAGAGAAAGGTGCCAAGACATCCCACAATTTTTATTCAAGAACCTTGACAAGAATTCATTTTTAAACTTAGTGTTGTGTAACTACAAAAAAAAAAAAGTCATCCACTGAATTCAGTTTATTTTAAATAAAAATATATTCACTAACATTTCCTATTCTTCCTCCTCCACTGAATTTTTTTATTTCAATATGGCAAGAAAGTTTCAGAAGATCAGGTTTGGAAAGAATATTAAATTAAATACCTCTTGTGCAGTATTTCAAGAAAAGCCATTAAATGGGACTGGCTAAAACAAAACAAACCCAAACCAAAAATAGAATTGAGGCAAGGAAGAAAAGCAGCAATGCCTAGGTTTCAACAGATTGCATAATCTTATGTACCACTTACAATGAAAATGGAATTAAAAGAAACTAAAGGAATAATAAAATTTGTAAGAAGATATGGCTGGTTACAAATTCCAGTGAAACAGATAATCCATTCATCTCCATCTGACCTAAGCTTCCAGTTAAAACAGGAGGGAGAAACTAGCTTGTCTAACAGTATTGTTTAAAGGCTAAACAGTTAAGATGTTTTGAGTCAATATGTAAGATGAACGGAAACAGCACAAAACTCAAGTAACATATATGCAAAAAAAGATACACAAATAAAATGTGATTCCTGTGAATCACAAAAACCCCACAACCCTGACCACATTTTTCACGAGTCAAGTTGCAATTCTTATGTATTTTTCTGTCTGGAAAGTTAAATTCTAGGTACCTAAATGTATCAAACTGTACAATACAGCATAGATTGTAGAACAACAAAAGAAAAAAAGAAAGGACAAGACAGTACCACAATTGCTATCTCCTAAGTGGTTGGATTTCGCTGGAGTACACAAGTGAACATGTCATATTGTACACGGGATTTTTAGAGTTAGACCTACCCCTCCAGACTAGTATTTGCATTATGGTAAATCCTACATATGGATTAGGAGACTTTGGCTTGTCATACGACAGTACCAAGGACAAAGATATGTCTTGTGCCCGGCAACCAAACCATGGAAAAACAGATGATAGGAACGAGCAGCTGGACTGGAAACAAAGAGAACCAAACCTTAGGTAGTAGTGCTAACAAGACTGGAAGTCTCACGTCCTTTTTTTCCCTGTAGACATCACAGCAAAGCCGAGTTTTCAGAAGAGATCTGAGGAGAACAGTGAAGTTGTTTTGCAGAGATTAACGAGAGAATTCCTACCTGTGTTAGGGAGGAAGAAGGGAGAAAGCCAAAAGACACTTTTTAAAGAGTCTCTGTCTGATAGGAAAGTCTAATGTGGGTAGCACGTGGCCCAGGTGGAGGTAGGAAGCAAGCCCTCATTGCTGAATAGGATTGGGAGACTGTGAAAGTAAAGAGAAGAAGATTATGTTTCAGTGGGGAGGAGTGGAAGAAAGGATGGGTAAGGGGAACACAGCCAAACTAGTATGTACGTACGGGAAAATACAGAACTTAAGAGACCTGTCAGCACAGCAAGGCTACACTTGTGAAAGCCAGAGAAAAATCATGTCATGCTAAATTCAGATTAGAAACGGGTGTTTGCCTGTTAAAACAATTATGTTATACGACAGGATGAAAATGGCCATACCTCACAGAAAGTATGTCAAAACTCTGCAAGACTCAGGCTTTTTTTTTTTTTTTTTTTTTAATGTCCTCACATTCAGAATTTGGAAGGAGAGGCTGATACTGTGGGTAAGAAGGACTGGGAATGGAGATGAAAATGGTTTCAAGAACATGGTTTGATTTATTAGCTTAATGGAAGCTTATTGTGCAATATAAGAATTACATGCAAGAATACGTCATTGCAAAAAAAATACTCATTTACAGTTTTTATTATTAAATAAAAAAGCTATGTTACTATCCACATTTAATCACTATGACTATTAAAGACTGAGAACAAATTCTGAGTATCTGCCAACACCAACATTTTCCCTTACTACAGAAGTGTGCCTTAAATGGAAGTAACACACGAAGAAAAATAAGGGGGATTTTGTCAGTCATGCCAGATGACTGTCAATAAAAAAATGCTCAGAATTTGTTAACAGATTCTAAAATATTTTTTCTTCTAAGTTTTAAAGAATAGATGCCTCAGAGGTGTAACTACAGAAGTGTTGGGTTTTTTTTGAGTTCTTTTTTCATTTATCGTTAAGAACTTTTAAAGAACAGAAGGCCCTTTTCCTGAATTTTAATGTATCAAATAGGTTCAAGAATCCCACAGAAATCCTTCACGTTATGCAAAGTACTGTCCTTGAAAGTTTTTGTTGTTTCTGCCCTTTAGCCCACAACATTAGGACTTGTTAACTGAGAACTATACGGCAAGCCCTAAAAAAAAATTCCCTTCAGTTACAGCAACTGTCAACAGCACAGCAAAAATCAAGAATTTTAAAGAAATCGCAATAAAGATGCAAAGAAGTGTCTTAAGAGATTTATGAACATGCCCAAATACACAACTCCCACTGCACTTAATGAGACACTCCTGAGTACTCCTGTAGGTGTCTGAACACCTTCTACAAATCAGACTCTAAGGATATGCCTGAGCATACTTCACACCTGTAGTCCTCATCAATGTCAACTTGGTATTGTGGGCTTTTGGCACCTCTAAAAAAGCCCACACATTTAAGTCACTTCTGATTATCTCCATCTGTGCACATTTATTCTTGTATAAAAGTATCTCATCTCTGTTTACAGTTTAAACCACAAGCCTGGACCTCGGGCTCACACATGGAGACAGGAATACTAACAGCAATTTATAAAGGAGTAGAGGTGAGATCTGAATTTTTCAACACCAGCTTTTTCTCCGCCCCCCCCCCCCCTTCTTAATGTACTAAAGGGGAAAAATATTTTTTAAAAAATAAGAAAAGAAAAGAAATTTTTTTTAGGATTTGAAATATTATACTTGCTACATTTGGAAAGTAAATTCAAATCACAGCTGTAACTCAAGAATTCATAAGAATAAGAACATTTCTTGAGACTTGAGAACTGTTACTGAAAGTTATCTTTTCAACAACTTCTCATGATTTGCTTAAACACTGAAAAGCTGAGAGGACCCACATTTTAAACTTTACATATTCCCCATTATCCTCATAACAAGGAATCATAGTTTACTGCTCTGCTTGTTATATTGTATCAGTTTTCTACCTGAATTTAGGATATTTTTAATAGTCTTATATTTTTATGTTATGAATATAAATACATTCATAATATATATTCTTTCTATATATATGAATACAAGTGAATGCAAAAATAGTTCTAATACAGACAAACATCCCAAAAGAATGAAGAAGAATCTCAGGAGAAAGGAAATATATACACGTGATAAAAGTCACAGGAAGTCAATTTCCATCACTTGTCTTTTGAGAGGGTGGTCAAAAGCCGTTTAATTTTGGTATTCAGGAAAACTTCATCAGTTCAAGGACTATCTAGTCCAATAAAAAGTGTATATATTTAGTAAATTCTTTCTTGGCATCATCTTCAGAACATTCATATTAACAGATGGAATAAAAATGTGGCTCACAGGCAGGACAGACTGACCTTTTAGGACAGGACTCATTTAACCCACAAGCAGGTGGGACAGCGTACTTCAGGAACACTGCAAATTTCTGCCACCAGTTAATTCATTAAAAGTTTGTCTGGGTCAGTCACACAAACCTGAAGACCTAACAGTGTTACAACTTCCTCAAGTCCTGCAGACTCTTAATAAATTCAATAAAATATAGATATTACAGCCAGGACTTCTTCACCAAAATGCTAGTAAGCTGCCCCTGCAGGAGAATTTCTACAGTTAACATCATTGAGAAACATGGCCTTCTTGAAAACAGGACAAGACTGATAAAGATCCTGCAGGGGCTGCTCCAGGCAGAGACTGCTGTTTAGTTCTCTTGAAACTCATTAGCATTGCACAGCTGATGCCACACAGTGACAATGACAGCCCTGAGGGATCTGACACAGGTTGCAGTCAAGGTAAGAAGAAAAAGATTAGAAGACAAACTTTAAAAAACGTTTGACACTTTGCAAACTGAAGCAGATTTAGTTAACTGTAGAAGCAGGTGAATGCGATATCACTGAAAGGGTTGTCAAGCATTGGAACAGGCTGCCCAGGAAAGTGGTCAATTCACCGCCCCTAGAGGTATTTAAAAGACGTGTAGATGTGGTACTTAGGGACATGGTTTAGTGGTGGACTTGGCAGTGTCAGGTTTACGGTTGGACTCGATGGTCTTAAGGGTCTTTTCCAACCTAAGTGATTCTATGATTCTCCTGGTGACTTCTCTGACAGGTCTACTTCTGAGGGTTGGATGCATGTTACAGTGAGCCTCCAGAAGAACTGTACCAAGATTAGGTTTCTTCGGAGATGCCAGAAAATTAGAAGTGAAGAGGTGGCTTGACTACTTGCATGTTAGTGAAGGAGGCTATTTTCACTTTGAAGAAGTTATAAAAGCTCCCAATTACTTCAAGAGGACACAGTGCTATCCACACTGTTTAGATATGAATTCTAGTCCATGTGCTCAGAGTATTAGCTAGCAATACACTCTTGGTAAGGAAACAGAAAATACTATTATCCCTTACCACCATCAGTCCTGATAAATATGGCGATCACAGACTTAAAGGTTAGCGTGAGTAGTCAGAGCTCACAGGTGCTTTCTGTTGCGCTCCAACCAATACACGCTGTGACCACGTAGGCCAGTCTTACTCTTCTGGTTCACAAAACTAGCAGACTGGCTACCCACAGCTCACTAATATGAAAGCTATCCTTCAGTGCATTCTATCAAAGGATATAAAACAAAACTAGAAAGCTACCCAGAAGTGCAAAACATTATTTTGAAGGTACCCAGATTCATTGTTGGACTACTTACAAAGAATTATGTATATGCATTGGTTGATTTCTGTAGCATGAAAAATTAATCTGTTGGTTTGGTTGGTTTTTTTTCAGTTATTCATTTGATCTTGGATAGGGAATTATCAGTGCTGGGTGTTTGGGGACAGGAAGAAAGAAAAAGAAGTATAGCTGGTACCAAGTAACAGACTCAGTCCAAAACAGTTAGAAGCTGGTCTAAGGAAAAGGATTATACCATTATAAAACAAAACAAAACAAACCAACAAAAAAAACCATCATGGCTTGCAGCAATTTAAGAAGGAATAATTTCCATCATTCAGAAATCCATCTTAATGATGCTACTCAACTTAAAAAAGTGCATTTGTTTACAGTTCTGAGAAAATAAAGACTACTAAAAAAATCATCTCCGCTCACGCATTTTTGTTTCTTTTTTTAAGTAATGAAAATAGCAGACAGTTTCATTTAGGAAAATAAAACATAATACAATGAGTGATTACACTGATAACACTTGAGAAGAAGAACCCACCATTGAATGCACTTCAGTCTCTTTATAAAAGAGCATTAGCAATGTACTACTTTGCAGCAGTGGAAGAAAAAGTATGACCCAATAGCAGCATCTCTCTCTCAACATCTGTGTTTTCAGCATTATGCCTGATCTCTCCATCATCCTTTAACTCCTACTGCAATGCCTGGTAATGACCCATTGTTACAGCCTTGCAAAGTGACTGAGCAAGTCTTTAAATTTCTTTTTTTTTTTTCAAATAAGATCAGAAAGAAAGTACATTAACTCTCTTCAACTTCTTTAAAACTCATTCATTTGGCTGAACATAGACAAGTGTTTCACACCACAAAAACTGTGCTTGTTTTCAAACACCTGTTAGAGTGGTAATTTACATAAAAGCAAGACCATTTTTGACAGTGTAGGATTTCGTATCCAGTTTTTAAAATGGCAGTTGGTCTTTCTCTCCCCTTGCCCCTTTTAAGTATTTAATTGCCTTAGCCTACTGATACACTGAGCCACTTAAGAATCATTACATCCTAAGCAACACACATTGATTACATCTACTTTAAGATTTAATATTAAAATATAACAAGGATTTTTATCTGTATTCTGATTTTAGAGACTTAGATCACATGTTTTTCTCCACTGCTGTAAAGGTTTTATTTGGCTTTGTGGGGGATTGATTTAATTATTTTTGAAGTAAGTCTATCAAGCAATTCACATAAATACTACAAGCTTTGTGATAGCACTCACAGACTCAGACATGCCGGTATGTATTTGGAATACACAAAAAGCACTCAGAGGACTAATGGTCTTTATGATAGCTTTTACATTCAAATTTGTTTTAAAAAATTATCTTAAAAGCATCTTGTCTTGTCATGAGGCACCATCAAGAAGAGTCTGGCCCTGTTTTCTTTACACCCTCCAATCTGAGATTTATAAACATTAATAAGATTCCCCTAGGGCTTCCCTTCTCCAGGCTAAACAGTCTCAGCTCTTTCAGCCTCTCCTCCCACGCCAGATGCTCCAGTCCCTTAACAGGTATAACCCCTCCAGTCAAAAGTTAAGTAGGTAAGGCAACTCATTTTGACAGACTTGAAAAACATTCTGTTGTCATTTAAGCCCAGCCAGTAACTAACGCAGCTGTTCACTCACTCGCCCCCTCCCAGTGGGATGGGGACAAGAATCGGGGAAAAAACCAAGTAAAACTCATGGGCTGAGATAAGAATTATTTAGTAACTAAAGTAAAATAAAATTGAATAGTAATAATAATGATAATAAAATATAATAATAATAATTGTAATGAAAAGGAATATAATAAAATAATTTTAAAAATAATAAAACCCAAGAAAAGACAAGTGATGCACAATGCAACTGCTCCCCACCCACTGGCCGATGCCAAGCAGCGATCCGCCCCTCCCGGCCAACTCCTGCAAGTTTATATACCGAGCCTGACATTCTATAGTATGGAATATCCCTTGGGCTAGTTTGAGTCAGCTGTCCTGGCTATGGTCCCTCCCAGCTTCTTGTGCACCTGCTTGCTGGCCAGCATGGGAAACTGAACAATCCTTAACTTAGGAGAAGCACTACTTAGCAACAACTAAAACATCAGTGTGTTACCAACATTATTCTCACACTCAATCCTAAACACAGCACCAGCTACTAAGAAGAAAATTAACTCTATCCCAGCTGAAACCAGGACACACTCAAACCTTAACACTTCAAACCAGCCACATCATCCAAAATGGTGTACATGAACATGGATATTCTAGAAGTACCCATAAACATTGCGGAAGCAATTTAGTTAATACTCCTGCTAGCATGGTGCCATCTGTGAAAAACCAAATACTATTCTTAACATTGAAATGGTACTTAAATGCACTATAACATGAAATGCTAAGCATAAAAATGCCTCAGGATTTGAGGACAATTTACAGTTTCAACTGTGTTGTTAACTGTGAAGGTGTTTTAAAAAACAATAGGTATTTTAATGCTGCTCACGTTTATTTGAAGCATTATATTGTTACTACCATGAGCACACATTGCTCATCTCAGAGGCCTTGATTTACTGTAAGTGAAATATTTTAAGACAATTTTAAATACCAAAGAACAGCATTAATATCAGTCTATATGTAACTGGACTCAGTAACACCAGCAGCAGTCAACATCAACCCAAGTGAGAAAATACACACTGCAGACACAGTCCAAGGTACCACGCTAGCATATTGTACAGACTTTTAAAGGCTTACTAAAACTTCAAAGAATAAATGAGTAAGTTTCATGCTTCAAATATCTATTCCAAGCATCTTATTTGGATTACACACAGTTGGCTTTTACTAACAACCTATACAGATAAAGAATTTTGGAGCCAGTAACAGAATTCTTGCAACCATTTACTAGAAAAAGCCATTAAAACCTTGAAACCTTGCAAAACTTTTTTTTTTTTTTTTTGCAGGCAACAAGCATCCCTTCATCAACACAATTTCTACCAAGCATCAGATGAAAGTAAATGCATTTCGGCCACAAACCTTGTCTGCATTTAGCCAAGTAAACGACACAAGTCTTTTGAAATTGCTTTGAAAGAACTGTATCCCCAGTATGAAAGAAAGGATAGCTATAGACATTACTCCACTACACAGCTTTTCGTAATTACAGAATTTTATCAACGAAATTTTATGCAGGTTACTACAAAGCCTATTCTGTCTCCCAGACATTCCTAAAATACATTGCACTGTATCATTAAGCAAGTGTGTGAAAAGCATCTACTTTCATCCTAAGCAATTAGAGACAAGTTTGATCAATTCTTGTATTTAAGCTTAGGTGTACTGTGTTCTGTTGTTGCCTTACTTCAGGTCCCTTTCTAAACAGCAGTCATCCCATTGACTTTTTTTTAATAGTATCTTCTTTCAGGTACCTGCATCCTCAGAGAAGGATTCTGGTTTTCCTGTGTTGCCTTGTGAGTAAGACTTCAAAATTGTGCTTTAAAATGTCTGTTCCCAAGTATCCATACAACTATGCACTCTTCAGGAATATGCTAAAAATGAGCAGAACTTGACTAGCAGCTCTTAAAACAGATAGAAGTCTCCCCTAACGTAATGAATGTGCTTAATCCCATGCATCCACATATAAATGAAGTCAAAACCATTCCCACAAACAGCCTCCTTTTGATGCCTCACAATTCCAGTTGGGTGATTAAAAAAAAACCATCCAAACAACTTGGATATCTAGGCAGCATAGCCTCTTTCCATGTGAATACTGCCAGCATATCTAAACCACGTAAGTAAAGAGCAGAAAGCTGAAGCTTTGTGGGATTTATGTAATATTCAGATCAGCTGCATACAGATAGTTAAATAAGTTTGTCAAATCTCTACAGCTTCAGCTTTTTCAGATTTAGAAAACTTTCACAAATTAATCAAGTTCTGCAAATATTTGATATTATTTATTTCTATATTATGGGAGCAAATGAAAACCACAAATGATATCCAGAAACTGGAGAGGATAGAGGAGGGAAGAGAAAGATGATAAGGAAATAGACACGGACAGTTGTTAAGGCAGTTCTGAAGGACTGAAGGAGGCACAGAAAGCCTCAGTGAGAGAGAATGCTCCATCTACCCCAACAGCTGTTTGACGAGCCGTAGCTGAATCAGTTTCTTCCCTGAAAGCACCATAAATAACTCTCAAGAGTTGGTGTGGAAGGCAACAGGGAAAAAAAAAAAAGGGATAAAAACCACACTGATCTGCAGAACTGCAAAATTTGTCTTGACTTGTGTGGGAGAACTCTTGGGAGTTAGTTGCTCTCTTTCACTGTTAACACTACCCACAGAATTGCAGCCTTTTCTGCTTTCAGGAGACAAGAGCATGATTGTAACAGTGTGTGCTAGGATGCAGGGATGTCATATAAGGCATGACATCGCCCATGTGAATGTGACATCTTCCTACTCCCTTTCCTTTCACTTCAGCCCCCATTACCAATGAGATGAAGACCTCACCAAGCCATCATGGGAATTTTCTGTGTAATAGCAATAGAAGAGGTTTCAGTATACAACATATGTATTGCAAGGGCTCTTTTGAGGCAGTAAATCTTGGGGCGGGGGGGCCCACAGAAATTTACATCAAGTTCGGTCCAATATATGCCCTTTCACCAAAAAGGGCAAAACCTATTAATATTAGCATGCCAAACCAGCAACAAAAACCGCACAGTTTGAGCAATATTTTCAATACAACATAGTATTACTCATACACATTACACTTTTCGTGCAAATTCTCATTTCTCCACCTCGCTTTGGCTTTCCTTTCCATCAAGAGGTGTACAACAAAAAGGAAACAAAACAGCTACAGGAGCTACAATCCTACATACAACACTCTAAGATTCAAGCTACAATGGCCTTTATTTTACTGCCGCTTTACACTTTGTAAGAAGCTAAATAAAAATTCACAAAGGTGATCTCATACATAGGACTGGTAAGCATTTTGGACTCAATCTGTAGAAACAGGTGACAAAATGCCTACCTTCCAAATTAACACACAAAGCAGATGGCAACCCCACACTAAGTGGAATTGAAGAACAAGGTTCTCTCTGCCATACGTTAGAAGCACATGAAAACAACTGCTAACAAGGAGAAAACATCTGGAAGATAGTGTTTATATATGGAACACAGTTGTTGAGTAAGCAAATGGCACTGTGAATTTGCATTTGTTACTTTATCTATGGTCTGGCTGCTTTGCAAACAGCTACAAGGCAACGTAAGAAAAATCCAGAAGGAAAGGCTCAAAACATTTTGGGGGCAATGTGTACACAATGCTTTTACCTACCTCTTTTAGAGCATGTGCAAAATTAACAACTTCAATGGAAGATTTTCCTTTTGTTTAAGCATTAATGAAGAATAGCATTTTTTAAACCCATGCATGCAGAAAATCATCATGTAGAAGACAGCCACAGCAGGAGACAGTTTGAAATAAACAAACAATCCTTTGATTTTTCTGTACACTTTCCAGTTGTCATTCTAAAGCAAAACAGGAAGAACTTAAGAACCTATCAGTTTTCAGATGAAAATCCTATTCCTAAACAGGATTAGCTGGTAACCTAAAAATATCAGCCAGTAATCTCCAAAAGTCATAAGCTCATGTACCCCGCGAAGTCCTATACCAATCACTAACTAAAAGAAATTAGGTCAGAATCCAAATCAGATCACACCAGAGTAGCATCAATCTTCTTACTTCAGAGCTGTCACATTTTAAATCTTCCAAACAGTTTCTACATAAATTATTAAAAACAGAGGAGATCTGTCTTTGAACAGAGACTAACCAAAAGCGACATTCCAGTTTAATGTTCCAGTTTAAAAAAGACATATTAAAAAGTTTATCTTCACTTAGAACAAGTGTCCTAAGACAAAAGTCACTTAGGACATATATCTCTAAATGTACTCCCTGTCAAGCAAACAAAAGCCATCTACCAGAATGCTTTAGAGTTTCCTTAAAATGATCTGGGATCAGGTGGCAGTACTTCTGACACTGCAATCTGACAATACAATTTCTTATTGACCAAATTCTGTGCCTAATTTCTAGCAGACTGACATATTCTACCCACATCAACCCCAATAAAACCAGAGAAGCTGTTGCTATTTAAATTCTGCATATCTATAATCTCGTCTCACAGATGACCTGCACTCTAGAACTTGAGAGATGTATTATGTGACTCAGCCACTGGCCTACTATCCCTGTACATTCCCATACCTTATTTACTGTATATAAAATATAATAAACAGCATATAATAGCCCCAAATCTTTGAAATCTATTGATGTAAAGGCATACAAAAATCATTGATACCTGTGGGGCTGTGGCAACTAGAGCTGACACCACTGTATGTATCAAGAGATTTGGACCCTGAAGCTGTTGAAATAAATCAGTCTGAAGTTTTAGCCTCAAAGAGTTCTCCTGTTCAACTTAACTGGCATTTACAAAAACACATACCCTGTAAAAAAATCTTCCAGTGTCACTCACCAACAGACATTATCTGTTTACTATTACAACCTGCTATTGTAAAGTACTGAGACTTTTTATTATATTATCAAGTGATAAAATCTTCTTATAATATCAAGTGGTAACTACCAAGTGATTCATCAGCTGGTCAAGTGATTGATGCAAATCAGTTTCTGTACTATACCATGGTTTCCTTTTCACAATGCCAACAGTCTTCTAATATGCAGACTCCAGGATCTTACCTACATGTGAAGTATTTGAGCATATGACAGTAATTTGCATCTGGAAATCATCAGCTGCACTATTAAAGAAGTAGCCACTTCGGTTTAGGCTGAACAGCTTCAGCTTACGCTGTTAAGCTCCAGATCTTGACTGACTGCCATTTGGGCCAAGAACACAAAGATTCAATGAAAGCATCTCATCGGTACAGTGTTCCCAGAAGTGGCATCACTGACTTACTGACAATTATCACCACTGCATCTATCATCTATTGCTTTTAAACTTGGTACAGTACATCGACTGACTCTGCTGATGAGGAGGGGCAGGTAGTAGCTATGACCAGAAAAAAGTTTCAGCTACAGCTTTTAGATATAGGCTGTCTCTTTCCATAATGAGAAGCAGCATGCTATCCAAGTCCTATGACATCTTCAACTATAAAATTCACACTTTAGCTACGAACTTGCCACCGAAACCAAACTAACTGGATAACTAATGACAGCAAGACACTTTAACACTCTTATTTTGACTAATTTTATGGCGACATTTATGAGCTGTAATGAGCTATATGAATCAGTGGCATAAACCTACTTAACACATAATGAACTAGAAGGCAAAACAAGTCATTTGACTGCTAATTAAACAAAACTTTAATTTTTTGCCACGCAGAATAAACCTCTTATTAAATATCATCATTTTTGACTTGTTAATAACAAGCTTCTGTCTATCCCTGGCTGAATTACAATAACAATCACAAGTCTACAGACTGGCAATTCCTTTGGGAAGGAACATTTTAAAAAACAAAACAAAACACCTACCCAATGATTTAACCAGTGGCTACTGCCTCATCTTTGCTAGCAGACACAAGCTCCCTTTCCTCATGTGCTCTGAGCCCATCAAAAACTAAAGCCTTGTCGGCATAACCTGGAACACGAACAAACGCTCTGTAAACATGGGGTGCAACCAGAAGAGACAGTTCCCCTTCTCCTATTTGGGTCAATATCAGCTGCGCAAATCGCATTGAACAAACAGGGCTTTTGTTTGACTTGTTTTTTTCTCCCTTGGATCAGCTTGCTTGCAATGAATGGACCATCTCTGCTAATTTCAGCTGCAGTCCTCAGTCATTCTGGATCAAGAGTAATCCAAGTATCTTCTCAGGAACCCATACTCACAGGCATATAACATCACACTGCTTAACTCTGAGCATGATGACAAATCAATTCTGCATATTCTTGTTACAGGCTATATAGAGAAATCCTAGTTCTCTTCATACCACAATCTAATAGTGCTGCATAAAAAACAATCAAACACTGCTGTGAAGACACCATAATTAGTTTCATGCTCCCTCATGATAGATATTATAGATAGAAGAGGATAAAGCAAATGGCAAAACCAGCCAACACAAAACTCAGTTTGAAAGCAAGTACAATGAAGAGCTGTGTGACACAACTTGCACAGCCTGTCATGGAAAACAGACGTGCGAGGCCTTCTTCCTAGCAAAATGGGCTGACAAAAAGCTTTGCCAGGACAGTTAAATTTTCTTGCTGCCACAGCTGCAAGAGCACTCCTGCTTGGCTTTTCACTTGTCTGCAAAAACTAGAGGAGAAGTTCCACAGAAAGAGTTAAACTTACTTCTTTTCCTCTTCCCTCCCCACCTCCCCCAGGGCTACAAATTAATCATAAAAGCTTAGGCAACTATAAAAGCCATCAATAAGAGACAGGCAGGAGTACAATTAAATAAACCCAGTAATGTAAAACCCAAATTGCAGGCAGGCAATTGAACACAGTATCCCAGGGTTGATTTCAATATAAGCAAGGTTGCAAGAGCATCATGTTACAATCTAAGCCTTAAGAGTTTCTTTAGACACTCATATCAAAATATTCATTTTCTAGTGCAGGAAAAGAAAGCAGCCCAAAGCTCCAGCTGAAATATGACTGTTCTAGTAATCATCTAACCTTTGTTCACTGTTAAAAGCTTGACGCACCTTGTTAACGTTTATAATGTTACAAAGCATTAGGCCTCCGTGACTTGCTTACCTCCTCATTTTGAAATAGGTACCAAGATTGATGTCTCTCTTCAAAGAAAGAAGAAATTTCTAAAGTATCTTGTCAGCTCTACCCAAATGAATATTCTTCAAAAGGACTACAGAGCTCTTCATTTAAGTTCCAGAACAGTACAGATCCCATGATCCGAGAGCTACTACTTATGGGTTTATCCTTGTAGAAAGTACTGCCAGTGACACAGCAACTGAGTGGGATTAACGCTAACATTTCTCAGTAGTTACATCATATTTGTTATGAATCAACATCATTTTACAGATGCTAATGACAGAATTATCTTTTGACACAAAAGCCACAGAACTTTGTTGCCAAAACTGTAAAGCATTAATGAGACCTTCACTACTCTAACAGCTTTCTGATTGGCAGTATTTAAACAAAAAAGTACTGCTTTTACAAAGCACAGATGCTCCTTAATAACAGGTCAAATGGGTCAACTTATAAAGACAAGCTAATCAAGTATGTGCCAATATACTGTGGACATCTTATCCTGAAAATATATTAATGGATGCATGCCAGCCCTACTTCAAAGAAAGCTACTGTGCAAGTCATAACTAAGTCTTCCTTCTAATCACAAACATGCAACTTAACCCTTGGAAATGCATATTCAGAATTTAAGGGGGGGAAGGGAGACAAAAAACCCCATACACAACCATTTTCTGCCAAGGGCAAAAACATCAGGAGTTCTAAAAAGGACTGAGATGACTCTGAACATTTTAGAGGACGATGTTCAAGGCATATTCAGCAAAAATCCCCTAAGAACTCAGCAGTCAAAGGGAGCTTCCACAACAGTGATAAATGCTCCATTTAAAACAAACAAAAAACCACTCAGGGCAACTGTAGAGGAAAAAGTGCATATACGTAAGGAAACAGGACAGAAGAAGAAAATAGTTGGCAGAATATCAAGATCTTTAGATTCAAATTGGGCAATACATTTCCTTCATCCTCTTCATTTCTCTTGAGCTGTTAATAACCTGTAATGTATTTTGCACCTTTGTAGTACTGCTCTTTCAGAACCAATGTTTAAATTAACTACGATTTACCAAATGCTTTAAGTACATAATCTAATATTAGATACTTATTCCAAAATAAAGTTAGTGGGTAGTTAATGTTTAGTGGGTAGTTAACATTAGTGGGTAGCTTTGCTATCCTCATAATTAAGATCTGGGGGAAAAAAAGGCTCTTTTGTAACTAAATAGTGAGGTTTTGTCTATGTATTTCTTTGAAGGTCATCACAATGGGCCATAACAAAGGAATTTGGATCACCTAGGTTAAAATCTGATGAATTGTAAATAAAGATCACAACTGCTTATATTTGAGCTGAAGTACTTGCACTGGGAAAAAGTATGCATCCACCATCTGGTGCACAGTAATTACAGAAATTAAAAATGCATTTCTGTGGCCTGCCTTTAACAATTTTTACTGATACAGTAATACTTGATCTTCTTAGGGAACACAGTCTAAACTCATGCTGTTAAATGATCATGGGACTATCCACTGTATGGCGCAACCAGTTCATTAAGCTGGAATCTTTAAAAACGCTTGCTCCCTAGTAATAACGGAAACAGTTTCTGTAGTTTTACGTCATGCCATTAAATTTAATCCACAGTCAAGGCAAGTTAATTTCACACCTGCTGAGTGATATCCTGATGGATGGCTCCACAGCAGGTCATTAATTTTCCTGCCTTTTGATTAATTTCACACCATACACTGGACACAGTCTTTTGAGTTACGATGTCTGAGCGCAATGCTTAATTCCTGTAAAGGGCTGAATCGGTTTTTGACAGCTTGCCAAAATGCAAAGAACGCAGATGTGATGCAAGTGAAAGGAAGCTTCACTAGGCTTGGCACTGAACTCTGACACTGCTACAGGTGTGGCATGGCCTCTCACTCACCAATATATTTTAAGTGTGCTCTTGGACATAGCCTTAAAGCAAAAATTCTGGATACTCCTTACTTCTGAGGAATTGCTCATAAAAAAATTCTGCAGTATCAGTAGTGCAGTTAAATTTAGCCTTTTTTTTTGCCACAGAAACCCTCCAATCATTTAGTTACTGACTTTATACCTAACAAGGTATAAAGATGTACTAAGACTACCGTATCTCTCCACTAAAAAAATCAAGATTACACAGGGTGAAAGAAGGAGAAGGAAAAGTTAACATTCAAAGATGACAACAGCAGCCACTGTTGCCACCACAGCACAAGGGGAAGTTGCGGGTCATTTTGTCCCTCCGTAGTCAGTGAAGACAGCCAGGGCCCTTGGAGGCCTCAAGACCCACATGAGAGGGTCCAGCTACGCAAGATGGCTGAGCTGAGCCAACAGCTCACAGCTAGGGAACAGGCTCATCTCACTCCACACTTCTCATCCTACTGCTCCAAGCCACTCACTCACACCCTCCTTTGTGCTAGATGTGCCAAATCAACAGATCCCTCGGTGAGCTGATTCAGATCGTGAAAACAAAAGAAGCCTTTTTCTTACATTAGCTTTCTGCTTGTTTTGCAAACTAAGCTGTCTAGCAGATGGGTCAGGTGTGTATCACAGCTAGTGAAAATGAAAAGGAGAAATTGTATATTTTGGTAGCAAAGAACTCTTTAGCGTAGCCCTTCTTCCTCTTTTAGGGAGTCATTCAAAGCAGCAGCCCCAAAAGCCCCATCCTCTGTACTGACTATAGAAGGACCTGACCTTCCTAAACTCAAATTAGAGTGTGCTTTTATCCCTTCTTTTCCCTTTCTCCACACTCCCCAATATTCTACAGCACAGCTAATATTAAGGAACCATCAGTGCTCATAACTTGTTCAAAGCTTCATCTTTTTTGTTCTTACTTCCCAATAGTGCTTCCCAATACAGTATGAGCAAATTTTTAGTCTCTTCCTGATCATGAAGAGTAATAATTTAGAAAACAAAAAAGTGCTCATGCTTACCAGCAGCCATTTTTGGTAACAGAAGCTATTGCAATGAAGTCAAGATAGCGGGTAGAGTGAAGGGGAAAAAGGTTTTGTGATTTAATAAATGTAAATCACATAGAACATGTGATTCAGTATGCATGGCTTAAATTTTGGAGTGTGACAGGCTGAGGCCAGGAAGACATCAGCTATTCCGGATCTATCTGTGCCAGCAGACTTCTCCAACCAGAAGTCATTGCCTCCTCACATCTGCCCATGGAATTAACCTGAGTGTTCCCTAGACATCTCAGTCAAAATAAGTTGTGCAAGAAGTAATTTGCTATTTCAACTACAAAGCTAGTCTGGCTATTTTGATTAGCATAGTTCAGACAGTATAAACTGGCCCTTCCAGCAAAATTGCAGGAATCTTTTCAACCATCATTCTGCTGTCCTCTTCTGGTTCAGCATACTGACATCATGACTTACTATCAAGTACTTCATCAAAGGCTTCGCGTAAAGTTTGAATAGATTCTCATTTGATGTGTATTATAATGGTTACCTGTTTATTTGCCAACATGCAGTTTTCAGCATGAGCTGAAAAATTTTACTGTCAACCCCTATGAAGAATCTAAATACACAATGAACTAGTAGCTGGATTAATAGGGCTTAGCTGCTGAATGGAAAGTCAAAGTAAATTATCTCAATCATCAGAAGTTGCAAGCTGGATTTTTTGGACACAACTCCCATTGCTGGCAACCCATTATGCCAATTCTGACAGTCAGGAGTATCAAAGGAGGAGCTACAGTTTGAACATTATTTACAGCAGTATGTACTTTTTCCTTATCATTGCATGCTTCCCATTATGAATGGGAAAGTAAACATTTCGGTCCTTTCCCCAATTACCTAAAACACAGTATAAAAGAGTTTGAGAGATAAGCAAGTTTTTGATGCCTACATTTTTGGATATCTAGAGGACACCTAGGTGCACCCCCCTTTGTACCTCTCAGTTCTAAAGGGCTGCTGAAGAAGCCATTCCCTTTCTACCTAAAATCTCTTTGTAGCTGTTAACTCTCAGGCCTCCTTCTCCTACAGAAGCATGCAATCAGTCTCCTCTTTCCTCAGTCTGGGCTCCTTCAGATTCTTCTAGCTGGTGCTTCAGAAAAAAATGCAAACAAGCAAACATCAACCGAAAAATCCATAACTAAGCCACACAGGTCATGGCCCTCAAACTCAATCAACTTCTTCTCTTTCCCTGAAAAGGGTGGTACTTTCAAAGAAGAGAAACTTAGCCCTCCTATATATCATTTGAAACTAGAAAACAAAAGAACCCCAACTCTCATGCAAGGTCTTAAGCTGTTTTTTCTCCATCTCACACAAATAATAAAGAATTAAGGTGAAACTTCCCCTAAGTGCATAGATTAATGCTTACAAAATCCCTTTAATTGTTATAGCAATTTGTAAACTAAAATCGAAGTGCAATAAAGAATGAATTTTAAATTGCTATCTGTTTGCTTATATTCATTATGCACATCACTATATGTCAGGCAGAATCTCTGAAGGTAAATCTCAAAAAAGTGATTACCACTTAAGCAACATGATGGAGAATAAAGTAGACAAGTGATATATTTAGCTTCATCCTATCTTTGTCCCTAGAGGAAAGCGTTCCTTCTAGTGTGGGAAGAGGAAGAAAAAACCTTATTTGGTATGTTAAAAAAAAAAAAAGCCTAGAAAATGAAGGCATGTTTTTCCCCAACACTGATGACCCACTTTAAACAGTCTTATGTAACTATAAAATGAGATTATATTTGCCTTACCGTGGATTTAATCTTATGTTTTTCAGTCTGAACCACATCAGAGGATTACTTTCCTCACCTACCTACCATAGTTTTCTGAACTTTCTCAGTTTAAGTAATTCTGTCCCTCTTCATCTTTTCAAATCAATTAAAAAAAAAGAAAAAAAAAAGACAAATCTGGTGAGGTAATTTTGCACTTGGCTGAACTATACAAGGATTACATAATCTGAAGCTATGTAGCTATGTTTAATACCTGTTACCCTCTTGAATTTTCACCAGTCCTGGAATTCTACCATGCATGCTCTTTGGCATGTTCTCAAGAAAGCACATTGAGCTTTTCTCCCTCCAGTGCTGGGAACACAAGTCAGTTCATAGAAAGCATGTATAAACTGAAGCATTGTCATTAAATGGAGCAGGTTTCCTGGCAGGACTTGTGACCCTGCGGGGGACCCACGCTGGAGCATTCTGTGCCTGAAGGACTGGAGCCCATGCAAGGGACCCACTCTGGAGCAGTTCATGAAGAACTGCAGCCTGGGGGAAGGACCCATGCTAGAGAAGTTCATGGAGGACTGTCTCCCATGGGAGGCACCCCACGCTGGAGCAGGGGAAGAGTGTGAGGAGTCCTGCCCCTGAGGAGGAAGGAACGGCAGAGACAATGCATGATGAACTGACCTCAACCCCCATTCCCTGTCCCCCTGCACCACTGGCAGGGAGAAGGTAGAGAAATTTGGGAGTGCAGCTGTGCCTGGGAAGAAGGAAGGGGTGGGGAGAAGGTGTTTTTTTAAGATTTGGGTTTATTTCTCATTAACCTACTCAGATTTCATTGGTAACAAATTAAATTGATTTTTTTCCCCAAGTCTGTTTTGGCCATGATGGTAATTGGTTTAGTGATCTTTCCCTGTCCTTATCTCAACCCACAAGCCTTTTGTTATATTTTCTCTCCCCTGTCCGTCCGAGGAGGGGAGTGATAGAGCGGCTTTGATTGGCACCTGGCATCCAGCCAGGGTCAACCCATCACAATGTTGTTCATACTTGTATAGGTGCGAGAGGAGAAAAACCAGGTCCCTTCTAGCAGAAGATCTTGCAGTATACCAACTAAATGCTCCTTCACACACTTGAGAGATTAATATAATTTTAAAATGCCACACATGTACAACAAAGTATTCATATATTTCCCAAATATTATCTGAATCACAGCAACAAGATTTACAAGGCAGTTAAGTCAGACTTCCATGGTCCATTCAAACACATTAGCTTAGTTATTAGGTTAGCTCTCTAGTGTTTCAACAATACAAATGCATTATAAGCAATATAAACGTAAGCATCAAGGCTTCCTTCCTCCTTCCCTCCAACATCAAAAAAAAAAGCTCTAAAAAATACCTCCAGTTATGACAAGTGGTGCCATTGACAGCTGAAGATCAGCTGCTATGGCTATAATCTAAATAATATCTTTCCACTGTAGTTCCATACTAAACTCTAGCCAATATCTACAGTACGACACATCCTACTGCAAACCTCTTTAGGGTCCTAAACCCAAATGGTTTCCAGAATCAGAAAGGAAATTCCATAGGCAATAGTGTCCATCTCTAGACTGGTGACAGTGAAAAATTGTGTCTTTTGAGCTAACAAGGGAAAGTTAGGAGACTTCTCAGGACAAATACAGTGAAGTGCCTCAAAAGGAAATGCCATTAGCAGCAAGGATGACACTTGGTTGCAGTATACCATACACTCTACCTAATGTTTAACTAGATGAAGAACTCTTAGAGAAGACACTTTGTATCAAAGGTGCAAGCCCAATGGAATTATTTCTGCTTGCTGATTTTCTTCTGGACCTCTAGGGCAGGCTTGGCATCCATCCTCCCAGCCTACATCAGGAAGTATCTTCCTAGAACCAAGTTAATGTTAGCCAGGTAAAGGCACAAGATGTAAAAGAAACCCACAACTCTAAGACACGAATACTCATCTATAAATATGTACCCCAAAAAATCCACTTTCAGACAATCCATTTGAAAATTATTGCAATCCAGCAGTTAATGTAAATGCATATGAGACTGCCAAAAAGATCACTTACAGCTCTGAGCAGAATTTAAATGGTCTTGAAACAGTACTGTAGTACTAGCAGAGAGGAAAAGAGAGACCACTATACTGATACTACCACAGCTGAATGGATTTCTTTACTGTTTAGTCATAGCTAATGAAGAGAAAAAGATAAGCAGAGAAACAGAGGAACAGATTTTCTGATATTATGAAAATACTCATTCCTTTCTACTCACTGGGGAAATGTGCTGGAAAACACATCTTTAAAAGATAAGTTGGTACAAAAAGCCTCTCTCTTTTGAACTTTGTATCACTGGGCTACATTGATTTATTTTTGTAACAGCCAGGATTTGACAGATAACCTGCAGATAACTATTTAAGGCATTATCTTAGCACATTTCAACATCTGGAGCAGCCCATTTGCTTTGTAAGCTACAACCGTGAGGATCCAACATAGACTATCCTACCACTGTACTGTATCTTAGCCTACTGGGTTGCACCTATGTTCCACTGCAGAAATTAGATAAACCTGTATTTGAGCTACATGCATGCAGCATATAATAGTATCTCTAATTAGCGGGGGGAAAAACCAAAACCCAACAGTAGTCAGTCACTCAAGTTCATTAGGTCTGGTCATAGAGAGAGAGATTGTTCACGCTAATAGCCTGAAAAAAGAAAGAATATATTTTTTCAACATTTCCCTCTGTATTTCAGAGGGATGTGGTATTTCTTTCTACAGCTTTGTATCACTCAGTAGCTTCCAGGCTTTACTCCAGCTTAGGCTGCTGTTTTAATGCTGAGAAGAGATATATCTTACAGTTTGGAGTCAACACATGACTTGAGGTTTAAGTCTGAAGAGTGGTTTGGAAATCATCTCTATGCTCTTATAATATCTATTTAAATCCAAAATTATTATTGCATAGTTATTTTAACATATGACTTTTGAGTGACTTTCATTTATTTTCCAAACTGGAGAAAATATCTGATCTTCAAGACAGTTGAGCAACTAAGTTGTTTTTCCCATAGGTGAGGTTTCATTTAACTCCTAACCTCTCTCCCATTAACTGCATTATTCCTGCTTTTCATACTCAAGTCTGTTTTACCTTAAAGACAGCAGTACCCAACCAGTTAATTTAATGACTCCTTAAGAACAACTTTACCACCACTACTTCCTCCACCTATCATTCTGCAAGAGTCTTTAGAATTGGAAGGGGTTTTCCTTCATTTAGTTTAAAAAATAAAAAGCAAAACCAACTACTGCTTCATGGCTGTAAGTATCTAGTTGCTATGACATTCACAATTCCAAATTAGACACCTAAAATCTGTATACAATGGAAGTTCAAAGAGGAACTCAAAAAAGCCAGCTTAGAAAAGAAGCAGCTTAATTACAAAAAGAAAATAGCTAGCATGGATTTACCAGAAATTTCAGAAGGTAGTATTTAAAAAGTTGTCTAAATTCAGATTTATTTGATGCCTTGCTCTGCTCAGCTTTCCTACATTCTAACAGATGACTGAGACAATTTAAAAGTAGCAAACTTACATTTTCTCTGTAATATTTTCATGTGTTTATCCTGACTGGCTTTTTGGGGGGGGTATAATGATAGCCTTAGAAGAGATTCCTATACAAACATCTAGAATAATCAGGCCAAATAGATTATTGCAATAACATATTGACTATATTAGCAAAAATATGGAAGTAAATTCTGGTGGAAATAACCCCCAGGGAAAAAAAATCTGCAGGTCCAGATAAACTACAGGCCACTCAGCAATTACCCACCTCTTCAATGTGCTACTTTCATTTTCTGTAGATTCAAAGTTTGTGCAACATAGGCAGAGAGTCAGACCTTCAGTAAAAATGGCCTCAATCATTACAGACAGTTGCTTGAAGTAAGTTGAAAAAGCCAGATCAGAAAAAAGACAAGAAAGAGGATCTGCATGAAAGAGTTATTGATGTGACAAAGAAAAAGATGCAAGATCAGCTGGCCTTCTGAAGGCATTCAATCCTTGCTTGAAATCATCTGTTTTGATAATTAGGTGGTGAGCAGTCCAACAGAAAGGTTCTAGTTCATCTTGTGTCTATTATTAGTTGATTATAACAAAGACTCAGCACAACTTGTGCATATACCATTCAGAGACTTCAACTTTGACTTAATTGTACAGAAACAAAAAAACCATCCATGTTTGTATGGTGGGTGGGGTGGGATGAGTTCTGTTTTAGTCCAGTTCTGAAAGTCAATGAGTTCAGTAAATAAGCACACTTCCTAAATGATTTAAGAAAGAAACAGGTTACACAAACATGTGAAAGAATTTCAGAAGTGCACTTTGGAGGATTGGAAGGAATGCATGAGGTAAAGCTTAAATGTAATGTCTGTGAAAAAATTTCAAGTCATATGGTGAAATCTCATCCTTGAAGACGAGAAGTTTCGAGAAAAAAGGAAAAAGCCATTTGGATATCTGGATTAAGAAGGAGATTTTGCTTTTTTCCGAGCACAGCAGAGGATACCCAAAACACTTCTTGCACATAACTGAAATCCAGCTTGACCAACAACAAAAAAACCCCAAACCCAAAATAAGCATACTTAGAATCAAGAGATACCTGAATTTTAACACATCTGCTGAATAAGAAATTATTATATTCACCAAAATCTTCAACATCTAGTGGAAGGCTGTTTCCAGTGCTGAGCAGAACAGAAAATACATATGCTGCCTGCACTGCTCCCGAAGGCCAAATGAAAAAAGAGCACAAAATGATTAGCCCTTCACACTTTTAGGATGTGGAGCAGTGAGGCAGTGGTAATAGCAGTAATTAGGCAGCAGCAACAAAGAAAACATGCTTCAAATTACACAAAATAGGTAAGAAAGGAGACAGACACAAGCCAAGATGGAAAGAGAAGTATGACCAAGTCCCTGAAACCTGTTGTACAGTATTTTTGAGAATTTCTAACACTTTTCCCAATTTATTTATTTAAAATCAGTTTTACAACTCAAACACTGGTATACTTTATGTGATATTCTAAACAATTTTTAATAAGGAAATGAAGACCTTAACACTGTAATAAATTGAACAACTGTCAGCAGTGCACTCAGCCACGCACACAAGCCAAGTGAGAATATATTGGCAAAAGAAAAAAAAAAAGTACGCTAATAACATTTGACAGATTTCTTCCTCCATTTCTCAAACACAAGGATGACAGAGCTGGTCAGTACAAAATAACAGTGAAAAGGTTTTAAACCTGCATTTTTGTGGCCTAGACAAACTTTTTTATCCTGAGCAATAGGCTTGATCCCCATTGTATATGGAAGGTGGATGCATTGAGCACTGTATGGTTTCTAGAGTAATTTCTGCCAAACTACAATGCTGCATCAGCAGCCTTTTTAATGAAATGTCAAATTTTAGTTATTTAAAGAGTGGGTGGCATATTTAAAAATACTCTGTAGCTTGTGAAAGGGCAAGAGTACACCTTCATTAAAAAACTCTTTTCATAGTACACATCCAAAATCAATAGCGTAAAATCTGAGTTGTATATCAGGAATTTATAAAATGAGGAGGATTTTTCTTTTTTTTCATTTGGATAAACAAACAGAAAAATGTATACTGATAGTACTTACACAGTGTAAGTCTTTTTGGAAAAAAAAACAGCATTAATTTGCTAGATAAAACTGGGGCTATTTGACCCACTGGATAGAGCATTAACCCTCTGTGAACCTAACATTTTAAGAAGTAATAAGAATACAATCTTCTAAATTAGGCTGATGTTCAAACACCCCAAGCCAGCACTGTGACTGAAAGCAGCATCTTTATCCCTCTCCAACCTCCTTCCCCAGCCTATATGACTAAAAGGTGAAGACAGCTATGGAATGTTGTCATTCTGAAACATGAACAGCCAAACGCCAGAAAGCCATTTACAGCCACAAGAGTTTGTCAGCCAGTTCACTGTGCTGCCACATAAATGCACTGATAGGAAATGGGGAGAGATTGGTATGAGGGCACAAACTTCACCTAACTGCAGTCTTGGTGAAGACCAAGAAGACTAACGACATTCCCATAAAGCACCACCAAATGCTGGTGTTAATTCTCCCTTGATCAAAGCACAGAACATTTGATTAGCATAAGGTACTACAAATTATGAAACAGCATTACAAAACCATTGAGTTACGAAGTACCAGATTATCAGCTGGGCAACAGAATTCAAGTTTGCCATACCCAATGAGAACAATACTCAAGGGCAGAACAAGACTTGAGGTACACACAACAGTCTGAATAGAGACCAAGACAATTCTAACAAAATAGAGTACTAATGGTGGATGGGAAAAAAAATCAGTTGTTCAAATACATGGTATGTAGAAAACTTGTACGTCAAATGTAGGAAAAAAAGCCCCTTGCTAATTTACATTTTTTTTAACCCTAAATTCTGAAAAATTAGATTCTTCAGATATCCATCTAAGTCGCCTTTTCTAGGCCTAAGAAATGCAAGATTTATGTAGAACAGTATTCCCCATATATTTAAATTATAATACTATTTTTCAAGTACAGCTTTTTTTAAAAGGTATCTTTTTTTCATTTATAAGACTCACTGTTTTCTTTGCTTTAGATGTGGCCACATGCATGCCAATATCTCAGTATGTAAGAAAGTGTTCTTAGACATGTTCTAAGTATCTTAATCAATACTGGCATTCTTCTGTAACATTACACAGTGCACAAGCTATGCAACTGGTACATATGGAAACTACTATGTCAGGAAATGAATCAAGGTACAAGGACTTTAATAGAAGCTGAACAGAAGCTAAACCCGTTACAAGCTTTTGCTCTGTATCAGCCAGTACAGCCCTCAAAGGGAAGTTTAAGTGCACACTTGGGCCTCATTTGTACTAGTTGCAATATACAGAGCCAGAGGTTTAAATAGCATCAACTCAAAAAGAGCTTAAGTAAACTGCAATATGCCTTCTACACCAGTACAGAACTTTACTCACCGCAGTTAAACTCTCGCTGCATCATTACAAAAATCCATTCCTTCCACTATAGGCTGGTGGCACACTGAATCACTGCTGGTAACATACAGTGTTGCAACAACTGCTCACTCACTGGACATTCAGCAGGCCAGCATGGATCAACTAGTGAACTGAAATTCCAAACTTCCAGTGGGCAAGTACTATTTTCACAGAACTTCATCTCAGCTGCTAGAAAGCAGCAATTTGTAATGGACTCCAGCAGAAAGATGAAAACCTTAATCATCTCCCAGCCTGAAGTTCCTCCTTGCTCCCTCAAATATTCTTTAACTTACCTTGGCGAGAATTTTGGTAACACAGGTTAGGTGAAAGTTACTGTAACCCTTCCCTCAAAGGAATCATGCGTAGTCCTATAAGGTTATCAATCCTGAACCCAAGGGGAGCCACTTAACGGACTCAAAATAATATTTCACAAAGATTAACAACTGGGGCCACAAAGTGAGATGGATAAGGTTCCTCAGAAGTCTCAAACCACTGAGATCTAGATTCAGACTTATGTCAAATCGCTTTATCAAACACTTATGCAACTCAGTTTCATTTCTCACATCATTAAAAAAGTAAGTTTTTATTTTACTGATGATCCAATTTCTTGAATATATGGCTGCCAAGCTACTGAAAAAATCTGGGTAATTTTTCCAACAAGAAATACAGATTACCATCTCATCTATAAGGAGTACAGTTTATATTTCTCTTTCAAGAGAAGTTATGGTATCAAAACAAAGAACAATATTTTTTTCTAGAACTGATTTATAAATAAACTCAAGTGGTATCTAAGAAAATATATATTAGAAATAACAACCCAATATTTTATTTTGAAGTATAACCATATTCATTTAACTTGATTACAGTCTCTTAAAATCAGCATAAGTATTCAGAACTGGTTGATTTTATCTATAGTAAAATAGCTGTTGGCTTGAGTAGAAAAACCACTGGAAGCATCTGCAGCATTCTCCTCCTGCATGCTTTTTTCCAGTCTACTAAAAGAAAAGTAGCTGCATAACACAAATACACATTAAGCGTAAACAGAATGATACTGCATTTCACCATGTTCTTGGAGGATCAATAGTACCGATTGAGAAACTGCATTTCAGGAAGAGAAACACAGAGAAGGAAACTGTTCATTTTTACAAGAACTTACAAAAACAAATCAATGTGCTAAGGAACTTATTGGAATAATATAGCTTTAATAATCTGGTCAGATATCCTGTACAACCTAGGCTGAAGTCTGAGTGGTAAAGATTGAGAAATCTTTGTGTCTTTTTTTCCCCTATACAGAGTGTTCCACATCCTTTTCCTGTTCTGTCCAATCAGGAAACACAAATACTGATTTCACTGACAAAATCCTACCAAAATACAGGAGTGACAATTCTTAATTAAATCTAAAGAGAAAGCAAGCCATATTCTAATTTGGCTATATGTCTATTCAAATTTAATGCCCAATTTCTAAATTTAGTTTGACTTCCAGATAAACAGTTTGAGTTCTTCAAAAGCCTCTCAAACAATTCATGTTGTTCAGTCCACCAAATATTTTTTCAGATTTTTTCCTGAGCTCTCTGGAACTTTTTTTCCACAGTCCCTGCAATAGAGTTATGTATTTTAACATTTCCTACCTTAAATTCCATCGACACGCAGAGACTGAGAAATAGTCATTTTTCTGCTCTTACTCACCGCTTGCAAGTATGCCTCTAAGACCTTCAGAACCCAAGCATCAAATTGGTGCCTTACGTGCACTGCTTGCCCACTTGTTTTGTAAGCACCTTATTGCTATCCAAGAACAGCCATTCATTTTGCAGACCTCCTTCCCACCAAAATTGTCTCTGAATCCACTATATGTCTACCATTAGCCAAGTGCATTTTTGTCAGCATTGTTAGAGTGTTTCAAAAGCCAAGATGCTAGAGAGTTTTGGGGGTGTGTCTTGATTTTTTTTTTTTTTTTTTTGGGGGGGGGGCAGGGTGCGCGCCTCTGTGTGTGTGTGTGTGTGAAGTAGGTAGGAAAGTTTGTATCCCCATACAGTGTATTAATACCTACAGAGAACGCTGTTGTCAAGCTCCTTTAACTTTACCGCAGGAGTTTGCCAAATAGGTGTGAAAGCTTCTACGTTAAGAATATTTCAGGTTTTTCCTAGGCATGAAATACATCCATCTGCTTAGTTTCTCTTTTTTTCAGGGAGAAAACTGCTTTGCCAGGTGGCTCAGAAATTCCAACATCAGGTAAACAAACAAACAAACAAAGACATGGCAAGATAATACTCTATATTCCTTTTAGGAAAAGGGGGCCCATTGTAATGTATAATTTATGCCAAAAGCAAGACAGAAAGAAAACTCATCCTGAGAATCTGAAGATGATGAAGATCTGGTTGCTGCTGTTTGCTGAATACTTCTAGACAGATTCTGTGTTTTCCATATTTATTGCTATTTTAATTATTAAAAATAGCAAGCTTTAATTACATCTAGATAGAAATGGGCAATGCAAACCAACATCAGAAGCAGCTCACTATTTCATGGTTCATGTTACTTGAAGTAGTATTTTAGAGGCATTAGTACTGGAAGCATTTCTTTTAGGCAGAAATAGCCTTCACACTACAGTGCACGGAAACAGTGTGGGACTTTCATTCTACTGTTAGGTCATGCAAACAGTTTCATTCAGCGTTCAATACATTCATGTTACAATGTCTTGGTATAGAATGAATAAACATCATCAAACCTGGATAACTACAGGTTAGAAACTTTTGTCACACTTGTTCTAGGTTTCTTTTTTTGTTTTTTGTTGGGTGTTTCTGGTTTTGTTTTAAACAAGCTTTTCAGAAAAAGTAATTAATCGGTATGTCTGATACCGAGTTCTAACAGTACAGCATAAAAATTTCTCAATAGCAACTTGAAGCTAGTATTTTCAGTCTTCTTAATCTACAGTATAGAAAAAGAAATTGTTGCACAAACTGTACTTGAACTGGACCTATCAAGAAAGACTCATGGAAGCTAAAAACTTGTTAGGAGGTAGATGATTTGTTCAACAATTTTTGCTATGAATACCATATGAATGTTCAAATTCACTGAATGAAGGAGTTCGGTATATTTTTCTTAACTTGTGTATCCTATGTAGACAAGTTTTATGTAACTAATGAAACATTTCAGATAGCCCATCTTCAATCAAAACACATTTTACATTTCATTTTACAAAAAATATAAAAAAAAAATATCATAATAGCAGAGAAAATACAAGTTCAGTTATATGGTTCCTTAATATTTGAAATAATCTTCCAGGTATATGACATGCATACTATAGTCATGCTCTGCAGAGTTCAAGGGAAATTTCCAAAAACTGCATTGAAGCTGCATTGAACTGCATTAGTTCTCTGCAGAAAAGGAACAAACACACAAAGAGAGCAAGGGAGGGGACAAAAAAAAAAAAAAAAAAAAAGGAAAGGGATAAGACACAGCATTTTAAACCCAAGAGAACTACTGCCTGAGTGAATATATGCAGATACCTTTGTACTAACAAAGGATTTTCTGTAAGAATGTGTTGATCCACTTTACTCACACATATTGCAGACAAGAGGGCTACCACATAATGTGGTAGCATCCAAAGGTTCAGTATCTTGAGATGTCACAGGTCCAAAAAAATATTGAGATCACAAAACATAACCTTAGGCAGGAATGATAATTCACTGCAGCTTGTGCCTTTTACGACAACTGAGAAACATAGAATCATTTAGGTTGGAAAAGACCTTTAAGACCATTGAGCCCAACTGTAAACCTAACAGTGCCAAGTCCACCACTAAACCATGTCCCTAAGTGCCACATCTATGTGTCTTTTAAATACCTCCAGGGATGACGACTCAACCACTTCCCTGGGCAGCCTGTTCCAGTGCTTGACAACCCTTTCAGTGAAGAAATTTTTCCTAATATCCAATCTACTACTTGATTAGTAGCTATCTGAAAATGCTTTGCTAGGATCTCAATACAGGTTATATAAAATGCTGTTGTTGTACCAGTCACGGTACATGTATGACTTGTCTGTTTTCTAGGGAAGAGAGGAATGCAACCTTAACAGGCAATGGAAAAGAAGCAGCAATAAACTTCATTACCTAACTCTAACAAGAGTGAAGAGAAGGTTTTAGTTATAAAACTATTCTAGGGAAATGAAACCACAAGGAATACATTATATGGCAAAAATTTATATACAAAAAAATGCAACAAACTACATGACCCATGAGCAACAACTGATATAAGTAAAATCAGGTTCTGCCTGCTACTTGTAACCAATGAAAATCCCTTTGTCTAAAGGACAACAAAGGCAAAAGAGGTGGTTGATACCTTTCAAAGATTACAGGCTTTCATCGGGATATAAAAATCAGCACGACAAACGTCAGTAGGTTAGACTAATCATCAAGGTTAAATAGTTTGGAATGCCTGTGGGATGTATGAAGAAATACAGTTAGCTAGCAGGAATAAGAGGACCTTGTGAGACTCAAACAGCCAGGATCACAGGATTCTTAACTCATACAAACCATAAATAATAAATCAAATGGATCGCAGCATTGACTTAAGCCTTCCTCATAAAAAGGACTTTGCTACTTTAAGAGGGAATCCCTGTGCCCCAAACTAATCTTCTCTATTCTTTCACTGCAGTGTCTCCCTAGTACGCAAATGCCAGACATACGAAAATGCCATAATTTTAGCAGAAGTTCCTCAAAGGACCTACATCCTGGCCTGAGTGCATGCATAGACCTTGGGCTTGAAAGATTCACCTGATTAAAGCAGACAAGAATTTTCCTTGTTGGAAGGCAAGAACAAAATCCCACAAATTCATCTTAAGACAGCTGAACTATTCCAGCTTGAATAGAAGAGTAAGACTACCCACCCTGATAAAAGTTTGCATTGTCACAAAAAGCTGCTGCCTCCCATCTGGGAGGCTGTGTCAGCACTTGTGTCACCAATTCTCCACCATTATGGTGGCTCCTCCTCAAATACCATCCAATTAAGAGAGCCTATGTCAATATCCAAAACCCTTCACTGAAGTAACATAAGTTTGTATAAAACTCTAGTCACCTTCTCTTTGTAGCCACGAGTTACAGCACGCGAGTTATCAACGCACGTGAGCAAACAAATAATCAAAAAGATGGTGTCAGAAGTGATGGAAATCAAGCCACTATCAAAACACAACCTGAGACTTATTCCTCACAGAAGTTATACTTCATTATATCATAGATGTATTGGGTTTGTGTGGCAGGGTTTTGGTAGCAGGGGAGGGGCTACAGGGATGGCTTCTGTAAGAAGCTGCTAGAAGCTTCCCTGCCTCCAAGTTGGACCTGCCTATGGCCAAGGCCAAGCCCATCAGCGACGGTGGTGGCGCCTCTGCAATAACATGTTTAAGGGAAAACCTGCAGCAGAGAGGGGAGTGGAATGTGAGAGAAACATCTATGTAGACACCAAGGTCAGCAAGAGGGAGGAGGAGGAGGTGCTCCAGGCGCCGGAGCAGAGATTCCCCTGCAGCCTGTGGGGAAGACCATGGTGAGGCAGGCTGTCCCCCTGCAGCCCAGGGAGGTCCACGGGGGAGCAGATCTCCACCTGCAGCCCAGGGAGGACCCCACATCAGAGCAGGTGGCTGCACCCAAAGATGACTATGACTCCATGGAAAGCCTGCACTGGAGCAGCCTGTGCCTGAAGGACTGCAGCCCATGGAAGGGACCCACTCTGGAGCAGTTCGTGAAGAACTGCAGCCCAGGGGAAGGACCCACATTGGAGAAGTTCATGGAGGACTGTCTCCCGTGGGAGGGATCCCACGCTGGAACAGGAGAAGAGTGTGGCAGGTCCCGTCCCTGAAGAGGATGGGGCAGCAGAGACAACATATGACGAACTAACCCTAACCCCAATTCCCCATTGCCCTGCACCACTGGTGGGGAGAATAGATAAAATTGAGAGTGGAGTTGTGCTCTGGAAGAAGCGTGGGGGGAAGGTGTTTTTTTAAGATTTGGTTTTATTTCTTATTATCCTACTCTGATTTGATTGGCAACAAATTAAATAGATTTTTTTTCCCCAAGTTGAGTCTGGTTTTTGCCCATGACCATAATTGGTGAGTGATCCCTCCCTGTCCTTGTCTCCACCCAGCAGCTTTTCGTTGTATTTTCTCCACCCCATCCCACTGGGGAGGGGGGAGCAGTAAGCAAGCAGCCTCATGGTGCTTTGCTGCCGGCTGGGCTTAAACCACGACCACGGCTCTGGGCTCTTCAAGAAATGAAAGCAAAACAGATAATGAAGCCTTTACAACTTCAATAATGTATGCCAATAACAGGAGGCTGAAAGAGGAAAACAAGAGGGGTTTGAGTGTGCACACATACACACAGAGGCAAATAGAAAATTCCACATTTTCTTCTGAAGTATGGAAGACAAAAGATTTTTTAGGTTTTGGTGTTAGGGGTTTTTTGTTTAAGTGCACGTGCGTACGTAGAATATGAAATGCAGAAATGCAGAAATACTAACTCGGCACAAGTAGAAAGGAATAAAGGATGACCTTATTCCACTCCAATCAGTTAAGATTTTTCTTAAATTGAAGATGCAGTAATAGCAAAACCGCTTGATTCCTGAAAGTTTCCACTCATCAGATTCCCAGCTGATTAGCACTGTGCAGCATGTTCATTTCCTTCAGCAGATGCTTCCGATGCCTGTTACCAAGAGTTGCTGCTGGAATACCGCTCTGGTTCCAAACAGGACTAAGCAGAAGAGTTCTGCAGATGCTTTGGGAATAATGTGACATCAATGAAAATACTATCAGAACCTGGCCTTTTTTATATTCATCATATTGTATTTCTTTCCACCATCTATTTAAGAGACTAAGCATAGACTAAGTCAGACAATCTGTTGGCAAATAACCATAAAGTAATGTTTGCCACCGAATCTCACTTATCAGCTTTTCCCATCAATAAAACTGAACAAATTCTCCCATCCTTTCATGAAACACTCAGTCTTCTTTAGATCTCAATCTGCTCAAAACATGAACACTGCATTCACACAAGCTTTCAAAACACCTACCACATAGCTAATAACCAAAGTTACTGTATCAGTGAAGGGCAGTTAATGCCAACTACTCCTGAAGTTCTATTAAAATTTTAGAGCCAAGATGAGGAAGAAAACTGCATACTAAGCTATTTTATTAAACAGAAGCAAAAGCAGAGTAAACTTGTTAGATGACAGCGGCATACAATGCCAAAAACATAACCTTGCAAGTGGGGAGAAAAAAAAAATAAATTAAAAAAATCAAACTTGAAGGGAAATGAGTAGTGCTAATAAAATTCTACATATTATCTCAAGCATAGAAGTTAATGGTATAAAGCTTTCTTTTTCTTTTTGCTTTTTAAACAAGGGAAAGGGAGCAAATCTGGTTGGAGGGAGATAGAATAAAGACAATTGCTCTCCAAGTTAAGTCATTTTAGGAATTCAGAACACTTCATTATTTTACCATATTCTGTTTCATGAAGCAGATTAAGGATTTTAGATGATTTGCACCCAGTGTTGCTGGCTGCTTCCTAAGTTTAGGCAATTTAGTTTTGGGAGCTTAAACAACCTGATCTTCTTATATTCAGTCACTTTGTCTTTCAGCATCTTTTCAGTCCAGGCTGTATAAGCTGCTTCCTCCTGGACGGCAAGATGGATTTACCACCCAGAAAAGAGGAAGCATATGTTCTTACTTAATCCTTATTCTGCTCATACAAAATAAATCCATATTCTATATAAGAGCAACGCAAAACAGCCTGCATACATTAAGTTATGAAGAATAAACATTCCTTTCGCTAAACATACTGCTCCATGGGCCATTTTAGGAGTAAACTATTCCCTACATCATCTCATACAGGTAAAGAGCAGGAAGCAGTAGTGAAAGTTACCTTATACGTAACAAAACCACCAGAAATAAAGGTGAAGGCTTTTTTTCCTACTGTTAGGCTTGCTACGGCCACCAGTAATTATGTGAACTGTGGGTGTTGCAGTAAGCAGAGTTTCTCATGAAGAACAGTCAGAGTCATTACACAGAGATGAAGAAGGAAAAAGGTAAATCACCCATTCAGACTAAATTGGACTCAGTGTCCCCAGGCAAAATGGTTTCAATAATAAATAACAAGAATTGACTGGTTCCTTCTCTTCTGAAAGCTTTTCAGTCTTCTATGAAATGGCAAAAGTATTCTGAAAGAAGCGAGATCACCACACTGACTTGAGAGTAAAGACATACCCCTAGCCTGCAAACGACTTCAAATGCTGTCCTCCTGAGGACACAGATTAACAGATACAGTAGCAGACATTCCCTCCACCCTACACACAAGGCTGTTTGCTGAGATAAAGCACTTGCACAGCACTAAGGAAAAATTCATTCCTCTATTTAGGATTATGAGTCATGCTGTTGAAAAAGCTATCATACTATTTCATGGGGACAAGGTGACAAATAAGACTGTATACTAGAATAACATGAATCTCAAGAGTGAGCCTTTATTTAAAGAGTATTCTATTCTTGCTGCAGTAATCAAGAGAGATTGATGTATCAAGACCTAATGCAAGAACTAAGAATTCATTCTCCCAAGTTTACTGACCACAATGCCAGAAAGAGCAATACGCACTCCAAAGACGAGATTTGTATTATACCGTATATGGAAAAGATGGAACCTGCACTCCCTGTGTTAACAGCGAGGAAAGCCTCTACCAAGATTTTGTTGCTCAAAACTGAGCGACATTTATTTTTCCCCTAAATATACTAAAAAAGCAGGTTTACCTAAAATAGTTGCTAAAACTCAAGGGAGGCAATTAAACGGGCCCCCCAAATTCTTGTTTAATGTAAGTCTGCACACGTATGCGATCACATCAGGTCAGCCACGGCTTTTCATGAAAGATAAATCCCCACAACCTGATGTTGATGTGCAAGAAATGCTGAACCTGACAAATGAAGAGCGTTGTTATTTCCAACCTAAAGCTCAATGCACCTCTGGGCGGAAAAGTAGTAGACATGGCAGACCAGAAAGCGCAGTTGGCACAGAGGGGACAGTTTTCAGGAACCTTTTTCTCAAATTCGCTTCCTCGAGGGCTACGAAGTCTTTAGAGGAAACAAAACGAGCACCGGGTGGAACCGGCGGTTTGTAAATCGGATCGCAAGGGGCAGATTTCAACAGACTTTCGCCCGACATTCATCCTCCCACCCGCGGCGAAGCTCGCCACCCGCGCTTGGGTAAAACCTCCGCCGGCGCTCCTCCGTCCCTCGGAGGCTGCCCCCGCCGCCCAGGCACACGGCGGGCTCCCCGGGGCCGCCGGCGGGCTCCCCGGGGCC
>NW_010972887.1:2795684-2795917 GCF_000737465.1 Haliaeetus leucocephalus | reverse complement strand
CGGGCGGGCGCAAGGGAGCGTCTGCAAACTGCCAGCCGCCAGAGAGCGAGGGCGAGGCGCGGCAGCGCCCGCCTGTGTGCAAGGCGGCACGGCCGCCGGCCGCGCGGGAGGGGAGGGCGCGCAAACAGCCTGCCCGGCCGGAAGCGCCTGTGACAGGCCGAAGCAGAGCGAGGGAGCGTGTGCAAAGTGCCTGCCCGGCTGCGGAGCGCGCGCGCGCGCGGCGCCCGCAAGGG
>NW_010972887.1:2537251-2795612 GCF_000737465.1 Haliaeetus leucocephalus | reverse complement strand
GCGGCCGCTGCACGCTGTGGTAAGTGTGCGGGCGTGGCCCCGGGGGGAAACGCCCTCGAGCCCGCCGGTGAGGCGACGCCTCGGCGCCCCCTCAGCCCGGCGCCCCTGAGGGGCCGCCTCGCCTCCCGCCGCAAGCCCCGGCTTCGCCTTCCTTTGAGCGGGCCTTCTTCCCCTCACACCTGCCGGTGGCCCCGCGGAGCGGCGGGCCGCGCTCAGGCCTAGCGGAGGCCGCCCGGGGAGGAACGGCCCGGGAGACCGCCGCTGCCGCCTCAGGGTGCTGGGCAGTCTGTCAGCCCGAGGTCAGGAAAGCGAGGGCAGAAGATGGACGTGGCTGGAAGGCTGACCGCGCACCTCGAAGCGGCTTCCTAAGAGCCCTCTTCTGCCTTCCCCAGGCTTGTCCACCAAAACCTTCACAGCCTCGACAAATACGTAAGGTTAGGCACGGATCTTGTCTTTGGTAGCAGTTGCGGTTTTGGCTGCACTAAGTGGATGCATTGCATCAGCTAACATTTTTCTAGGCATTAGGCACACGCAGGTATTTGTGCCAAGAGTTGTAGGATATTTGTCTACTTCTTAGGTTGTCTTTAAAACACGCTCTACAAGCTACTAGAGCTTCAGTGTTTGGGAGCCATTAGAGCAAAAGAAGATAATGTATTTTTGTAGTGAAAAGATGACTATATTTTGTAGTGGCGAGACAGTCTCTATTTAGCACAGCTTCTGGAGAATGGTATGTTTTCCCAAGCCTGCATATACAGACTTAGGAGTAGCTAGTAGAAGATGGGTGACATCTGGTGGCCAGTCCTACTCTCTGGTCTTGATAGAGGCTTCTTTCAAGATCAAAGTAAAAAAGTACCCTTCTGCTTACCTCTACAACCTAATATAAGTTAAAGGAAGAATAGGTATAGCTTGTAATAAGCTGCAGAACTTAGATCGATATCTGTTACAATATTCTTCACATGCCATGAATCATCAGCAAATGGTTACAGAAAAACAAAACAAAACAAAATCAAGTAAATGGGTATGGTTTTGGTGACAATTAAAAAAAAAAAATCTCTGCTAGTGTTCAGCACAATTCATTTTGGGTTTCTCCACACAGGACAGTAAATTGTGATGCAGACAATGCGTGCTGAAGGACATTTGTTTGTAGCCATGATCATCTGCAATAATGCTGTGCAATTTGGAGTTTCACTTTTCACCCAGCATTATGCTGTGTTCCCAGTTAGAAATTCTCACTGGCATTAAATGAGAGGTTAGGGATTTGAAAATTTTACAAGGTGTTGAATGATCAACGCCTTGGACCTCTTTCTGTGTAAGATGGGTAATTTTTAAGATCTGCTGTGATTTGTGGAACAGGCTATTGTCACAGAAAAACAAAGCAGGTGAAATAACGGCATCTACAATGCTTTCATTCTTTTCCATTTATTATGCTTTTAATTTAGGAAGCTCATATGAAGGAGCTGACCTAACATGGCGGTCACTTTTGAGTTTGATATGTATATTCTGTTATATAAATATTATATATCAGAACATAACAACAGTGGTCTCCTAGCAGAGCTCTCACTGAAGGGAACAGCAGATCTGACTAGCTAACAGTTTTCAAACTGAAGCATACCAACCAGATCCTCCATTCAGGAACAGGAAGTTACACTACATATTTTACAGTATGTAGGTCTGACATAGCTAAATGAAAAAAATATGGCAGAGGTGAGGAAACTGTGTGCATTGATGAAGGAAGTGAGAATTGCATAGGAGAGTGGGCTCCCTGCTGAAGGAGCATTCCCTGAGGAAAGGTTGGGTTCTTGGAGCATAGGGAGCAAGAGACTGAAAGAAGAGAGAACATAAATCCCTGCAGCATTAAAGTATTAGGAGAATCTGAGAGCAACCTGTCACTTAAATGTTTATTTCTCATTTTAGTGAGGAATAAGTAGGCCACCAATTATCTAGATTTAGCTATCTCAGGCCTGTCCCACATTCAGCATGAAGGTCACACAGTTAAAGCTTCACCCATCTGCTTGCTCATTCTGTGCCCATGGGAAGAGAGTGCGGGTGGAGGCCCCATGTGAGGCTGATGAGGACCATTAAGGCCTGTTAATGCAATCAGGCCCATGATGCTGGCATCCCGTCTTGCTTGTTTGCATCTCAGAGCTACAGGTTCTTTCTAGCTCCAGGATTCTGCTTACTGATCCCATTACCCGTGGGTACAGGGAGGGATGGCGTGGAAGAGCTACACTGCAATTTAGGGTGCCCTATCTGTTCAAGGATCTGCCAGGAAGCATAATTCCCAGAGGTAGTCACACTCCACCATGTGATGCCACATGTATAGCTGCCCTACATATAAACAAACACATCCTATGAGCCAACATTCAGTGATTAAAGAAGGTAAGTTGGTAGGTCTGTTGAATGTGTGAAAACACCTAAACATTCTATAAGGCTAGGACTGAGGGTCTTGGCTATACCTGTTGTTGATGGAGAACTTTTGGGTTATTCTGATGTCTGTCTTATTAATGAAGAAAACAGTTATATTCTGGTGGACACTTTCAATATATCACCTACTGATACTGTTTTCCTGCTTGACTTTTGTGTCCAGAAGTTGTGGGTACAGCCCTGCCCTGAGTGGATAACAAAAACTCCCTCAAGTGATTATGGTGTGCCAGTCACAGCTTTGGATTAGTAGAGAACTAGGGCAGACTAGGTTAAGAAGTCACATCTATACTAACTTCTGTTTGCTTACTGTAAACTCAACACTGAAGGACCGAAGTAATCCTTAGAAGACATTGAATGCAGTGGGACTGTTTAAGGAATGTTTATGTTGTGAGACCAATTCTTTTACACTTCTCTATACTGAGTTTTGGAGAATTCTGATTATGGACCAGCAGTGGAGGATAACCTAAAATGTAAATACACAGAAGTCACCAGTGCTAACTCCAGAATTGCTTAATGACATCTTTAAAGTAGTGTACTGGTTGAATTTTCCCTCTCTGTTTGTTCAAAGAATAAACTACTGTAACATCGAGAAACGTGTCTAGAACATAGAAGACTTCTGTGATTATTCACGGGTAAAACCTACGTAAACCTTTCTTTAGGGACCTATGTGTAAGCTGTGTTTCCTTTTGGCTTGTAACACTGTAGAAAAAAATTACAGCACACATACCAAATTTAGTTTGCCTTTCCTGATAGCAAAATCTGTTGTTATTAAATATATTGTTAGAGAATATAGGTATAGAAAATATTTTGAATATAGAAATCTCTTTCTTCTGAGGTGGACTACATCCACCATTCCTGCCTTTCTTCCAGTTGATAGCCCCACTCTTGTCTCGGGTAGATAGTGTTACATCATGTTATACTTCTTGGATCACTGCAGCAATAAAGCACTTGGGATAGGAACTAGACATCTGCTTTATGATCTTCATCTCCTTCAAAGCCCTGTTGCCTGCTCGCTGGAAGGTCTCCATCCCTCTGCACAGGGTTTCTTTCCTTCTTTTATAAACCCCCCATACACTCCTCTGAATAAAGGGTTAGTTGTTAGCTTTGTAGATACTAAGTGGACACTTTGGTGGTCCAAAAGGCTGGGTATTGCATTATTAATATTGAACATGACTTCAGTAAAATGAAAAATGAGAAAAGGAAAAAGAAGAAGGAAAAACTGAAATTTGAGCCAGAGATAAGATAAAAAAGACCTTCCTGAAAAGTATCTTTGTCACTTCGTTGCCAAACACAGTAACCGTGTCTTGAGGTTTCCGACATATGCTTTTAAAGCTTTCTGTTTGATGTCTCCCTCAGCTTTATTGATACAAATGAATTTGCTGCAAAATGATAACTGACTCCAACCTCTGTGCTGGAGATCAGAAAACTTCTGCATTCTTGTTCAGGAATGTATCTTGCTTTTTTGTTTGATTGCTCTGAGTTCTCAGGACCTCATCCATGTTGTTTGAAGTACACTACAATATAATTCTGAAGAACTGTCATATTCAACCCTAATAATATTCTGATAACAAAGTGAAACCTTGAAGAGTCACCCTCTCCCTCTCTTTTGCTCATTATTCACAATTCGAAGTTGCTGTAGGATAACCTTGGTTTAACTCTGATTAAATATCAGAAGGGTAGGAAATAGAGAATGTTCCTGTCCTTTCCCCATGTTCAGGTAAACCCCCTGGTTTTTAACATGAGTAAGACTTTGCAGTTAGGCTTTAACTGTATCATTCCCACCAAGTTTTTATGGATATGAAAAAGTCAGATTTTTAAAAGGTGTTGTAAACTCTGCCCAGTACAAAAGAGCAAACCCATAAATTATTATTTGACTCTTGCCTTTGAAAGTTTTATTCTGTCCCCTGTTCATAAATGTAACAACTGGGCTATAAAATTTTCCATCGCCAGAAAACATTGTTCTATATTCCAACAGATCTTCCCATTACCACAGACATTGTACACATAAATTGTACAAACATTTTCATTAACTTTACACTGAGTTATCAAACAGGAAATAACCCCTTGTTTTTAGGTACCAAACCAGACATTTCTAGTAGGTATTTAATGTGTGCAAGGAGCTCCCCATTTGCAGGAAATTATTTGAGATTTCTTTTCAGACATCACAGTAGCGTTTCAGTGCAAAGTGGCATGTAATTGTAAAATTTCATAGGCACAGTATAAATGTGGTAGAGCTGATTCTCCACTGTCATCTTTTGTAGTAGTTAGTAAGAATGGTCATATTTTACATCCACCTTGCACAAGTTTGAATAACTGCTCAAGGTGCAAGTGATACTCTGTGTTCTCATTTGAATGCAAACTGAAATTGCATCATGATTTATTTTAGAGATTTCATTGGACCTGGGGGAGTTAAAGACTTTCCTGAGGAAACAAGTCACTGGCCACTCATGGAGATTTGCCAAAGAGACCGTGCGGCAGATAAATGATTAAGGGATAAAAGGAGAAAGACTGAGAAAGAACAAAGGCAGTAAGGACATAGTAGAAAATCTGGATGGGTTATTTGTATTGGTGTTCACTGTTGAGGTAGTAATTTTGTAAGTTTCCCCTCTAGTGTAATCTTTATGGAGCTATTGTCTCAAACTGAAGAATCAATAGAAGAGTTTTTAGACTGAATCAATCAAATTAACAGTACCAGGGCTTGATGGTATTTGTCCAAGATTTTTGAAGGAACTTAGGTAGGAAATTTCTGAGTGGTTGTCTCTGCCACATTGTCCACTTAGCCTCTTTTCATAATTATCAGAAGCACCAATTTCAGGAGGTCTGTAGTGGTAACTCTGCAAATTGGAAGTGGACGGCTTAGTCTGACTTCTCCCATGACGAATTGGCAGGAAATATACTTAACGATATATATAGATAGCATATGTATAATAGGTTAATATGTATGCATGATCCTCTTTTATAGAGGTAAACAGTAAGCTCACAGCTTGGTTTGTTATTTGAAGGAGTCAGTAACTATCTCTCTGATCTGGGTAGTAGTCTCTATTCAGATAGCCATAAACTTTTCCACAAAATCTTGAGCCAAATGCTTACTGTCATTAAAGAAATGAGATCATCATGGGATATATCATAAGATGCTTAAAAGATAGGAGTAGAAAGAGATAGAAAACAAAAATAGAAATAGGGATGTGGGATCATTTGTCACCGTGGAGGGAGTTTATCTTTGGAATCTCTCAGGACCTTGTTTTGTGACCTTGGTTTTCAGCATATTTGTAAATGATCTGGAAAGGGAAGGAATATTGAGGTGGCAATTGCAGATGATATAAAATTGCTCAGGATAATAAAATCTAAATCTGATTGCAAAATGTTGCAGATGGATACTGTGATACTGCGTGACAGGAAAATAAGACAGCAGATATAATTTGGTGTTGATATTACTTTGCATAATAAATGCAAAATTACATTAAAAAATGAAAAGTGACTGCCTATATAACCAAATGGACTTTTGATATTACTAAGCAGGAATGAGGTTATGAAATTACTTTGAAAAGTCTCCAAAAATATCAGCTCAATGTTCAACAGTGATCAAAAAACCAGAATGTTGGGAATTATTAAGAAAGGATTTGTGAACAAAACAAAACATCCCTATGTCTGTATACATCCATGGTACACTCAGATTTGAATCTGGCAGTTCTCTTTCCCTACTTCAAAAAAGATATAGTAAAGCAATAAAGGATGATAAGAGTGATCAGAGACTTTGAATTACATCATATGAGAAGAGATGAAGCTGACTAGAAATTAGAGAAGAAGAGAACTTGGGAAAGAGATGTTAAAGATTGACTAAAACAAGATTATAAAATCACACATCACACAAGGATGAATGGGGCAGAATTGTTCAGTACTTGTCACAGCAAAAACACCTGTGGCAGACAATGAAATTTTGAATAGTGGATTTCAAACAAATAAAATTAAATACTTGTCCAGGTAAAATCTAAGTTAAATTGTAGAATCTGCAGGATTTTCTGGAGGCCAGAAATATAAATGGATTCAAAAAAGAGTTACATAGTTGAAGGATAAGAGGTCCTTTAGTGGCTGTTAAATAGGTAATAGCTTTAAAGAAGTCTCTAAGTCTCTGACTGTTAGGAAGCTGGGAAAATACTCCCTGAGAGGCATCATTCTGTATTATTTGTCCTGTTTCTAACACTGCTCACCAAAATGTCTCCTCATGTTCTTTCTCTGAGATACTGAGCAGCTGGTCCTTCATCTGACTCAGTGCAGCTGTTAGTATGTCCTTATTCCTTCCTTAAGTACCTCCTTTGCTAACTCATCTAGGGATGTGCTTCTTTTCTAAGGTTCGACTCCCTTGCTTTAACAGAAACTACCCGAACAGGAGGACATAATGCCTCTTCAAGGCTCAGAATAGCTCCAATTCAACAAGGCCTAACAACTAGTAGACTCAATTCTTCTTTCTAGCTTTCATACGTTCCCATGCAGCTCCTGGCATATTTTGAACAGTGAACTGGAATGACTTCAAAATGACAGTTTTAAAAAATATCCTGGAAATGTTACTCTGCTGTGTCCCAGGTGAACTTTACATACATCTCTACTCTCTTTACCCTCAATATAGCCCCAGTCATTTGCTGCTGTTGTACTGCATCTCACGGAACTGTGTCTCACAGACAAAATCTGGAAAACCTTGGTAGTAAAGAGTCAAATTCCTAATTTTTAACTAATGTGCACCCTTAATTTTACAGTGTGGTTGTGGCCAGTGTAACAGAGAAATGAATTTGGAATACAGAGTAACTGGTTGGATCTCTGCTACATTATCACTAGGGTAACAAAGGGCTCCAGGTCAATGCTAAAATGAAATCATGGAAGTTAATTCTTTTTCAGCCTTAACTTAGTCAAATGTATCTGTATTTCTATTGTTATTTGATAGCCAAAACAACTACTAGGAGCCAAATAATCCTTATTTTTGAATCAGGATATCAATTGTGATTTCAGCATCAGGCCTACTGCTTTAAGTGACAACACATCTAGGAAACATCCTATTTCCTGTAAATCTCCAGAACTTTTGACAAACTTCACAATCTGAATAGTACTGTTGTATGTACCTGTAATTGCTCTTAAGTGACCCTTAATTGTTCTTTTTTCTTTAAAATATTTTATTAACTTGTTCATTTGAAACTCAAAAGGATGTACAGACTCAGGAATATACCTTATCAAGTTTACTCTTCATTAATGGTGAATGTATTATCACACAAGGGTCAAGAAAACACGTCATATAGGCAATCACTGAAATTGGCATCTTCTCTCTCTCAGGTAGCCAGGTGACATTTCACTTATGGGAACTGTTAAACCAGGGTGTTAAAAACAGATTTAGTTTACTTTCTATCTACTTAAAAGAGAGCTGTTGTCACTATTTTGGCAATTAAAGTTTGAAAGTGGGAGGCATTTGATTTATAGAAGACACTTAACTGGAGACTGCTTTATAAAGCTAAAAAGGACTGATTGTAAAACTTCACAAAAAGGAAACCGTTTTCAGCAATTTATGAACTGTGACAAAACAGTCTCTTGCTTCAACAGGAAGTAGGTGAAGCTTCTGTTATTATTAGAAACAAGCTCAAACTGAGATTTATATCATCAACTTTGAACACTCTTTTCCCCTCAGCCCCTCAAATGAAGGAAATTTTGTGTAGGGTGCTGATTCACGGTAGTGTACCCCATCTCTGAAATCCTGGAATATTTTCCAGCACTTATAAATTGTTTACGGTAGGTCTCTGTTTTTTATAAGATGGGCAATAAAGACAGCTTCTTGACTGTAGAATTACCACATATGAGAGCTCACCTGTAGGCTTTCTGCTGGTTAAGCAGATCTAGTAGGTCCCCTTTGGTCTAATTCAAAAATCTAAAAGGTTGAGGGTTCAGTGGTCAATGAATTCCAGGCTGATGTGTATTTATATTGTTATTATGTGTTATTAATAAAGAAAAAAATCAGGTTGGCTAAGGTCTGGACAATACTGAGCGTGTGTTTGCACTGTTTGGTGGTAAATGAAAGTTTTAGTGGAATTTTAGTTGCTAAGTGATAACTGAATTTTGTAGGTTACCCTAAATGATGTCTTCTTTAAAGTGATTTAAAGTATCATCTGGAAAATTTTAATCTGACTTTGGTGAGAATCTTTGAGGTGCTTGCAGTTGTCTGGAACTGCTGACATTTTGCAATCTGTAGTCCCACGAAGTTTCTACAACAAAGACTATACGTGCAATCTTTCAAGCACTGCAAAAGTCTCAGAGGAATGCTCATCCAGCTGGAATTTCAGTGACCTCTAAGTCTTCTCATCTTGTTACTAGACACTTCTGGAAATAGACTGTCAGTGAATGGGATTCCTATTGCAAAAAGAGGAAAAGCACCTTTACTTTTATGGTTGGGGTTTTTTTTATTTTGGTGCTTGACTATGCAAAGTTTAGCCCAAAGTCAATATTCAGTTAACATAATTAGAATTGACAAAATACAATGGAGTTCCTAAATTGACTCTTACAAGAATTTATCAAATTAAATGTCTTCATTACTTACTAGAAGAATTATCACATCTTCTCTGTACTACCACTGCCTTCCATCTTTTACCTTCTCCTCCCAAATCTCTTGTTATTTTGATGTATTTTTACTCTATGGGACTGAAGATCTTTTAAAAAAGGACTGTTTCTTTTTGCTGATATATAATACAATGGGCTTTATGGAAATGGACTACACTGACTGTAAACTATCTTAAACTTACCAGACAGACTGCTTTCTCTGAGATGCTTTTCTTGAACAGGGACACGTTATACATGACAAAAAAATGTTTGAACATAAATTCTTACAAGAAAGGAAGAATTCTGTACAAGGTCTCTTAAAATAATAAGCTACATAATGGTAAATGCAGCCACTGGACATGCACCGAGTCATTTGACGTTATACATATGCCAACCTACAATACTGGAGCAAAAGACATAGTAGAAGCATTTACATGTGCTACAAGAGAAGTCTTGCACTGGGAAGTCAGAAAGGGTAGGCTTCCTGAAGGGAAAATATTTTCTTTGTCAGACAGCCCATTTAAATGGAAAGTAGTCTAACTGGAACATGGGAAAGTTTTTCCTTAGTGAGAAATGTAGTCCTTTTACAAAAATTCCAAACAGCCTAAACCTGCAAATGTGAAAAATAACAATGCATTTTTATCACCTCACCCAGGTCCTCTCTCTGGCAATGTATAGGCATTGTGAGACACAGCTGAGAAGTCAAAACTGGGTCAGTTATATTTGCTTTCTGCAACTGTAAAATTAAATTCTTCAGGATCACAAAAGTGAGTGAATTGCATATCTCTCTTATCAAATAAGAAGTATTAACAGAAAAGGTCTCAGGAGGGAGTATCGGTCAACACAAATGAATTCAGGGAAGTTTTTGTTTAAGTAATGAATACTGACTTCTTCTTCCAAGAACTAGACTTGATATGAAATAAATTCAAGTTTTCTAAAATTGTTATTTTCTTTGTCTTTACCCTCGAACTTTATTAAGTCATTTCAAAAACTCAGTTTCTGTCTATGTTCTCTCTTCTGCCATCACTTCTGCTGTTACCAGGATCTGCCACCTTTGGAAGAAGTTCTATATTGTAGATGGCTGATAAAACCACTCAACAGTGGAAGATTCTACAGTGAAGCTTAAGGAAATCACCTTCTAAGATACTAAGATCCCAGGCTATCCAAGGCTTTGTAAATGTGACAAAACCCAACTTGAACTGCAGCCAGAAAGGAATTGGGACCAATGTGGAATATGATGCAGTGAACTTACAGCAGCTTGTCCAGTTTAATCAATGTTATTTTTACATGAAAAGTCTGCTAGAAAATGGGGAGATGCTTTTTCTTCTGGAATTCAGGTGTTCTGTGGTTTTTCCAAACACTGAAATAAGCCTGTATCTTTTTTTTTTTTTAAAGTTGCTCTTTCTCATCATTATAAAAAAAAATTAAAAATCTTAAGCAATATTCAAAAGGACAGTCTCCAAATCCAGTTCTCATGTCACTCCAGTCTTTGACCCATACCAGTCCCTGTGGATAGGAAGAATTTAGACATACTTGGTTATCCCTGGAGATAAATCCCAATGTTAAGCAGATGCAGTCAAGCTTTTGAGTTTCCTAGTACAGCTGAGAGCCTGGAATTTTAATGTATTCTTAATTAGGTCCCTGGCTTCAAATTACTCTCCTTTCTGGTTTCCTTAGACATTCTAGAATATATTTCTGATAGGCAACTGTATCTCCTTAGACATACATGCCTCACAAGCATGAGATACAAGGAAAGATTGGTTGGCTTCATCCAAAAGTGAAACTGCATATTGACCAGATTTATAGCTGAGATACTATTTCAGCATCAGACTTCTAAGTATCTTTTCTTATTTGTTGCTAGAGAAGAATCACTGGACAAAATCTTTTAATATAGACTCCATCAGTCCAGGTTGGAGAGGTGAGACTGAGAGTTTCAGGTTATAACCCACTGACCCTTAGCAGCCTCACATTTGCACATGGTAGAGGCCCTAGAGGAAATAATGTAGATCTTAGCAAGATAGAAAATGTGTCTGTCTAGGGGTGGCAATGAATCACCATTAATTTACTGTATGTAATCATATTATATATTTTTAGATTACCTGTGTAGTTTAGGAGAGTAGCAGGTGATTTAGGACATTCCTGCAGTTTAAGTAAATCTGGCTAAATAATATATAAGTTAGTGGTTTGAAGACTTGTTTTTTTAAAGTCATGAGGAGCTAGGGTTATTGACAAGTGACAAAGGCAAATATTTTAACAGGAGAGCCAGTGTTTAAAGAAATGTCATCTTTTTATATGTATTACAGGGAGGTAGATCAACGAGATATAGGATGCTAGCAGGAAAGAAGGTATTTTTCATATGCTAGCTAATTTACAATTAATCATTACCTAAAAATACTGCAGGTGGAGTTACATCAGTCTGTCAGAACAGGTAGATGAAATGTTTACTTTAGTAAATCTAATCTTGCCCTTGCCTGCTGGAGCTGGGGTTGAAAAGCAAAGATGGTACCAATAGTGTAGTAATTACCAGATCCATCCTATCAGCTCAGATAGGTGTAACCACAAATAACTGCAGCAAATGTAAAGCAGGTTCAAAGTGCTCTTCCTTCAGAAACAACTTGTAAAGTGACCACAGTTCTAGCCCATAGCCTTAGATGCTCTGTGATGTGTTGGTGCGTGTCTGACAATTTTCTGGAGAGCTCTAGTTTGGTCTTTTCTTGTAAAGGTACTTTAAAACAGTGAAGTCCCTTCTGAAAACATACACACGAATTTTAGTTGTCTATTTTATATCAACATTCCTAGATTTTCATATCACTGAAAATGCCACAAACAACCCTCTCTGGTGAAAATGTCCTGTATGAAAACAGCTGCTGAAATAGAGACTAATTTAACAGCAAACTCTGGACAAACAATATTGACTCCTGTAAACTTAGAAGCCTGTGGGCATTTCCCTTTTAGATGGCCTATTTGTTTTAGAAATACATACATACTGCAGATAACCCAATGCACATTTTATTTAAAATGTTCATTTTACATTTGCTTTCATGGAAATTAATCATGAATGTACTCATTTATATGTACTTATTCAAAAAAGTCAGAAACTTTTTCATTCTCCTGTTCTGTTACTTAGATGCACAGACTTAAAACAGTTATAAATAGAAGAAACCAGTGAGGGCATGTCTATGCTGCTACAAATGTAGAATCTCCTTCTCCCACACAGTGTATTTGCTGATGTTGTTTTATCTGTTTTTAAGAACTTTCCAATTTCTTACACTTTATTGAGCTTGACTTATATTTAACTGATGTTCTGGAAACTAACAGTGCTCTCTTTGCTCTTATCTCATTAATTCCTTCATTTTCAGTTTCAGGTAATTACTTCCAGTTGTTTCCAGTTACAGAACTCAGAAAAATTCCTCTCCTGTATTTTTTGATCTTTCAAATGTTTTGGGAAATATTTTATACTAAAATGTATAAATCATAAAGCTAGTAACCTTCAATAAGTTGCTAATTTGTCCCTGAAAACATACTTGTTTTTTCTTTATGTTACAAATTTCTATACAACTTACTTTTTCCTAAATGTTGTCTGGATAGTCTTTCTCATTTTTCTACTTCTGCTCTTTCTTCCCACTGAATAAGTTCAAACGCCAGCAGGGATTAATAGCCGACTCCTTTCAAGGGAGAAGGTGCCAGATTTTGGATAAAAATAAGGGTTCCAAAGAACAGAAATATGACTACCCATGAATAGAAAGGAAATCTGAACTCACAGCCATCTGACATCTCAATGATTTTTGTCAGAGCTAGAGAGAGTTCAGATGGTTTGCTGATCTCTGTGGGACATTCTGCATAATCTGCTGTAAATTATGGAAAATAATTACGAAGTAGACTGGAAATTATGTAAATTGAGTTATTCCAAGCTCAGCAGATTGTTGAGCAGTGCTAGAATCGCAGGATAATGGGATTATAGGCTTTGATTAATTCCAGTAAAACATCACTGCTACTCTTTTGGACAGTCCTTTTCAAGGGAGCTGACATGCAAAATACCACCAGGAAACAGGAATTAAAGCAGTATCTTTATATGAGTGATTGTTGCTGTTAAAGGCTACTATTCAGAGTTTACTATAGGAAAGCAGGTAAATCCAGGTCATGGACTCCATGACTGTTCCAAACGGCTCTTAACATGTGTTCTTAAAATTTGTTTTGTCTTCCTCATTAGTCGTGTGAATCTGAAATCATCAGACAGCTTGCACATAAAACTTTAACAAAGTTAATGCCACAGAATCCAGCTTTTTCTCTATGTTTCAGTCTTCATTTTGAAAAACAGTTTTACTGCTAGCCTTGCTTTTTAGTCTTGTTCTTCTTTGGCCAAATTAGATTTTAAGCCTATTAGCTACGACAGTGTCCTGTTGAGTATCAATCATGGGGAAAGGAGTCTGTCATGCACAGCACAGGAAACTATTTAAAGGATAATAGCATTTTTTCCTTCTGGATATAAGCTGATTGTCAAAGTGGAAAAGAAATGTTGCCCATATGGGTACCATTGCATAACTGCTTATCGCATTGTGAGGATTTGCACCTTCCTCTGAGATATAGTAAATACAGACTACCAGGCTTGATGGACCAGTAGTTTGATCTGCCATGACAACTCTTTATGTTCTGATACATGTGACCTGTCAGTGTCTATACTGAAAAGATAAAAAATTAAGCTATTGGTGAGTGAAGACTAAGGCATGTGGAAAGAGATTTCTAAAGGAACAGTTTTCAGTTGTCAGTATGCAGTGAACCACCATTGTGAAAATGAAGCAATATATGGCAGCAATCTACTTAGAACAATTTACCATAACCACTAGAGTTCAGTTATTTATTTTTATTTTCTTATATGAGAAAGCACTGCTATATGAAACAAAGATAAGGCAGCTCTTCTAGGGAGGCAAAACTTAAACTGCAGAACTGTTTGGGGTTGGAGTAATTCACAGATTAGCTGCAGTTACGCAATTGGTAAAAATTTCTCAGTACTTCATAGAAAAATATTTAGAATCCAGAAGAATTGATTGGTAGGTCCTTAATAATGCATTTCCTGAGGCAAATGCATATAAATATGTATGGAAGTTGATCCTGTAGGTGGTGTCTGGTGGACATTGTGCTTTTTCTCTGTTTAAGAACTGTTAAGTGTCTTTGTAATTGGAATGTAATTGCATAAATGTATGCATAGATGACTTGTCTATTTGAAGGGCTCAGCTCTGTGAGACGCTGAATACTGTAAGGTCCTGTCAACTCTTAGAACTGAGTTGTACAAGGGCTCTAAATGTTAAATACAATCAAAGACATCACTGTTGTAGCTGATTTTACTTTTGAAGTGATCCATTTTTGTTATAAACGAAACAAATCCAGCATTGGTTACTGCATCAGATACCACATTCCTTAAGGACTGGCAGCTCCTGCTAACTACATGATTTGAGGAGGAATGAAGAAACAACAAAAATAAATACCTGACAAACGTTGCAGATACAAGGACTGATGAATAGTGAATCTTATTTAGGGCATCGCTTTGCTATCCACTTTTCAGAGACCAAAGAGGTTCTAATTTGTCACAAGAGGTTTCCATCAGATACCTCCTGTTTGATGTGGCAGTCTGTTATTTTCTTTTGCATTATAGTTGCTTCAATCAAACAGTTCATACTATGTCCTGTCATGTTGTCCAACCATGACTTCAGAGACTTCATAAATGCAACATGCAGCTGCCTGTTCTGGAAGGACTATGTACTGAAAATACTGCTTAAGAGGATGATTTGATTTTAACTTGTTCTAGCAGATACTCCACTTGATTAATTAAAAAAAAAGATAGCTCTCTTCTGCCATAGAGAATATTGTCATATTCCTTAAAGGCAAGTACATTTAAAATGATCGTAAATGAGGCAGTTTTACAATATTTATTTTAAAATGAATGCGTTTACACATTATAAATGCTTTAGGTACATGAATAATATATAGCAGGTGCTGTTGAGGAATCTGACCTGATTGCTTTTATTCTTTCTAGATTTTTTCCATCATTTAAATTAAGAAAAAAATCTTTTCATGTATTGTTAGATCTTTTTTATTATTCTTAATCTTTTTTATCACTTTACAAAGATACCGTAAAACTGCTGTTACAGAAGTAAATGTGCATGGCATGTTTTTGCCCGGATTTGGCATAAAAGAATTAATTGTCTGGAGCTGAATACTGATGTACCTTGGATTGTAGAATAATGGAACTCAGTCCTTAACTCTTCCACAGAAATTATGTGTGTGACCTTTGTCAAGTCAGTCTGACCCTAGTCCAGCAAAAAATTAAAACATTTATGCATTGAGAAACTATCGTTTATATACCTGAAGGAACATCAAGGTGTTAATTGCGCTGTGCCTCTATTTCTCTCTTCCTCTCATTTTTTTTGTAATTTAGACAGTAAAAGCCCAAAAGACCTTTCAGTGTGTGTAAACTATATCTAGTACAACAGAGTTCCTGGTCCCTGCTGATTTCAAGGAAATGCTGTTAGACATCCTGCTCATTGCACTCCCGTTGACCCTAATGGAAATGTTTGCATGAATAATTTGAGCTCTTTGTATATATTCACATAGGAAAATGTTATTGCCCTGGGAAAAAGGAATGGGTCCTCCTTTCCTTGCCGGATACGCCTTCTTCGTTGTGGTAGGTTTGATCTCTCAGTGTAGCTTTTTATTCTCTGACCTCAGTGTCAAAAAGCTTCTTTTTTGTTGTTGGGTTTTCTTTAACTTGTTCCCAGATGCCTGGTGCAACCAATGGCAATAAAGGCAGTCAAATAAAGAAATTTAGAATTCTATTAGAAGCACAGAAACAATTCCCTGAGCTGTCCATTGGCTTAAATAACTGTGTAAGTAATTTACCAAAAGACATGTAATGGACTGTTTTAAAAGTAAAATCAGCTACAGCAGTGGTGTCTTTTTTGTTTGTTTTTCTTGCCTCATTATCTCAACAAATACATTGTTTTAGTGCTTTCTTGTATTATGGATGTATGTGCAGTTCAGACCTCTGTAAACCTTAAAATACCAGTTATTAAAGAATGAGTGAGTATACTGTTTGAGTATGTACCATAAAGTGTAGATATGCTATGAAGTATTTTTATTAATATAAAACTAGGGGAAAAATCAAGAAGTACAAACCAGTTTAAAGCTCAGTTAAAAAGAGATGTGGTCCAAATTGTCAATGAAATTTTCACAATTGATGTTTACAAATCTGAATTCTGTGAACGATTTCTGTATTTTTAAACTACTTATACTAAAAGCATCTCTAAGAACATGCCTGAATGTGGTGCGGTCAGATTCTATAGGGAGAGCTTATCCCAGTTAGAAGTGCCCATTAGTGAAAATCATTTATACACTTACACACATGCAAACCCCTGTTCATTTATATATATTTATGCCTTTGGAACAATAGTGAGGCAAAATAAATGTATGAAATTAGATTAGGTGAAAACAAGAAACACATTCTTTACACCTCAGCAAGTAATTTGCCTTTGTGCACCATTCATGCCTTTCTCTTGGACGTCTTTGTAACACATTCTGTAATAGGACAGATACTTTGTTGAAATAGCAGTCTGCCTTCTGTGGAGCCCAATTCCCTTGCATAAATTGTTTCATTGGCTCCCTGAGGCAGGTAAGTCACTTGCCGGGGGGTAAGGGACAAGGGAGTGCTTCTGGGTGGGACGTGGTCAGAAGTATACTTGCAGGGAAAGATGGGGAAGAAGGTGAGTGAGTGTTCCTCCAACAGGGTTTGTAGAGCAGAGTGAATACTCCTCCAAGAACTACTGCTGTACACTGCTTTCCCTTTAAACATAAACCAGTAGTTCCAGCGGAGAAAGTTAAGTGCCTGAACTGAGCAATTCATAGAAGTGAATCATTCAAGAAAGAGTAAAATAATGGGAAAGAGTATAAAAGAAGAGTATAAAAATGGGGAAAGAATGAAGTTGCAGGAAGATTGTATCATTCTCTCAAACTGTACTGTATGAATAGTTTCCTTGGTCAGAGATGACAGCAGCAAGCCCCCTGCCTCTGTATCTTCTAGGGTCTACGTATAAAGATGAATATGCTGGAATATTACTTACTATGGTAATTTTATTTTAAAAATTAATCTAGTTCTGGGTTTCTGCTAATGAATCAGTTATACTTAAAGATAGCACTGATGCAAGTTATATCTTCAGTCGTACAGTTTGAACCAAATCCTTAATTGCTGTTTATTTGCTATCCCTACTTTGTTCTCCTACTACTCAGGCCATTGGCATAAACTAAGATATGAAACAACATCCTGAGATTCTAGGGATGCTCTAAAATCATATTATTGTCATTAGTGCCTTCTAACTGAGTAGCCTTGTTGGCCATACAAAAAAAAGGTATTCTTTGTCTTGTGAAAGATTCCCCCAAGACATGGTCAATCTAGGAAGTGCTGCTGGTTCAGCATGGTGCTATTCCATGGATATTAATAGTTCAATTAGCCCCTGCATCTATGGAGTACCATGTCCCTACTAGTCATTGTCTGTCTTTTTTTAAACCAAGCAATGTCTCTTTCAAATACAGAAGATTAAATTTTGCTTGACAGCCCCAATTTCTTTTGCTTTCTATGTTTCTGAGGCTAATCCTCAACATTGTGAATTTTCCAAAAGGCGCTTTTGATTTATAAAAATCCTTCAATTAATCAAACCCTGACAACTTTCATGTTTTTCCTTCACATGCTGGCAGCACTGATGTGCTGTCCTTGAAAATGTACACAACACCTAACTTAGTATGACAACTTCTCTGAAAAGCAAGATTCTTTCAGTCAACTGAAAGTGCATGTGGCTCCTTCTCTTCTTTGTCTGCAGGTTGAAAGCTTTGGCTATGGCTTTGGAGGTGTACTGGGTCTGGCTGGGACAGAGTTAATTTTCTTCATAGGAGCCCATATGGTGCTGTATTTTGGATCTGTGACTAAAGTAGTGTTGATAACACACCAGTGTTTGGCTATTGCTGAGCAGTCCTTGCACAGTGGCAAGGCTTTCTCTTTTTCCCACTCTGCTCCCTCAGCAAGTAGGCTGGGTGCGGGCAAGAAGCTGGGAGGAGACACAACCTGGGCAGCTGACCCAAAATGACCAAAGGGATATTCCATGCCAGAAAACATCATGCTCAGCAATAAAAACTGTGGGAAGGGGGGTTTTGAGGAGGTGGCCGTTGCTTGGAGACTGGCTTGGCGTTGGTGGTTTTGAGGGAGGTGGTGAGTGATGGCCTTTGTATCATTTGTTATGGTTTTTTCTTCCACTTTCTTTCACTTACTAAACGGACTTTATCTGGACCTGTGAGTTTTCTCACTTCTGCTCTTCCTAATCTCTTCCCCATCCTGCTGCTGGAGCGAGTGAGCAAGCGGCTGTGTGGTGCAGCTGCTGGCTGGGGTCAACCCACCACAAAAAGGAAGGAATGGGAGTGGGGAAGAAAAGGTCTAGGGAAGAAAAGGAGGGCCCTCATTGTTACAAAATTTTAGACTCTGTCTACTGTGTGGAAATATCTGTATGGATAGTCAACCATCACAAAACATTAGAAGCTCTTGGCTCTATTATGGTATTATTTACCTGAAGAACTTCTTGAGAAATCTTCTTAATGTGCAGGAAACCACACATTTTTGTGGTTTGGGTTCTGGCAGTGTCTCCTGCGAAAAGCAATAGTATCTTATATTAAGGAAAGTATATGAACACTATAGTTGCAGACCAGGAAGAGGCTTGAGATAGAGCATGTTATATTTACATAAACTTACCTTTTAGATAATTTTAAAATTGGTATTAGTGTAAGAATTATAAACAGACTTGAGGAATGGCCTAAAGTGCCACAATTAAAAGGAGGTTATGCTGAAAGGAGAAATATAATACTGGAGAAGGAATAATAATGAAGCTACTCAGCGGAGGTAGTAACCAGTTTTATTTAGTATTTTTGCTAAGAACTAAGGGATAAAATGATGCCCCAAAGATAAAAAAGATTGAATTCCCCAAAGGGACTTGCAAATGTATGAGAAGAGCTAAACTACCTCGCTTGTAGAAATGGATTTCAATTTAGTGATATAAAATGCAAAGTCCTAATTTAGGTAGATTAGGTAGATAAAAACAAGAATGTTTGCTATCAACTGGGAGATTACCAATGCCAGTAGCAGAGAAGACTCAAATATTAGTAACAATATGACAGACCTGACTGTATGATGCAGCCATGAAAAAAAAATCTTTGATGAGCTGGGTGGGTAGAGATGAGGAGGCATGGATCCACCCTATAAGGTCTAGATACAATACTATATACTGTTCTCACTATGTACTGGTGCTCCTGTTTGAGAAGGATTAATTAATACTGGAATATAAGCCCCAAAAAACCTACAAAAGCAAATAGTGTAGGATGAAGTCCTTTTGTCCTAAGAACGAAAGAATAAGATAGTTTGGTTTGTTTAGCTTAACAAAGCAAAGGCTTAGAGGAAATGCAGTTACTGCATCAAATGTATTCGCTGAAAAAACACAAGAGAGGGAAAACAACCATTTACCCAAAAGGAAAATTTGGCCTAAGAACAAATTGGGTCATAATTACATTTAGGCAGGAAATCAGAAGTTTCTAAATGTCAGAAGTTTGAGGTTCTGCAATGTCCCTGCAGGAAAAGTAATGGGAATAAAAATCCCTCTTTCCGCAGCTAGTTTTGGGGATGTTCTTTAATCAGCTTATGAAAGGGATTGTGTGACATAGCTGGCTGATAGCTGTTAATTTAGGAAGTCCATGCTAGTATCTTGTCATATGTGTTGATAGTTTCTTCTGGCTGCCAGAAGCAGGTAAGCACCCTGTATTCGCTGTATGGCAGGTATTTATACTGTCTCACAGAGAGCTGTCATGCTGTCAACTTTATCTGTAATGAAACCACTCATCACTTAGAAGGCTCAGAAATGGCAATTGTCATTGTTATAACTCAATATTAAATTTTCTACTGCTGGGAAGTGTGCCTTATCTTTAATACTTAGCATTTGGAAGCTTTTAGCCTAATCAACAGGCTTAAGTAAAGTGTCATTTCTTTTTCAGTTTTTCCTTTTTTCTGGCCCGTTGGACATTTCAACTCTAAAAGAGCCTGAGAGACACAATGGTAGATGTGAAGCCCATATAACCAAGAAGGTAACTGCAGCTTTTCCATTTAGTGTTTTAGTCAGACTTTTCCTTGGAAGGTGCAGTCTATCTTAGAAAGCCCAAGATAAGTGCACAATGGCTGAAAAACATTTTTTTCCCCCTTTTTATGTAGTAGACTCTTCCTTGTGCCACCACTGCTTAGTAATGTTCACAAAGCAACATCCTCTTAAATATAAAGGGATTTACCTAAAAATACCTAAAAATCCAAGGTGACTAAACACAAATGCTCTTGACTTACTCTATTGAGACTGAAAAATTGACTTGTAAATAGGACTTTGCAAGGTTATAACTCAAGTTACATATATTATTCATGTAGTAATAAAGCCTGGAATCTCCATTTGGAGATAAATATTTCATTGTGCAAGGCACTACACAGGTAAAATACAGGGGGGAGATGTCCTCTTTCCCAACTACCTTTCAATCTAATGAGAAAATGTATGCAACAAAGAAACAATGGGACTGCACCATAACAATGAGCATTTTGAAATCATAGTTTAAGGTTTCTGAAGACTCAATGCTAGCTTTGGAATTTTAGTTTCTACACTTCAGCATTTCATATGTCCTGTTAGTGAGGCATGTCTTTATTTTACAGTAACTAAACAAAATGTACCTCAAAGGATGGGCAGGTGCAAGCATGATGGGAGTTTTCAGGTAGGTCATCTTCAGAATTCCTTTTAGGTCAGATTTGTTAAACAATCAAAGTCCACATCTATTGGCCTTGATTTAGTTCAATATTTAGCATTCATTTAGATGGATTATCTTTTTTAACTGAGTCTTTCTAATGCCAGGGAACAGCTAATACAGTGAGAGTCAGATGTGCAGTGACCCTGCAGAGTCTGATTCACCTGCTCATATCCTGCTCTCTCAATGATTTGCATGGATATTCTGCTAAGAACAGCCACTGAGATAATCTGGCAGCCAAATAATTTAATCCTTGTCATTCATTTTGTGGCCTGCTGGATGTTAAAAGGAGAGGGAAAAATAAGAACGAAAGGAGGTAAAAGCTCTGGTTTTGGTTGCTTGTTTTAGTCCTTTCAACTGCTGTTACAAGTACCTTATTATTCAGCCTAGGCAGTAGGGACTTGTAATTTAGGACACATGACAATGGACAATAAATAATCTACATCAGAAGCATAGGATATCACTGCAAGTACATTGTATCTGTACTAATTAATATGGGAAAAATTACAAAGAAGTAGACCACTAGCTCAGCTTTACCTCAAGTTTTTCACAGGAAAGGCATGTCAATAACCCAATCTTTTATCACCATCTCTTTCTGTTAGTGGACTTTAACAATAGCTTTAGGTCATAATTTGAAAATATAAACACTACTAAAACACAGAAGATATATCCTCCCTTTCACCAGTCTGTAGGCATGGTTCAGATATGCCTATCTAATCCCAATCTTTGCCATGACAATTCCATTGAGTTACTGTGAATGAATCATTGGTTACTAGGTATGACTGGATATGACCAGGGTAGGGAGCAATGTTAAATATTGATCATTTGTGTATCAGGTATTTGATGGCAGTATAAGACCATGACAAGAAAAAGGTGTGGGTTTTTTTTCCTTAAAACAAGACATAAAGATAGTCGATACAAGGGCATGGTATTAATAACTCAAGTGCCAAAGTACCTTTGTAAGTTCCTATTTAAAGAGCTCTTGCTTCCACTTGTATGATACATAGCTGGCAGTTTTTAATCAACTCTTGCAGATAAGAAGTTATTTTGTGCTTTTCACTTTTTTTTTTTTTCAGGAAGAGGCATAATCACATGCCTCCAAGAAGGTTATTTTGCTATGCTGATGGCTCATACAATGCTGCAAATTGTTCTACTTACCAAAGCATCCCTGGCCTCAGCACCTGTGGGCTGCTGTCACTAATAGGCTGCATGAAATATACTGGGGTAATAACATCAGACTTTCTTTTATTGTTTCTAATTTGGCTCATGTGTACTTACAAATGTCCTGTGACATCTATACCTACTCACAACTGTAAAAGTTGTTTTCACCTATATCAGAAATGCTGGTTTAAGTAGGAATGGCATAAAGCCTTCTGGATACAGTCTTTTGAAACTACTTCCAAGGTTTTTCCTGTAACAAACAAAGCACAGAGCAAACAACTTCCAAGTGCTCTAAATGTAGCAAGACCATCTGTTGACTTCAGAAATGAGCTTAGTAATGGTAATGTCTTTTCTGCTGTATGTCCTGGAAACAGAGAATTCTTAAATTTCTTTTCCTTTTTCGTTTTCTTTTTTTTTTAAATTTCAAGTGAATTCTGATACCTGTATTTTGGATTTGAACACATGTCAAGGGGCACTTCTAACGGTCATTTTAGCTGTGTCTAGAAAAGGACAGAGAGATTGGAAAAGGGGGTGATGCGTATAGAGGGGAAAAGAGCAAGATTATGGTGTCACTATTCTGGTCTGTAAAAATCTCCAGTCACTATTTCTTGTCTGCCGCTCTCCTGGTAAATGTCTCTGTGCAGACACTGAGCAGACAGTTAGAATGCTTAGTAGTTTATTTTGAGTTAATGGGCTGGTGGAAGTTGAAACTGTGCAATGTGATTGAGAAGGCTATTTTTCTTTGCAGAAGCATCAATTATTCACAACATAGTCCCACCTTAGGAAAAGAGGAAGAGAAATGGACTCAATTATGGGAAGCTCATATACACAGTTGCCAGGAACAAGGAAGGAAAGGAAAACAAGTACAACCCCTTTTGCAAAAGTGTGTTTTGGCATACCTTCTGTATCACAATGACTGTACCTCCATACAGAATTGATTTACACCGTACATTGGAAAAGGAAACCCTAGAGAGTAAGCATGGATTTTTTTGGCCAAATGTCCCAAAACACTGTTGATAAGAGACTTGGAAAAAAAATCCTATATACATCCCGTCATCCTGAAGGCAATGAAATATCAATGAGGATAGTGCAGTAGAAACTGTGGCTTGGGAGGAAAAAGAATCTTTCATTCAAAGCCCATAAGATCTCTTCACTATTAAAATTCAGCACACTTTCAGAAAACAGACTGAAGGAGGAATCAGATAGAGTTTTATGACTTCATAACTTTTACAAGTCTCTTTAAAGCTCACCATTATTATTCACTCTTCAAAGACAGTCTATGGCATTACAAAATATCAAAGGATCGGTCTGAAAAAAGCAGGCTTTGAGAACCAATTACTAGAAAGCGATAGTACAAAACGCATTTATCGGTTAGCTTATCAAGACTCTGATACAAGGATTGAATCGGAGAGGAGAAGCATGCCTTCACGACATTCACTCATGATAAATCACCTGTCAGAAGTCCTTGGGCAACATACGTGTAACTAAAATTAGTACACACATCTTAGTACAAATGATGTCTATGGCTAAAGTTGGCAGAAAACAGCGTACTTACATTGCTACTTCTTCAGAATAAGTCAGGGTAAGTAATATCTGTCTGCATACCCTAGAGTTCCAGGTTGCCCCTGAACACTGTAGTCTATGAATAATATCTTGTAATTTACCCAGCACAAGAAGTCCCTAAGAGGACTACATGATCTATTCCTATTTCTCCCCTTTTGGGGACCAAAGCTTTGCTTGAGAAATTAATGTGGGATATGATGTTACTTTCTTGCTATAGATGTGTTTGTGTTTGGGAAGCAGGGATTGGTCAATATTGTGGGAGTCGTTCTTGTCATGGGTGGACTTATTTAAAGAAAACTTGTCTTGCCATCTTCTCTAAAGATGCCTGGACTCTGAAATCATCTAATCTCCCTTGCAACATTCATAGCTGGATCCTTCTGACTAACCATGGTCTATCCTTAGCTCTCATGTATGTCACCCTGACCTCTAAAATCTGTATTATAAGTCAGCCAAGTGTAATACCTTTAAAGGAAAGTTTTTAATAGTAAGAGGAGCAAGGTAAGAGTATGTATGCATGTGCATGTATGTGTTGTGGGAGACATGGATCAAAGGAATTAAGTGATATCCAGTCCTCTATCATGAAAAGCAAGCTCTGCATGACTCAGGAGCTACCTTTCAGCCCTTTCCACATTCCTAGTTGGAATGGCAGCTTCATATTACAGTTCTTTTATGAAAACAAACGTTGGCATAAGATTATATTTTTTTTAGCACCAACACATTTAACAACAATCATAGTAGCACCTTTGTGAGGGGTATGTAGAAGTCTTTGTTGCAGAGTTGGTATATGCAGTTTGCTGTAGTGACTGACAAATGGATTGACTGAAGCAAGAAAAAACAGGTTGGGAAGAAAGAATATGTGACTTAGACCTTTATGTCTGCAAGCCATTAACATCCACTGTTCTGGTGTGTGTCAGTGAGGCAGGAAAGGAAGGAACAAGATGAGATTGGTCCCAATGTGTACTGGTAGCAAAGCCAGTTACTGGGCTGTGGGATATAAGCTCCCTGAGTTTTGTCCCTAGGATCAGAGCTAAGGCCCTTGGAATGCTTCTAGGCGAGTGTGGCTCAGCTTGTGGCCTGTGCGATGCTTTCATCTGGCTTACCACTGCTTCCCTGGAGGAGGCAGGGAGCAGCTGTTCAAGGGATGAAGGTAGCCCACATGGCTGAATGAGCCCTCTGGCGCCTGCCACAGAGAGACAGGCAGTGGCTGCTGTTGTTGTTGCTAAAGGTGGGGGACTGCCAAGTTTAACCCTGACTCTCTGGGTGAGGCTGTGACAGGAACAGGAGGGTGCATTTGGCAATTGCTGCTAGGAGGGCTGGGGAGGTAGTGGATTGGGGGTGTGAGTGGGTTTGGTGGAGCTCAGAGGCAGATGTCTGCATATAGGTAGGTGGGAAGAGGAGAGCCTTCCTTTCCAAAGCCTTAATCTGGCCACAGTAGAGCTGAAGGCTGGAATGCTTTCTTCAGTATCCTGCCAAATGTGCCTGAGGAGGCCATGTCATTTTCCTCCTCTTCTTGCATCACATGGGCCTGCCAGACCAACAATCCTCACAAGTAAAAGGAAGCTCCAGGAGGTAAGTCTTGAATGAACTTTGAGTTCATGTGACCACTGCTTAAGTAAAGGCAATGGACACTGCCCCTCTGTGCACAACCTATATGAAGTCACTGGGAATCAAGGATTTGACTCTGCATGATTGATTTTCCATGCTTATTACTTTACTACAATGTGGCCAGGCTAGGGGACTCAGCTGCCAGAATGGTTTCTGGAAGGAAGAGCCTACACCACTTAGAGACATCTCTCCCTTGGTTTCTGAGAGTCTTTTTTGTTCTGCTTTGCTCCACTTGTACTTGCTAAATGCTAGACTGTAATTGTAATAGGAGGCTGTTACACTGAGACATGAATTTGAGTGATTCACTGTGGATTTACTAAGCCATGCACATCCTGAAGCTGTAGATGGAGGTAGATAATAACATTTATTGTTAATTAAAAACATGAATCCAAGACATGAATGAAAACTTCCCCTCTTCCATTTGCAGTCTTGACTGGGAAACTAAAAATGCTGAAAAAGAGGAGATATTCATTGTTTTCTACTTAACAACAGGACAAAATTATTATTATTATTATTATTTTAAATGCAGGACTTGGCTATTTGACACAATTATTTGGGGTTTTTTTTCTTAATATTCCCCAGATATTTCTAAATCTTTGAACAAGGGGTTTGATTGCAGGTAAGTTTCAATAATAGCTCTGCACATTACAAACAGCAGCATCAGGCACTAGTCATGTGAAAAATACAAAGCTCTCCATACATTTTAGACTTACACAGTCTTATTTACATGGTTGGTCCTAATCCTTCACTGTGTGCACAACAGACACACTGTATGTACACAGATTGTATGATGCTACATCTATCAACTAGCATCAGAGCAGAGCTGAACCCACAATGAGATGCTCTGCTCCTTGTAGCAACTTCAATCTTTTAAAAAGTGTATTATAAGGGATTTGAAAGGCTTGATTGTTAGACTTAGAAAGGAAGTAATTAAAAATATCTTTTGTTTCTCCCCTCTTATTTTCCCTCTCTTCTGTCTGCCTCCTTCCAAGGATTTATATTCAGATTGGAATCATAAGTGGTTTCTTTTTGCCCTCAGATCACCCTGCCCTAGAAATACTGTGGCAACTCACAAAAGCCTAAGATAAAGTGCTTGCATTCAATAGTGCTATAAATTAGTGACACATTATGATGATAAAGAATAAGGGATGTAAAAATGCATGTGTTAAAAGAAAAACAATAGTAAAAAGTTCTTAGATCTAATAAAAACCATTGCCCTGGCACAACACCCACTTCCCTCTTTGAAAAACAGTAAAGCTAAGTCTGTTGCTTTGTCATTATTTTTTATTTAAACTGAAATTGTTATCGTTGTTTATTTCATGACCAGAATGTTTTAATCTGGTGTATGGTTCATACCACTAACAAAGCAGACAAGTATTAACTTTGTGATTACTCCCTACCTTATTAAATAATTTAGAAATAATTTTATTAACTTTATAAATTAAACAATAAATGTGCCTTCCATAAATAACAAAATCTCTTTAAATTGCCTTTGGGAATATTTCCTAAAACTTTATCTGTGTTTGTCATTCCATAACAAAAAATGCTCTTTTACTTGTAACTAGCTGCCACAGAGAAAAATACTGAAAGCTTCTTCTAACGTTTCCCAAGATTGTTTATATACCAATGACTGAAAAGAAATCAATCCTTTTGTGTCTATGTCAAAAACCTATTTTAGATCATATAGGCCATATATATATATGTATTTTACATAGTAAAGATATATATGACCATGTCACATTGTTCTAGGATTCAAAGAGATTAATCTCTCATATTTCCAAAGGGAAAGCTTTACCTGATTATTTAAATAGACGTAATGTGTCTTCTTTAAAGATCTTGGTCACCAAGGCATTAAAAGTAAGCATTTGAATAGTCCCTGTAACTTTTATATGCACAACAGACTTAATTGTCTTACAGAGTTATTTCACAGTATTCATTTTCCTATGCATTAACAGTGTATGTAACACGTATTTAAGGATTGTTGTTTCTTCTGCTGCTGCAGCATTATATGGCCAGATTTTTCATTCCACCAAATCGAACAAAGTTTACTGGAATGCTGGCAGTGAAACCTAAATTTTCCTAGATCAGTAGCTCTAAGGCAGACCTGCCAGCTAAACTGCTTCAGGCTTGGCAACCCTGAGAATCCAAGCAGGCAGTTTTTCCAGAGATCACGGGATTTGCACTGGGAAGTTTAAGACCCTAGTTCTAAGTAGCCAGTAACATAATGCTACTGGGGGCAGATAGCTTATTTCATATCTGAAATGTGTTTTATATTATTTCTGAAACAAAATTACTGCCAAATTTCCATCCTTGAAGATTCCTGGATTTGGTCCCAGTGGACTGAAATCTTGTTGCAGAAACCAAACTCTTCCTAAAACTTTGTGTGTAACAGAAACTTTCCTTTTCAACCTGCTCTGTTTCTGTTTTGGAAGGAAATACAGCTGTGCTGCCTAAGTCTAAGATGTCCTGTCACTAAATTGCTTGCATTATCCAAGCTAGACATTTCTTTGTTTGGATTTTTCATTAAATGCTTAGTGGGGTTTTTTTTGTTTGTTGGTTTTTGTTTTTTGGGGTTTTTTTTCAGTGCCTTAAGCTCGGAATGCTTATATTTAAACAATCTATTTAATCTAGTACCAGAGAGCTAAATGCTGATCAGTGACCTCATGAAAGTGGTCGCTTTATGATCCCTTTGTTTTAAAATCTGTAGCTTTCTGTTGTGGGCAATTATGTCTTTCTTCTCTACCATCCTCTTTGACAATATGCACTGCATAGTTGCCCTGGGATCCAAAACTGCCAGCCTTTTTTTCCTAACTCATGCATCATCAGTGATTCTACTGAAAATATGTAACCCAAAACTGAGTATAGATTGCTGCACTAGCCCTGAAGGTCTGACAAAGGTTGCTGGTAACAAGTTAGGGTCTTGAAGCTGGCTGTTCACAGGCTTCTGTGGAGGTACAACGCTGAAGAGTGGAATTCTGTCTGCTTAATACACAAGGCTGCATTGGTGTTATGATACATAGTTCAAAAGAGCAACAAGTGATTTAGTCTGCCAGTTTTCCTCAGCTGTCAGAGGCAGACTTCCCATACAGTCTGTGGTGAGAAATAGTCCTGACACCAAAACTAAGCCAGCCAGCCGTGGTGCTTAAATTAGGCACTCCAGCAATCTTTATCTGAGCTCCCTAGTTATGAAGTGGAGACAAATATACTTCCTGTAGATTTTATTTGTATTTTGGAGACTGTATCCCTCAATGCATATGAATTGGAAAGGCACAACTTGCTGAACTCATTTGAAAGGTCTGCAATCAGATTATTTGTGAAGTCTTCTAAAATCTAGTTTTAAAACATTTTTTGCATGTATGATATAGAGATAAGAACTAAGAAATACTGTGAGTTGTCATTTATTTTTTCCAAGTTCTGGGATCAGTCCTGAAGCCCTCATGCACACAGACTTCTAGTGTTTTTTGCTCATAGGGGGGAATTCCAGTTCACCAAAGGTAAAATGGTCCTACAGTATAAATTTAATGCATTTTTCTGAGGGAAATAATGCCACCATTCCCACTGTTCTGCTTGGTACAGCTGCTGCAAGCTCAAGTGACTTCTAATGGTATTCTGAAGTGACTTAGGAAAGGCAGGGAAAAAGAAAATTTAAATGTACATTAAAATTTAAAATCACATAAAAGTACTTAAAGTACAAATCATTACAAGATATATTCAAATTTATATAGAGAATGATGATCTCTAATCATGGAAATAAGTAGTGTGGGTTTTGTAACATCATGAGACCTGTCAAAAATACAGCCAAGGAGCAGGAATCACAAAATCATTCATTCATCAAATCCACTATGACTAAATCACAACTGACCCCAAATTATTGCAGATTATTTTGTTTAATAATTAGACAGATGAATCCAGAAATGGAAGCCCTACTTCCTTTCTTCTCTAGTGGTATAAGTCTATAAAAAAATCCTAATTTTCTTGAGACCAGTGGGAGTTTTACTGTTGATTGTGGCAAGGTTATGGATTTATCACTGATTCTTGCTGCTATGAAAGGAATATCAGTACTAGTGAGTCCAGATGCTGGAACTGCCCAGACAGCAGTGACTGTTAGAGAATTACTGGAAACTGAGTAGTCTGAGAAGCAGTCAACAAGAAGGAAAGACAGGCATAGAAACTAGCAGCTGCTACATTGAGTAGAGGACATGCCTGATATGGGATGGAGAAACAAATGCATTTTCACAAGAACTGTGCCTCTTCACTGTAGGTGGGAAAATAGGAAGAACAGGTTTGTGAGAAAGAAGAGCAAACAGTAATTTACAGCCTCTATGGAAACAGGAGAAGTGAAAGTGTGGAGAGATAAGTAGAGGAAGGGATAGTATATTATAAATTCATTAGAAGTAAAAAAAAAAAAAGGCAGAAAAGGAGCTCCAGTGTTATGTAGACAGTGGTTAAATGTTCTGTGGGGAACAGAGCCATGGAAGGCTGAATTTCTGTCTGTTATGTATTTATATCAGCAAGTCATCAAAGACTGTTTCATATAAAATAAGAAACGAAGATTTGATCTTTCTTCTATTAGGGAAAAAAAACCCCAACCACAAGAAGCTTCCTGTTTGGTTTATTAAAGTGAAAAACCCCAAATTACTACTTTTTCCAGTTGGATCAGGCCCACAAGAAATTTGTTGCTAGAAAGGGAGTGACATGGGAATTACATTCGTAATTAAGAAACTAAAATTTCCAGCTAATAATGCAGAGTAAAAAGCAGTAACTAGAACTGTAAATATGATGGCATTAAATTTCCACTTTTGCAAGAGGGTTGTTCAGAATGCTCTCTCAGACAGGAAGGATGTTTAATTGCCACAACTTCCCATGAAGTGCATATGACCCAAATGGTTATGTTGTAGCTGCTACTGAGCATTCCTGTTAGGAGACAGTTTAATCATTTAAAAGATCCAGTTTCAACAGTGGCTTTATGGTGCTTAGAATGAGATAACCTTGGCAAAAGCTCCAAGGCAGACATTTTATAGCTGTAGAGTGAAACTCAAACATGTTAGTACGACACGTATAAGCCACCTTTGACCGTTTAGTTTCCCGTTAATGCTCAGCATCAAGAATGCTGAAATTCCAGCAAGCCCGAGATCTGCATTCAGCGCCCGGGACATTCAATGCCCAAACTTTTTAATGGATATCTGATTCTGCAAGTTTTTTACCGTTTCAACTAAGGCTTTGAGATTTCCTAATTCTCTATGAAGAATGCACTCTTGTAGCTGGGAGATCCTGAGTGGTGGTGACCATGTTCACTGACAGGTATATTTTTTCCTCTGTTGTGTTCGACGCATTTTACAGTGACATCTAGTGACTAGTTTAGTTAAATGCAGGTATGTACTTCAGATCTCGTTTCCGTCGTTGTTAGCTCTACTTTACCTCCACTGTGGTAAAAAGTCCATAATCTGAAGCCAAGGATTTGGCAAAGGCACTGTAGTTTCTCCATTTCTGGACTCTCAGTGCCTTCTTCCTCCTCTCACTGTCCCCAGGTGGGTGCCTTGCAGAATGGATGTAGCTAATTGTGCTAGAGCTGCTTCAGGTTTTTTCATAGTCTTTACTGAAGTCTCTACACTCTACTTTCATAATTTGTAATATCTGTCTAGTGTTAATATATTTAAGGAGCAGAGGAAAATCCCTGAGCATTTGCAGTAATCCTCCTGCTTCCTTTTTTTTAATACTGGAATGCTTGGAAGTAGGATCCTGCTCATCTCTTGTTCTGGTAAGCATGACAGAGATAACTATTCCTAATTCTAAACTCAAAAACAAATCTCATGAAAAGGATGAAGAAAATTAGAGTGAGTAGACTGGGAGAACAGTGTCCCAACATTACTATCTGATATACAGATGTTTCTTCCAGAAAGGTTTTTCACAGGACAGGGAGAATGTGGATCAAGACACACCTAGGTTATAAGCAACTTTCTCATTCAATGAGGAGTGGACATTACTTTCCAGGCTGTTCAGAGCCTGCATGCAGTAGCTGCCTAGACCCCTCTCCTGCTCACTGACTCATCTTGCCTATTCCTCAGGTAAGGGTAGGAGAGGAATCTTGCCCTTCTCTAAGCTTAATCAATAAAGTAAATGGTTCACACACTGCAGGAATGGAGCAGCATGTCCTTTATGGCCTGCTTTATGTTGCCTCTTATTTTAGAGATGAAACAAACAGTGTCAGAGATACAAGCCTTGACTCCAGCATCAGATCTGAATGTTCCTGAGTTTGAGATCTGGGCTTAAACTGAGGCATTCCTAAAGTATGAATTCATCCCAATATGAACATGAGTTTATTTTTCAAATCAAGATTTTAGTCCATGTCTGTTCTTGTCCACTGGTACTCTAGTTTGCAAATTTCTGACTTGATATTGTTTATCCCTTATGCACTTTAACAGGGATAGGGCTGTGGGCTTAAACCCAGCAACTTTGCATATATTTTGACTCTTTTCTAGAAGCAAATAAAAAGAAGAGTGTTACCCATGAGCAGCCCTGGTGGTAACTGGTTTGGTGCAATATTGTTATCTTACTATTAACCATGCAGCTTTTGCTTTTTTTCTTTACTGTCACCTTCATGTAATAAGGCCCAGACTCCAGCAGCAAAATGCTTGCTTTTAAATGCAGGCCTTTGCATTGTTGAATTTCTTTCTGTCTCTGTGACTCTACACCATAGGGCTGGGCAATTCTTTTTGCATGAAAACTTGTTCTCAGTAATTGGCATTACCTTCCTACTCTGTGTTACCTGAAGCTTCAGTACCATGCACCTTCTTGGACCGTCTTCTCCTTGGACCAGTATTTTTATTAAAATACTAAGCAGAACTGGGACTGGCACTGATTTCAGAAAGACACCCCTTTTCTTCCCAATAGTATAAATAGTTGTAATCTCTTCTTCTTACCTACCTAATAGTTATTCTTTTAACTCCATTTTTTCCACTTTAATAATTAATATCCCTTGAGGCAGTGAAAGCAATTCTTGGTTTAAGTCTATAGAGATTAGTTCCAACGCATTGAGCTCGTCTAAAAAACCAGTTATCTTACTGAAGAGAGATACTATAGACTGCCACAATCTAGCTTGATAAAACCCTGTGGCATTTTATCACAGTTTTCATTTACCTCTCTGTCCTAGGTTTACTCATTCTACAGTAATGGTACTAAACTCTTTCAAAATGTCAGTTCTATCTCCTCACTTGCTCCTTTTAAAAATACACATGGCATGCTTTTTTTTGCTCTGGATCATAGGGTATTGCTGTCAAATTATAGGAACAAATATCTGCTATACCAGTGATTTTTTTTCACCTTTGGGTCGAGACTATTTACCCTTTATTTTCAGTTTTGTTGCAATTGTCAAAATTTTGGTAATTCATAAGATATGGTAAATGTTTCAGTCCCCTGAAGTGCCCTACTCTTATTCTCATGAATGTAATCACCCCTACTGGAAAGAGAAGAAAATCTGTGTTTAATTGCTAGGCCAAACCTAAATTATCCTTTGATTCTACCACATTGTGACTGGGTAAAGGCCTTGCTTCTTCCCTCTTTAGCCTTTTTCTACTTAAGAACTTAAGAGCCAGGGTTCTGTTTTCTTTGTAAGTCCATCTAAACCCTTCTGGGTGTATTTCTGTACCTTTCAGATCTGAAGAATGCTTTTTGCCAATGAATGCCTTTTCCATTTCTGTACAAGCTCTCTGCTTAGGTGTATTTTACATTGAAGTGTCTATTTTGACAACTTTTTCTTTCTTTTCAGATTTAATTTCAGGGTTTTTTGTTATTTACACACTTGAGTTACTCTGGACAACCTTGCTAACTACTTTCCTCGGTTTCTCAAAGTTTGCATTTCAGAGACAAAAATGTAATAATAGATCTATTTTTGCCTATATTGAAATTTTAAGATGAATTGAAGCAGCTCATGATTGCTCTATTTTAAAGGAATGTGGATGCACCTGAAAACAGAACCATTGCCCTGGAAGTGCTTTTCAATTGTGCATTGAGAATTAATTCCTTATTAGAACTAGATTTTTCAGTTTGGATTTTCAGGTCAGGGGCAACATACAGATCTGCTCAGGCCTCTCGCCCTTGGATCTCATGCACTGTGGATAACACAACTCGCAAGGACTGGCTTACAAACTTCCAAAGTGATGGAAGCGGTGTAGTGATCACAAGGCATACTGCGTGTTTAGGAGTGAGAAATGTTATGAAAGAAAAAGGGAGTTAGAGACAACAGCCAAAACAAAATAAAAGTATAATTCAGTATGGTATCCCAGATGTTATATTGGATATTAGGAAAAATTTCTTTACTGAAAGGGTTGTCAGGCATTGGAACAGGCTGCCCAGGGAAGTGCTTGAGTCACCATCCCTAGAGGTATTCAAAAAGCGTGTAGACAAGGGACTTCAGGACATGGTTTAGTGGGCATGGTTGACAGTCGGACTCCATGATCTTCAAGGTCTTTTCCAATCTAAAGGATTCTATGATTCTATGTGTGCTGAAGGCAGAGAGACTTGAAGTAGCCCATAGGAAGTGCTAAGTGCTATCCACATCTGAGATCTTTCCCCTTGTTTAGGGAGATTATGGCATCTGAAGAGAGCTGATGCTCTGAAGTTCACAACCTGCTCCCAAATGTAGCTGCCAGTGACTTGAATGGCTGTAATTTCCCATTTCTTTTTCACCAAAGAGTCTCTCAGCATTAGGCTATAAATGGAGGGAGAAATCTCATGCTCGGTCTGATTTTCTACGTTTTAATAGTGGGTGACTGGGTAGTATTCCTGGGGCCAAGAGGAGATCAAACAAAGATGAAAATCATTGTGGTGTCTAGTGTTCAGGGTGCTTGGCTAGAATGGGAAGCTCCTGTGTCTAGACTCTGCTCTGAGGCTTATTTGTTTTTTTTTCTAATGATTGCTTAATGTAAATTGTGTGTGCAGTATTGAGAACTGAGATGAGAATCAAATGGAAGTTGTTTCCTCCTGCCTTGCTCTTTGCTCAGTCCTGCAAGCTCAATGCTGAGACGCATAGGGCAGGTCAGTCCTGAGCATTTGCTTTGTAAAGAACGCTAGACAGTCAACAAATTGTTGCTTGAAAAAAGGTATTTTGTGTTTCTGATTGTTGAGTAAGCTGTTCTGTATTGGAGTTTTTCATTTGAGCAGGTAAAATTCCTCTTTTATAGTCTAAAATCTCACCACTTGCTTTATTTAAGGTAGATACATGGTATATATAGAGAGATTCTATTCAATTTCATTTTTAACCACCTAGGGTTTTCCATAGCAGTTCAATCCATAGGCATCATGCCAAATCCATGTTTCTTTAGACAACTATGTTTGTGAAACATAAAATTACAAAGCAACCAAAGAAAAAGCACGTATTCACAACTTCTCAGGCTCCATCAAAACTTCATTTACTTACTATGGACTCTTCACTGAAACCTTCAGGCATAATACAAATTAAGATAATACACTGTGCGTTTTGACAAATATAGAAGTTTCAAAATAATTAAGAATGCAGACTACTGATTAAAGAGTTTTTGAAATGCTGTATCAGTTTATGAATCATCTGCCCATTGGTCATAATATACAGGCGAATTAAAAATTAGCTGAAGGATATTAATTAAAGAAGATTAAAAGAAAAATGCTACTTATCATGCAAGAGAATGGAATGTGCTCATTGTTGAAGCAAACCTCTAACACTTTAATGTGTATATAAGCTTATGATGTGTGTTTCACTCATAACTGCAGTATGTGGAATTTGAAACAAGCAGAATGTGCTCCAGAATTGGCAGTTTCTTACAGGATTGAGATTCTTCTGTCAGCCACTGCTTTTTGAAGTGGCCAGTCAAATTCAGAGCCAAAGACAAGCTGGACTTTCCACATGGATTCTTTAGCTCAAAATTTTGAAAAACAGAAGTTCTGTCTTTATTTGTAGTCCTTTAGAGAGATCTGTCCATAATGGTGGAGTTATTTTGTTTCTAGATGAGCTCTTAAATATTATTGTATTTGGAAGCTTTCTGTTTTATAATAGCAAAAACTAACTGTTATTTAGTGTCTAGGAGGAGGAAATCCTAGACGTTGTGGGTAAGTACCTATATGATTTTGGGTGGTCAAACAGACAAGCATTTGATCTGTTTCTGTTTTCCATTTTCTAAAGTGGGATGGTAGTATTTGGAGCATGTAGCAAAGGTGTTCTGGGTTTACAATCTCCCTGTAATGCATGAATGAAAGTGCTGCCTTCTGTTAAAGCAACTTTCATTAAGCTCCAGATAGTTTACAGGAAGGAAAATCTATTTTAGGAACCACTTGTGAGTGGGAGAAAGGAAGAAATGAGCTCTCTTGGGTACCCCTCCTTCTAACAGTGTTGATGTAAACTTTTCTTTGTGAGGAGAGAAAGATTCCGATTTGCTTTCCATTCACATACTTTAAAATGATTGGAGGAGTAAATTACCCCTACTAACAAAAACTAATACCTGTTCTTAGGTGCATTAGGTAACAGGAGGAGAAGCTGTTAAATACCTCCAAAACTAATTTTCTACCCAGTATCTGGCACTTTTTGACATCTTTTTCATCTAAAATGTTCAAACCAGTATACACAGATAGGTGGTGGCCAGGTCAAGCCTTATAGCTTTGGTACTGTTGTGACTGTGGCACGAGACCAATGAAAAAGCCAGTCAAGAAGGCTGCCCTTACTAGTCTGTGCTGGACTGTGTGTAGAGCTGGAGTGTTGGGAGTGTATGGAGAGTTGGATAGCAAACGTGATTCAGAAATTGAAGCTGGTTTGACTGAGGCTATTGGTAACACATTGCAGCAGACATGGCTGGCTTAAAAAAGACCTGTTTATTTCCCACTTACAATAGTATCAGAACACAACAGTGCATGGGAGTGAAAGCTAATGGAGGAGACCCATTTCTTTGCTAAGCCATATCAGCCTGCAGCTGTTCACTGGGCAAACTAAACTGTGTTTGCAGACAGGCTGGATACCACTGCAGTGTGGATGAAGGATGGGCTGCCAGGCAAGGGGTGCTTGTTTCACTGCCACGTGACCTACTTTACATGCAATAGTGGGAAGTGCTGGATGTGGCAGAAGGTTTTGTTGCTGGTAAAATCTGAGAGGAAAAGAAACAACAGACTGTATTGTGCAGAAATGGATGTCAGAGAGTTATCACTCCTTGCACTGCATGTCTGTCTCATCCATTTCTATTCCAACATGCATGTGTTCTGGGTACCTAAACACCTCTTCTACCACAAGCGTGACATTTTCCAGTAAAGGAACCAAAGTGCTGAGAAACTGCGGGAGTCGTACAAGGTCATACGAGAACTTGTGATTAAACAGGTAGTTGAGCCTAAATTTCTTGTGTTAGGCTAGTGGTCTAACTGGTGCCCCATGCTACCTCAATGGAAAGAAAACATCCTGTAGGTATCTCCCTCAATAGCTTCTGGGGAAGGTGCACCCAGAAGATTAGCACCTCTGTAACTGGTGCTGATTCAAATCAGAGAACTCGTTTCCTCAAATCGAGCATCCGTTGCAGAGTGTGAGTTGCCAGCAATGTACTGATTTGCACTGAAGAAGCACTGTTTTCTGGACTCCTGCAGCTCTTACCTGCAACAATCTATAGAGACAACAGAATACCTACAGGTTTTCCCATTTGTCTTTTTCTCTGGTAATAAAGGCCTGAGAAGTGATGTGAATCAAAAGATTAGCTACAATCACCCAGCTGTCACAGCGAACTGTTCTGCATCCTGCTGCACTGGCATTGCTTTGTGTTGGAAGAATGAGTTGTGATGTGCAGGGACAGGTAGAGCATGTTGTTGCTTCAGAGTAAATGAATGCTAGAAAGTGTGCATATGCTTGATTTGGACATGTTTCCTGGATTGCTGAGGAAGGCAACAAATGAGCAGTGAAGGAAATCTTTTCTAAAACACTTAGAGCAGCTTGGAGAATTCCTCTTCTGTAATGTTCTTATAATTGCTGTGACCTAGAGCTGGTTGAACATTCATCCCATTGCAATGTTTTGCTATTGAATAATGTTCATTTCAATAGCCAAGGTATAACTCTGCTTGTCTATGAAGTTCTTTTGAGGTTACTCATTTTGGTAAGATTGGAAACATGCAAAAATAAAATTATTCACCTATTTGAATACAGATACTTTCTATGGAATATTGGGAATGCTAAACATATTTGTCTCAATGAAACACAAACAAAACATTTAGCACAGAATTCTCAAATTGTTGCTTAACTTGTGTGCAATGAAATTATATCCTGCAATGTCAAAATTTCTCCACAGATGTTAAGTTCTGCACTTAGAGGTTCCCTGTAAGTCTAGATGACATCACTCTGTCAACTCTCTAGTAAGAAAAGGAGCACAGAGAATATCAGACTCTTCCCATCCTAGTCCAGGCTTGGCCATGACCTCTGTGGGCCTTGGTTGTCTGTAATGCTGTTGTAATGGGCTTCTCAGAGCTTTGTGAAACACTAATTTGAAAGTTTTTGGATGTCAGGTTTGTTTTGCGGCAAGAAACTTCATTTTACCTTGTCTCACCAGAAGGACTTACTGCCTATCTGGCTTCAGAGTAGGAGGACGTACATGACAAAATTCTGCACTGCTCAGGCTGTCCTGACATTTCTTCCCTCCAATCATGAAAAGCCTTCAGCTTTGACACCCAGCTTTGATCTAGCTTCTCTTTATGCCAAACATATATCATTAGTCTGTGTTACCTCCATTTAAAATTTATCTCTAGAGTATCACTAGGGTATGCTGGCATGATTACACAAAAGATGCAGTGATTGGAAGCTCCATCACACATACTTATCAGCATACCTATGTGTTTGATGATAATGTGTATTAGTCTGTCTGCAGTAGTAGTCAGGAAGTGGTCTCAGATCAAAGTCTGTCATTTCTTTAAATACCTTTCAGTTGCGTCTGCATCTATGAACCACTCTGTTCTCTTCCAGTTCAAAGAAAAGCTGGTTGCTTTTAACCATTTGTAGTTTGTACTAAAACAGAAGAGGAGAACACAAATCATACAAGGTGACTATTGCTTGTGCTTATTAAAAATGGATGATTTTTGGATGGAGGCAGGTGTTGTAGAGGCATCTCATCAGTACAAACAGTCTTATTCCAGTGCTCTGTGCTTTCTAAACAGTTTTTCACTATATTACCTGGAAAGCTGGAGCCCTTCTGAGCGCTAGAGCTGCTGTATGTACTGTCTGCTGCATTAGTCATGATCTTCTTGCTGTCACCTGGTGTGTCTCGCCAATTGATTGTCTTTCTCTGTATAGTTCAGCTGTGAGAGCAATCAACAGACAGTTTGTGAGTGCCTTTCCCAACAAGGTGTCAATCTAACTCACCCTTGTCTCTCTCCCTGTAGTGATCAGTATAAATGTTATGAAGCCACACGAATGCCTAAAGAGCTTTCTCTTCCCAAAATGCTTTGCTGCTTTTGAAATGTGCTTCCTCACTCTCAGGAGACTCCATCCAAGATTAAGGAGTTTTAGAAGCTTGGAGCCATTTGCTATCTAGCTTGAAAGAAGCATGTATAAGAACAGTGGCTCTTGTTCACTCATGGACTGGGCTAGGCTTAATTAAAACTATACTTCTTAGATGTGAATGTTTAATTCTTAGCAGGATCAACCCCAGTCACTCATTTAAAATAACGTGAGGCTCCATTTAGCCTCTGAATGATGATTTTAGGGTTTCTTCAGTTATTCTGAAGTCTTTTCTCATCATATCTGGTTTTCTTCTATCTAAATGAAGTGTAAGGAGTGCTGATATTCCAGAGAAAAATTAGCTGGCCTAGGTTTCTTACCTAGTGAATAGGTTCTAAGATAGGTCTCTGTGCAATCACTCCGCATCAGAAAAACCTTGCTAGATGACACCATGCAGGTGGTTTTGCATTAAAAAAAATAGGCATTCTGTTCCAAAGCAGGCTGAGGTTCCCTGCCTTAACTGCAAACCCTTTTATTACCTGTAGCTACAAGGTTCCCTTCCTTTCTTGGGCTCACCAGCCTGTTCACTCACAAGTAAGCCTGTTTGCTCAGCAGAATGGACTAGTCCCAGTACAGAAGTGTTGCAAAAAAGGGGGAATTTTTTGGCCGACTAACATTCATAGCAAAACTTAAAGATAACTTTAGTGGACTGCAACTTTCGTCTAAGATCTTTTCTGCAAAGAAGTTCTAAAATAAAAGTGAACTATGGTCAGCCCTCAGGGACAGATTGTAGAACCAGGTGCCTCTTTGTGCAAGCCATATCAAACTGTGAAGCTATCTAAGGCTTGTGACAAAGATTGTTTCTCTGTGCTCCAGCAAGGGTGTGTGCACCTCTTAAAGGCTGTAAGTGAGGTGCTGCATTATAATGGGTAGTCCAGTTTTAGAATTCCCTTGGTCCTCTATCTCCAAGAGTGTGCCGACTTCTGGAGAAGGTATTGTTCTGCTCTGCGCTGTGCCACTTGGACACATTGTACTCTTCAAGTATGTAGAGAGCTGAGATGCAGCAAAGGGCAGTATGGGCAAAGTAAGTAGGAAAGATCAGTTAAGTACAGAGGTCTTCCTACTTAATTTTCTGCTAACCCATGGAATTACAGGAACTAAAATGATTGTGATGCATACTGTTCCTTATGGTGAATTACTGGGATCCTCTGAGCACGATCTGGCTCAGCTCTAGTTATTCATTTCAGATGAGGTTTCAGAAATTACCTATTATTTGACAAATCTGGCATTTGAAACAATCACTTTTGTGTGTGTGTGTGTGTGTGTGCGTACTGTCTTCACAGTGAATCCCACATCCTCTGACAGTGGAATCAGCGTGTAACTTCAGACTTTGCAGTTGGCTTTTCTGAATATCTAAAACAAGATTCACAGAATGCTAACACACGGAAACTCATGTCCTGTCAAATATGTCTCTTTGCTCTTAGCAGCTGTCTTGTACTTCTGTTCCAGCACTTCTGTATCCTTTTTTTTTTTTTTTTAATGTTAAGAATTTTCACAATGGTAAGAAGGGTACAAAATTTATGTGGCAGCAGTGGTAACTAGAATCCTAAAATGAGCAATACACTTCATAATGAAACATGACCAGCTGGCCCAGCCATATGAGTCTGGTGATTGTTCATACGTGTGTTTTGACTGTGTTTGAAGGTGTCTCTGATGAAGTACCAAAAATGAACACAGACTTTGCTACAGGGGGACTCTCATCACCTTTTTGTTTCTTGGTTACAAAGCCACCTGACCTCAAACCAAGATGGCTCTTTTCACCTCTAAGTGGAAATCTCAGCTGAGTCATTTAATTGAGGTCAAACATTGCCGTCTTGGGTAATGATATGATGCTACCTTCCAGGCTGATTGGCTACTTGCTCCATAGTAGAAGCACCAGTTAAGTAATAGGTTTAGATAAGAGACTTATCTACCACTGCAGGTGCTATTTATGTCTTCTGCAGAGAGCCCTTCTTTTGTTCTGGCATTGCTGTTTTGACACAATTTTATCCAAGCACTTCCTGTATGTGTGCATTAGCAGCAACAGAAGATGGAACACATCAAACCTCTCTTCTGACAGAAAATGCCTTTTAAAATCTTTCCAGAGAGCATTCACTTTGTTCCAAATCCCTTTTCCCCCAATGAGATGCATGGGAAGAACCTCTTATTTTAACCCATTCTTCTCTTCTGTAAAATGAAACTCCTTGTTTGTCCCTTTTATCTTGTGCACCCGCACAGCATTGGATTTTTCTTGAAAGTAATATGTTTGGGGTTTTTTTTTTCTGTTTTGAATGTTGCAAAATGCTTCATTTCAGCCCTGATCTGTGCCTTGCCTTAGCAAAATTGCCAGTAAGAGCCTACTACTGCCTTTTGTCCTAGAGGGTCAGTGTGCAAAAAATTACTCAGCAGATTCCTGTAACATTAAAGATGCCTTAGATGAGGGTATCAGCTGTGGCGTCCCCCGGGCTGTGGGACAGCTGGAGTACATTAGCCAAGTGGCAGGAGTGCAAGGACAGACTGATGGGGGCAGTGGTCTGGCGTCACTCTCTTTGTACCCACCGAATTTGGGCTTCCCAGAAAGAGATGGCGGATTTCTCTTCCCACCAAACTCCTAGTCACTGTATCCATGAGATTTTTTTTTTTCTTTTTCCTCGGGCAAACTGTGACAGTTGCAGTTTTGCAGGAATCTGGCCCAGAGAGGAGGGGGGAGGCGGAAAGAACCGATCCCAGAGAGCAGCATGTTGGCAGTGCTGTGGCAGCTTCCTATGATGTCGGCCTGATCTGAAACAATACAGTTAGGGATAATCTGGGAAAAAAAAAAAAAAAAAAAAAAAAAAGTGGTTTGGAGCAGTTTTATTTTAATAAAATAAAAATCTTCTGTTAAAAACCAGAAAATTAGTGCAGTAGAAAATTCTCAGTGTTTTGCTGGTATTACTAATAAGTTTGCCACCTTTTACTGATTTCAACTATTTTAACCCTTTCAATACCAAGCCCACAATAGCAGATTATTACATTTCTTTCCTATTCTTTCAGTGTTTAGGAAAATCCGTTACTTCTTTGGTTTGGTTTACACACCTAAAGATAACAGAAAAGGAAGACAAAACTCCTTTTCCTTGCCCTGGCACTGTCAGAGCTGCTATTTGCTTATGTGGGGTTCATGAAGAGGCACACCAGGCGCCGGGGCTGCCAGGCAGCCGGAGGGTACTCCCCGCACTATGTCTCTGAGTTGCTTTCCTGAGTCACTTCTTGGAAAAGTGCTGCCATTTCTCATGCAATAACAGAAGACAGCGGAATGGAAAGCTAGAAGAGCAAAGTGTGATTAGTTTTAAAGGATAGCACAAACAATAAATGAAAATTATGACCAGTTGTGAACAGGAGAAGCGTGAAGGACTGCGACGAATTTATACTCTTCTAGCTCCCTTCTAAATGAAAAATGGGCATAAAATCCCCTGTGTGCTGATTTGCATGCATGAGAAAAGGGGCTGGCTGGGTGAAAAATAGCCTTTAGTGCCCATCCTTCACTTGTTAAATAATCTAGACAAAGGCTAAGAGAGATTCATCGTCGGTGCGTTTGTACCTGAGTGATTTCAGTGCCGTTCTCCCAGCTGGATTAGGCCCCGTGGCTTCTCGGCTGTAAACTGTCCCAGCTTTGCGCACTCCTCCCAGCTCTGCTCGCAGTCACACCGAGGCAATCTGCAAAGGCAAGACAGGCCGGGTTGGAGGCCGTTGTTTCACAGCTATGAAAGGACCCCCCCCCGCCGCTTCCCCAAACAAGAGGGGTCGAGGCCGGGCCGTGCCGGCCGTGGCGTGGCGGCCGCTGCCCGCCAGGTGGCAGCAAAGGGCCGGGAACGCCGCCGGCCCAGCGCCCGCCGTGGGCGGTGTGGGGGGGGCCGTGGCTGCCGGCGCGGGGGGACGGAGCCCGCGGGCAGCAACGTGCCGGCGTTCTGCGGGACAAAAGTACCCGTCTGCTGCGACTGTGGAAGCTCTGAATGGCTCGCAGGGGCATGCGTGCGGCTGATCTTTCTTTGATGAGCTCTGTCTGGTTCTGCTGGAGTTAGACAGGAGCGCAGAGAGTGTGACATGGAATAATTGCAGTGGCATAAGGAATTGTAATCTTTATTTTTTGAAAACATTTATTCGGATACATTTTGGTATTCTACAGATCAGGTGTTAATAAGTTGCATTTCTGGAGTGATCCTTACGTCAGAGCTCATGTATACCCACTGTAAATAAGCTCTCTAAAATTCCCTGGCATTCTTCCTCACAGTGTAAGAAATTCTGTAAAGTCTTTAAAGTGCTGATTTCATGTTTCCCTGCCTAGTTATTCCTAATGAAGCGCATGAATTCATAATGCATATTGAGATAACATTAAGATTTGTAGCCTAAAGCAGGAAAAAGTATAATGGCAAATATTTGGCCTTTGCTGATAACTCGGTTGTAAAGGGAAGGTCAAAATTCATATACTTCACAATGAATTTCTAGCAACTGTCAGCTGCTTCCCAAGACCTTATGTCTCTCTACTTACACGTGATTTTTATACTTAACTTCTACATCAAAGAATTTATGAGAGTTCTAAATCTCCCTCTGTTAACCATGGGTGAAGATCTGCTGTCTCACAGCCCTTTCATCCTTCTATATCAGTCCATGCTTTTCAAAAGTTGCATAGATAGTTATGTATTAACCTAAATGTGCCTATTCACTTTCTCCAATTTGATGAGAGCATTTTTTGGAGGCTGGACTAAAACTAAGAAATGCTTTGTTTTAAGAGCTGTTCTAACATAGACCTCGATCACGCATTTATAGATGGTTTTAAAATGCACCTTTTCTTTTAACAAGGAAAGCAATAATGCCACCCCATAGATATTAATCAAAACTGTTGAAACTATTTTCAGAGATTGCTTAGGTGTCTGGAAAGCTGTCTTATTAGAAGGCAAGGATGATGAATAACCACTGTCCTGCATATCTACTTCTGTGCCATAGCACTTTTCATTTGCAGATCTCAAAATGCTTTCTTTTCAGCGACTCAGGCGCTTTCATGATCTGTCTCTTTTCTAGGCAGTTGTGTCAGATGAGTGACTTCTTGTTAATGACTGGCAGAGCTAGTAGGAAATCCCCCTCATGATACTCTAGAGTTTAGGAAGACAAATTTATCTCCTTTGAAATGAAGATGCGTCTTACTGTTGTCCTTAATAGGACATTTCTTCTTTGAATGTGTTCACATATAGTAGATTAATTTCTTTTCAATGAGCAGAGGGATGACTTAGCTGCTTGCTCACTGACATAGAAACCTTTATTGGAGATCATTGGATCAGGTTGTTCTATGTGCGTAGGGTTGTTTTTCAGCCTGAAGTACTGTATGACAAATGCTGGGCCAGAAAAATTACTTTGGGAGGCAGGTGAACCAAGTGAGTCAGTCTTCTCTATGGTGTTGAGTTGTTTATTTTCAAGAGAGCGTTTCCCAGCCATGAATGTCCAAACCAGCGCTCTTTGGTATTGTATTGTAATGTGTTTCTAAATATTTTGGTGAAGCGATATATGGCAAGACTATATCAGATATGCCTATAAAATACATATGAGTTGGAATGGGTTGGCACATCTACATAGCCCAGCTGGTTTCTGTACAGAGTGACTGGGTAGGCACCTGGAGGCTGTGTGGCTGCAGGAGCATGGTGCTGATGCTTTCAGCTGTGCTCATCAGCCTAAGCACAAACCAACTGCAGCTGCAGCTCTTCAGGTCCCAGTACTAGTTCATTTAGGATTAGCTCGGAGCTGACTTGTGACAGGTAGATATTCTGCTTCCCCTGACGTAGAGCGATGGGGAAGAATCCAGCACAGCTCTTGGGCCTTACAATGCATTGCTCTTCTTTTCCTGCTTGCCCAGTTATCTTCATATATAGGTCAATACATTGCAGTGTGGTACACAGCTGTGTGTCTCTAGATGGAAAGTTGTTCAGAGAGCTCCTCTGTGATTACCACAGGTGAAAGCAGGCACCTGGGATAAATGTAGAGCAGCTGATGTGCTGCCCTTGTCCAGGTGCTCCTGCCCTCCCTGCAGAGCTTGTTTTCTGTGGGGAACATGTCAGAGGTTGCTTTGATATTGAGATTTTGCCTTAAATTAGGGCAAAAAAAGAGTATGATCATCTTTATGTGAGCAACAGGAACACGACTGTAGTCTCCCATTCCCCTGTCTAGCTCCCCTATCTCTTCCACTTTAGTAGCACACTCAAGCACAATCTCATTTTCCTTTTGTACATATTTTTCAGTATTTTTGCTTAAGTACTTTGCTCATCAATATTTGCATTCAAACAGAGAGTTAGTACTTCAGCTGATCATTCTATTGATCTTCTCCAAAAGATATTTTACCAGTGAAAATTGATTGAATTTAGCTGAAGTGGCAGAAGATTTGGAAACAAGATGTAATGAGGTCTCAGCCTTTTTTCTCCCCCTCAGGTTTTATTTGCTGAATTGCTAATACCTTGAGCATAAGTGAGAGAAAGCAAGATGGCTAGGAAAAGGCAATATAATATTGTAGAATTAGTTTGAATTTCCTTCATATAGCATATGTGGGCCATCTTGGCATCTTGCTGTGTACATTTAGAGGGTGGAGTACTCAAATAAGCTGAGCTTTTTCCCCTTCACATTGATCCAGTAGGGTTCGACGTAACCTATTACCTGGCCAAAAGCTCATTACTGTGTTAAGCAAGTCAGCTGATATAAGCAGTTCTGCTGAATGTGCTGATCCTATGAAGCTATAAGTGATTTTAAATCTTTTTTTGTTTTAGCCAAAGAAATAAGGAAGCATATATCACTTCTGTGGGATCATGTGTTTCTTGGGGTTCACAGAAATCAATTTACAAATTAAAGTGTAAGGACAAGTATGGCCTTCACTTCCTTGCTGCATCAGTAACAGTACCTGTTTGTGTCAAGGGAGGAGGAGAGGAACAACAGCAAATACTGTTCCAAGAGCACAGAGAAAAGTGGGAATCTTAGTAGTGGTACTGTGAGGTGTGAACAGAGAGTTAAGTGGGAACAACAAGGGGATAAGTAAACTGCCCCCAAAACAGACCTGGCCCAGCTTGTGCCTGGCTCTGGCCACACCTGTCATTTGTTGTGTCTGGCCTCAGAGCAGCCTTCAGGAGGAGGGTGGTCAGAACATACAGGGACCTGTATGCTCGGGCACATCTGGCATCGTAGTAGGCATCTGGCACATGTAGTTAGACTCCAGCACAGTTAGGCTTGTTTGGCAGCTCTATACACAGGAGGTTGGCTCTGAGGGCAGGCATGCCTACAGCTGTTCTGCAGTCTGCTTTGTGCAGTCAGTCTCAGATATGTTCCTGTTGTGCTTCCAGAGCTACGTACATCCCATCTTTGGGACTGCCTGTGAGCTGAGTAACTTGAAAGCAATGGGGAGTCAGCACTTTGTCTAAGCATAAAAGGTCGTGTAACCGACTTTTAAAGGGCTTCCCAGAGCGTCTCTCATAAGAATCAAATAATGCCTGATCATACATCATTTTTCACAGGGTTTTGTGGTAGATAGCGTACTGCTCAGAGACAGACTGTTCTGATTACTTCTGTAGGGAACAATGTACATTTTAGCTACCCTTCCGCCAAGAAGTTTCAGTGGAAAACTGCATAGATGATTGACAAACTTGTGCCACTGGACATTTGTGAGACCTTGCCACACATTCTGTATAGGGCAATGGCATTAAACAATCTTGCAGCCTCATGTGGTAGTTGCTAAAAATGAAACCTGACTATTCAATTAAAATTATATGAAATGGTATTCTCAGGCAAATGCTTGTCCTAAGTAAAATTGCAGCTAGGGGTCTCTGTGTACATGTAGGAGGCAGCAAAATGGCAGGCTAAAATGTGTATCAGAACTCGTTTGTCACTCTAAGAAGTTTGTCTTCTAGTATATTGGAAGGATTTTCTGATTCCAGGTAGGTAAAATACAGGCTTTATGTTTCCGTGGCAGGTACACTTAGGCTTACTCCTGCTAACACCTTTCCTTTGTGTGGCTCTGCATTATGCATCTACCAGCACAAAAATGATTGTTGCAAGCCATGTTTTTCATTGGTTTCTCTGGGATTTAAGGTTGCCTGGCAAGGAAGGGCAGGGTATGTCTGTGTAGTTGAGTTTGCTGTATGGCTGCCAACTACCCTCTGTTGCTACTTTGCCTAGGAGTGTTTTACCAGAAAGTGTCATTTCAGGTGAGGCAAAGAGCTCAGATTTTAGCCCTCTGTTAGTGGCATAAGCTTTTTCTTTCTGCAGGTCTCCATAGCCTTCCAGCTGCAGAGGATTTATGGGCATTACAATGACAGTGTATCTGTCTTTGGCTAGAGGTAGTGGCACTTCCTCTCAGAAAAGGAATTGTCTTCAGAAAAAAAGTTTGGCTGATCAAAGCACAGTATTACTAATTTGGACCCTTTTCAGCAATGAAATGAAACATTGTGTAAAAAAAATGGCGTGCACCTGTGTAAGAGTGAGAGCCCAGCACTGAAGTCATTTGCATGGATCTGTGGCACAGCCAGGAACAGAATCTCAGTTTCTTAATCTGGAGGTCAGTGGGGGTTTAAGAGAGGCAGTCTCCCCTGCTAATGTCTGTTCCATTTCCAGATTGAAATTAAAATGAATTGTTAAAAAGTGTCTGCAGTAGAGAATGTGGTAAGTACCCAAGAGTGAACAGAGAAGCCATGTAAATCTCCTGGATTGGTTTAGCCCCCAGTGGCTGAGATTTTTTAGATCAAAGAAATGGAAAAGAATGTAGAAGTAGGAACATGACAGCTCCCCAAATGTAACTGCTCCAGGTTTCTTTTTTGCAGGGGAGCTGACTCACAATGGAGGGAATGCGTTTCTTCCTTTCATTCTTTCTGTATTTTTGGATCTGAAGATTGTTAGTTTCTCTTTGAAGAGTTTACTTTATAGCTTCATGATGAGCTGCAGGTGGCTTGTGGAATCAGGGTGACAATATATCATTCATTATGACACCTTTTGCTGACTAAGAGTGTCTTTTAAAAATGAATTGGTTGATTAATGCGCATTTTTATTAATATTATTAATTCTCAGCCTACTTTGTACATGGAACTGACCTGGAAGAAACTTGCTCAAAAAAGCATCAAAACTTCCCTAGTAACATAAAGTGAAGTAGCAGCCTTCTCTCTGCTGCGTGCAATCAGTGCAAAGGAACGGTAAAACTTAGAAGAACTGGATATTTTTAATTCTAAAATTAACAGTGTAGTTTTTACTGAGCAAGGTATGTGAGGAATAAACGTTTTATGTGTTATATATGATCTAGCTCATAATAACTGCAGGAGAAGTTATCCCTTTTACTGATACAGAATGCATGTGGGAAAGTGCTGAAACAGTAAAAGGAGACATGCCTGTCATAGCTGACCAACTCTTGCAAAGTGCTCGGTACTTTCCTTTCTCACAGAAGTCCATGGGAGTTGAAGGCATGCTGCACTTTGCAGTAGGCACTTAGCACATCTAGTCTAATCCATATTTAATGTGACTTTCACTTTGAAGCATCATACTGTATAAGAAAACCATATACAACAATATTATGTTATTGCTAATGTTTCTAGGTGCAGCGAGGTCAGAAAGTACAAAGTCTTATAGCAGCTACCTCCTTTGACTCTAGAATGACAGCTATAGAAGTTAGCAAGATAGACAAAGTTGTTTCATAATTTTCAGCATGTTAATGTTGTTTGAAATATTCACATCTTCAGTTCGCAATAGCAGGGTGTCTTCCCCATCGGCAGAGAGTAGACTTGACCCTTCTTAACACTGACATCAAAAATACTTTTGTTCTTGACTTTGCTGGGGCAATTTTGAGCCTTGCCTCTGATTTTTCTAAAAGATGAAATCAAGGGACATGTATTTATAGGGGAAGATTGTGGCTGTACAGTGGGACCTCTTCTGTTCACACACCAAAGTATATTTACAGCCTTATGTAACCGTATTTCATCTGTAGCCAAAGTCTGCTCCCTCTGTCTGCATAGCTGGGATATCTCAATTGCGAGTGCTCTGGATGTCCTTGGTCATTTCCTCCTGTCTTTGCAGGATATGGGGAAGAGAGAATAACAACTACAGTCAAAGATGGACTTCTCACTGTCATTCAGTTCTGCTGCTTACTCGTTAAGAGATGCAAAGGTTGCACATGTATGGAGTGATATGCTAGAGTTTTGTAGCTCTTTGATGTCTAGCTGGCATGGTTTTGTCCTGCGGAGTTCCCTGTCCAAACATAGTTTGGTTTCCCAGTCCACTGCTTCATGATGCTTTAAAGAAAAGCAGAATGGAAGCTTGGGTAATTAGGGAAGGTCTCATCTTTACTTGGTTGCTCATAACTCTTTGAATAAGCTGCTTCTTCCAGCCTTCTTTATTGGTTGAAAAAAAATTTGGGCTTACCCTGCATTAACTACAGTAACTGTGATCATTCCTTGATTTGCAAGCTGGTTCCATAGAAACAAAGAGGGCCCATTTTCCTTTTCCACATCAAAGCACACTAAGCTTCTTGTCTGTGCCTCGTCAAAGGAATGATCTCAGCACATGTATTCCTCAGAAAATGACAGGAGGAACTAGGAAACAAAATTGAAATGAAACATTAATTTAAAATAACACAAGCATCCTAATTGGAGATTTACTTTAACAGATTTCCCCATGTCTGAAAAATGATGGCTGGGAGCATAATCAGGCTTTCGGCAGGCACCATCTCTGGATTGTTCATAATAACTCTTAAATCTGTTCACTGTGATTTTAGAATGAATTTAGAAGCCATCATCTTTGCGGGTACTCTAAGTGACCACATCTTGATCCTTTGCTCAAGGAAGATGTATTCATTAAAACTGCTAAAAACAACAGAGAACAGAAGGCATGTCAAGGTCACTGTGATATTCTTGTTCTGAAATTACTGCAGTAGTCTGTACAGCATATATATAAATCATATCTGGGCCAGCTAAGTTCCACTGACTCAGCTAATGTTACACCAGGGATGAAGTGGCATAAGGTATCAGTGCTTTCTGTGAGAAAGCAAATACAATGTGTCTCCAAACCACGTTCATCTCATACAGTTAGAAAACCATTGCAAAAGTGAACATCCCAAATTCTCATCACTCAGGGTTCATGGTGGGTATAAAGACTGTTCCTTGTGGCTAAGGAGTATGGGCTGTCACAGTACAGTCAGCAAAGAGAAGCTGGCTCTGTGTCCTTTATAAGAAAATAGTTGTCTCATTAATATTAACAAAAATACCCAGCCATATTCATCGGGTTAAATTCAAGAACGTATTGTGAATGTTTGAATATATTGCAGCTTACATGTGCAAAGACATACAGTACTAATTCTTTCAGAGTGCCCTGATGATGGATTTTTGAGGGTTTCTAGGCAAGAGATTAGAAAAGCCACATGTCGAGACTGACAAGGAGACAGACACACAAACACAGCGTCTGGGATGGAGGAGAGTTTATTAATAAAAAGAGACGTCCAAACAGTGCTGAGTGCTAGCAAATGATGCAGTCCCATGGAGTGGGTGTGAGTTTCCCATGGAATTAAATTAAGTTCCATTTAATCCTGTTTATTATTTAATTAAAAGGCAGGGTAGTGTGAGACCTGCATCTCCTCTGTTGGAGCCCTTCATGTTTTAGTGCTCAGCTTTGTGTCATGCAGTATGAGGTGGAGAGCAGCTGCCCAAGCAGTGTCCTGGATTTCAGGGCACAGTGACACTACTGTGTGTTCATTGAAAGGATGTGTATTATTGCATCTTGTTGCTTCATGACTAATGCTCAGGAGAAGAAATTAAGGAAGGCAGACAAAGGACTTTTTGATAAGGTGGACAGGCAATGTGATCAGAGTGGTATTTGTACTGGGGGGGGCCACTGTCAGAAATCTCTGCTCTCACTTTCCTTTTCTAGACTTAGGCTATGCCTTGCTCAAGATTTACTGCCAGCTCTAGATCCGAAATGATGGCTGCAGTGAGGCCTAAATTAAGCTCTTAATGACAAATCCATTAGGAAAAAAAAAAGGAAACTGGTTACCTGGACTCTACAAGAGAAACGGGAACTTGACCTAGGCCTCTGAAGATAGACAATAGGTGATGAATGGCATGTGGCATGATACCAGTGTTTTATATAGCATTAGAAGTCAGGATGCTTATTCTGAGACTTCATCTGTTTCCTTTTGAATCTCTATATTTCCTTAAGGAAAATGCTATAAAATGTTTGTGTTCTTTGGTCAGGTTTCTGTTTAAATTCAGGATCTGCAGTTTCATTTGAAGCAGTTAAGGAATCTTCCTATGAAATTACCACTACTGCTACAAGTACCTTAGCAAGGTAATCTTTGCATTAGTTTTTCAGGTGTTTCAGCTTAGAAAGATAGCAAAAGGATTACCTTCTAGTTTAGTACTTCAGTATGCAGGACAGCCTGTTGTACTACTTTAGTGTGTGCACTATGTGCGCATGAGACAGTTGTAGAGAGATGTAAGTACAAGTCTGGCAGAGTGGAGTTCTTGCTGCTGACTGGTGTTTTTAGGTACAACCAGAATGCAAATATTAATAACAGGCTGCTACAATAGACAATGAGATATGTATCTGGACAGCTGGGTACGCTGATCCATACCATTCATGTCAATCACAGCACAATGGTGCAGTCTTGCTGCTTTCTCAGCACTGATTTAGGGGCCTGCCTAAAAGCAAGCTTTTCCAAGATTAAGTCAAACTAGACTGAGATGACACAAGACAGTAGGACAATGTGATGGAAGGAATATCTTTTTCCAGAGGAAATCCCCTCGGTTAATGAGGTTAGCAGCTTAAGAGGTATTTTCTGCTTGGGAGTGATGGGAGGGTAAAGACTCCTAAGGCAGCAGAGGCAACTAGAATAATTGAATTTTGTTGGTCTTGGAATTTGCTTTTTTTTTTTTTTTGATGCAGACCATGTGACAGCTGCCTGTGTTTCGTTTGATATCAGGATTGAAGATATTCTGGGTGACCACTTTTGTGTGGTGCATCTCTTTTCTTCTGCTGCTGGACTAGCTGTCTGTTTCCAAACACAATGGAAAATGATGACTAATCAGTGAAGCTGAGGCTACCTTACAGGCTGTCTCTTCCTTTATTCACCCTCTTGAAAGAACATCTGGGACTCTTCTTCCAACAGTGCTTTGATTTTAGCTCAGGAGGAATGGGAGCAGGATGTTCTCTGTGAATCAGTCCCAACCCCTGTTGGTCTGACAAAGCAAAACCCAAGCTTTTTGACCTTGTTGGCAAGTCTTTTCTGTTTATTCATGAATTTTACTGTGGTCAGGACATGGGAAAGATTTTGGCTTTACATGTTTGCACTGGAAAATGCTTCTGCTTTTGTTCATTCAAATGGAGAAAAGGTTTTTGTTCTCCCTCTTGTACTGCGAGTATAAGAGGAAACTGCCTGTATTTCCATTGCTGTTTCTACATTGCCATGGGAACAGATTTGAAGTGCTGCATCCATTAAGTCACTTAATTGAAAAACGGCACAGTTTATCCATTCAAACTGCACTTTTGCCACTGCTCTGTGTACGTCTACATGTCACAATGTAGTTTTTGAGCTAGCTCGGTCCCAGAAGCAACATAGCTGCATTAACTGCAGTTGGGTATGATGGTTTGGGTTGGGATAAATAGCATAGGCAGGGCATTGTGCTGACATAGATATCCTGCAACTCAGGCTTGTGTGAGATGATTCAGAGGTAGTGCAGGTATATAGACTGATTTAGTGTAACCCAATATAACACTGCATTTCAGTGCACAGGACTTTCTCTTAAGACTTCTCATAACACTTTGCATTCAGTTACTATTTACTGGTGCAAAAATTTAATGTCCTACCTACTTTTTTATTCATTTTGAGGTTGGTTTCCGGTTTTGGAATGCTAAATCAGACTTTGTGTTACTAGAACAAATCTTTCAAATGTAATTCTTCTGTAGTATAGTAATTACTGCTTGTTAAGCATGGCAGAATCAGGAGTGAGGCACAAACTGAGGCAAAATGAGGCATCCTACATTGCTTGTACTCTTGACTGCACAATACTTAATTGCTAAGGAATTTCTAAGTGTATGTTAGTATGATAAAATCTATCAAAACTGTATGAATTTATGTATTCTTACCTAGTAGTGTTTTTTTTTTTCTTTTCCCTTTTAAAACCAACCTCAAGAGTGAAGAATAGAGGAGTAATTTTTGAGTACATTCATATTTCAAATGAGACCCAATTCATAGCCCTTTAACCTCGTCTGCAGGATCTGCTGGTACGAGCATTTTCCTATGAGGAATAGCATTACTGTTTCGGGTTCTCCATTTGAACAGAAACAGAATGTAGAATATCGATTACAGAAGTTTACAGAGGGAGTTGTAAGTACTTGATAAATGCTGTTAGCATTCTGCTACTTTGTGTTTGTCATGCTTGGTGCTGCAGGTGCTTCAAATAAGATTGTTGGCTGGGTTCAAAAGGGCAGTGAATCTGCAATTGGGTTGGAGAAGATGGGCTGCTAGCAAATCATACTAAAGTCAGCAGATGAGTAAGGGGAAGGAAGGAAGGAGTGAGCGAGCGAGCAGGTGTTTTTTTTTTTCTCTCTGCATTACTATTGACAGCTCCCCCTTTAGTACTGCCAGCCTTTCCCTAGCAGTCAGTAAAATCTTATGTCTCTTTATCTCCTGGACAGATATATGTAGGCTAATTTCCAGATACCTGCTGATGATAAATAATTTAAAACTTTGCAGAGAATTTATGATTTTTTAAAAACTGTTTAAGCAGTTACTTGATGATTTATGAAGATGGAGCTGGGTACAGGTGAGAAGCCCTATGGTGGTGGTTGAGTATTGGAAAAAATTGAAGGAAATTCATAATGATCCTAGAAGGCAAGAACTTAAAAAAGACTAACCCTGAAATAATGGTTGAAATACTTTTACACACCCTACAGTTCTGTGGTAGAAATCACTCATCACACTGATTCTAGAGAACATGGTGCATTTTGAAGTGTGAGGAAGGGAATGGTTAAGTCTGAGCTTCAACCTTTTAACAACAAGGTGCTGGTTAGAGTGACACTTGATGCACAGTGCAAATGTCTCCTTTGAGTTTTCTGCAGTGGGTTGTGTGTGAGGGGAATTATATTTGGTAGCTGATGAAGTGTTCTTCCTCAGGAACCTACATGAATTGAGCTGATCCACAGCTGATATTTATCAGTAGCACAAGAGCGAGTGAGCATTTGTTTGGGACATGTCTCAAAAAAGGTTTTATGGATTAAAATGCGAGCTACCATGTTACCTGAGTCTCAGTCATGTTAGTCTTATTTAGTGAGATGAGTTCTGAATGTTTTGCTTGAAAAGGGTGTAAAAGATAACCAGTGGGTTCTATGAATATATTAGGAATAAAGAAAAAAGAAAAAAACAAAGGAAGAGAGGAAATAAAGGGTGAAGCAGACAGGACTGGAGTAGTCAATGCTTTCTTTGTTTCAGCCTTCACCAAACAGTTAATTGTGATCAGATGCTTAATGAAATTAATTTTAATAAGGGGATAGACATGCAGGCCAATGCAAGGAAAAAATAAGTTTTGTGTTTTCTAGTTCAGGGGCTCAATGAACCTTAGGCTTGGTCTAGAGTACCTAAGGAGTTCGCTGGAGTGATTTCTCAACTATTAGTGGCTATCTGTAAGATTTCATGAATTTCTCCAAGGGAGAGGAGAAAAACAAGCATAGCATAGTGAAAAAATGTGGAAGATCTAGTGGATACTAAAGCAGTCAGTCAATTTTCGGATTCTGATCTAAGACAATCAAGACTTTTATCTTGACAAATAATGTAATTGTGGTAGAATAACTGAACTACTGACAGGGTGGAAGCAGTATCTTTGATATAACTGAGAGTCTTTAAGAACTTTTTAGGTAAAGATTTTTTTGACAGTCCCAAATGCCATTACTCATAAGCCAGCTAGTAAGCTGCTCTAGAGGTCATTGCCTACCACAACAGCTTTTTAAAAAAATTTTAAAGCCAATTGTTCACCTGTCTGAGTGGTGAGCAGTGGCTTAGTATGGAACTGGGAGGGCTTCTGGAGTTGGGGCGGACCAGATGTGTTGTATACTCAGTTCTGGTCAGCATTTTCCTTTAATAACTTAGATAATAAAGCAGCAGCAGGTGCAGTTACAAAATTTGTTATGACTCAAAATGAAGAAGAAGAGGGGAATGAAACACTCTGAAGGATGGCATCAGAACAGAAGCTAAACTGGAAATAAAGTGAAGTTCTATTTTTGGAAATCAGATACATACATACCACAAGGCTTCGGCTACTCAGCTGAGTGCCAACTACATGACGCAGTTGGAAAAGGCAAATATCATTCCAAAATGTCGTAGGAGGAGTGTCAGATGTAATTACTCTGCTCACCTCAGTGCTGGTGAAGGCTCAGCTGGAATCCTGCCTTCAGCTCTGGGCACCACACTTCCAGAAAGACTTAGAAAAAACTGAGAGGAGAGTAATGAGAACAGCAGGTGGTTTAGAAGACATGAGATTGGAGAAAAATGATGATTATTTCTTCCCCCTCAAAGAAAAAAGGAATCACTTAAGTTGCAGCAAAGATTTGCACAGGATTTGAGGTTTCTAACTGGATTTCTAATTGCTGTCTGAGGAGACAGGCGTTTTTAGGCAGAGGTGAGGTGGTGGAGGTGTAGCCACAGCCTCACTGCAGAACAGATAAACCCTTCATGGAGTAACTTTCAACATGCTTTTGAGAAAATTGTGATTGGTATTAGTTTGTCTAAATTCACTGGGCTAAAGTTTCTGCAGTCCAGAGTCTGCTTCCTAAGCCATCCTGCAGTGTGGCTGGGGCAATCACCTCAACTGGCCTCACCATCACAGTTCCTGCCTCTGAGTGTGAGACATTGAACACATTCCGAATGGGAATGGGATTATCTCAGTGTTATCAATGATCTGTTATGAGCTTTTTTCTCCTAAGTGTCCTCTATTTTTTTAATACCCTTCTAACACCGTCTGACTCCACTAATAGCTTTCTTTCCTCCGTATTTTTCAAGCATTTTTAGTTGCTCTGATTTTGCCAGCCATGTCACTGCCCTTTCCTTGGTGTTTAAATTCTTGCAACCACAGGGCTTTCTTGTGGTGCTAGTGCAAATGGTTTTGGTGTGGGAAGCCAGAAACTGTTTTCTCACTAACGATGACAAAATAATTGTTTAGACCTTCTAAGTCAACCACTTATATGCTGAAAAAAAATGCAAGATAATATGGAGGTCCATTTCATTGCCACTTTGGTGGGACTTTTAAATGACACAAAGCCTCTGCAACCTACCTAGGGAAGATATAGTCATGTCTTGATTTTTTTCCATGGAAAGATCCTAGGCTTTTCTCAGAAAACATTTTCTCACCTAAATCGTTCAGTACAGTGCAAAACAGATGTTCTTTTACTGTTTATATTGAACATATAGGATTCATAATATCTAGGGTTTTCAGGCAGTACCTAAATTCAAATGTATGTATTTAAACTGAAAAAGGACCTTGAAAGTATTTCTCTTACATACATATTTTAGTCTCATTTACCTATCCCTCTAGGCTAGGTAGGCTGTTACTGTTATCTCAAGAGTTGCCATGGAAACAGTTTTACACTCTCATTCCTTTTCAGTCTGTTCCTCTCAGACAGTATCTGTCTCTCTAAAACTGTGGCCATGCTAAAATGCAAGTAAACCCCTAATAATTTAAATACCAAGTGTTACCTCACCAGCTGATATTGAGTGAATAAATTTGTTGAAATCAGTGAAGCAGTGTCAAATGACAAGGTGAGAATCTGTCCCTGGATTTTCAACCCTTCCACTCCTCTTTTTCTCCAAAATTAAATATAAAACTGCCTTGAGGTCAAAGCCAGGTATTTGTAAGGTATAAGTTTTTCAAGTGATGAATGGCCTTTTTTCAACTGTGGTAGGTACATCTTCTTCATCCTGTTGCTGTTCCTGGGCAATGGCAATGGTTTATGCAAACATAATTGACAGAAGGTGTTAATGATTTTAAATTTTGAAGAGTTTTCAATGAAGTCTTCAAAAGGAAGATGTTCCACTTGGATAGCATTTAATTACTGGCATACGTGTATGAACTCCACATGGCAACCAGGTATGAAGGTCACCCACTAAACTGAAAAATGTGTCAGAAATGTGGGTTTGTAATTTGTAGACATCAAAGCAATCATACAGAACAAAACACATTGAAGGGGAAGTGGCTTGTCTCATCCTTAAAGCTCAGATTTCAATAGGGAAATTTGAGCTAAAATGAAAGAATCAAGAAAGCCTGTATTCATGTGATCCTTTATCTTGGAGGGTAACTTTTATCAATGTCTGGTGAAAGAAGCTCAGCAATACCCCAACAAAAGGTTAGGATTATATGTTTGCAAAGTGGACTCCTAACTTGAAGGACTATTTGACAGAAAGGAACTGTAGTCAAGGTAACCAAACAGAAAATGACAGCCATTAGTTCACGCTGTACCAAGTCTCAGGAGGACTGATATCCTTGTCTCATGTTTTCTGATCAGGCAGTGGTGGCATGATAGTTAGTTTTTGGAATATAGTGGTTGCCCTGTTTGTTTCAAATTTATCTAGTAGCGGGAGGTACTGTATCAGCATGATTTCAAAATAGTACTCCATGTAGCTACTACATGGCTTAACAGAAAGTGGAGACACCGCAAACAACCTTGACTGAATTTCCTTTTATTTCAGAAATAATTTTCTAGCACCTTTAAAGATGAGTGGTTGATACAAATATGGGCTCAGAGTACAGAACATGATCTAAAGTATACGTAGAACAAATCTGAATTAAGAGTCGGGGGCAGAGCTGAAGGTCAAAAGGGCTGATGAACTAGGGGTTGTTGGGATACAGGGCAGATGCCTTCAAGAATTACCAGTTAGAGTTGGTATAGCATTAAGGACAGAATATGAACTGGCAGAGTCTCATGAGGTAAATTTATTGATGGCTCTGAAAGGGACCTGAGATTTCTAGGGTTCTTGACTTGTGGCATGCATTGCTGGAGCTCATGGATGGGCATCTGGTCTGATTTTAGGGCTGCAGCTTGTCCATCTGGACCACAGGTTTAGATCTGGGTTAGAAAGAATTACTGGGGTAGATAAAGGCAAAGCTTGGGCTGAGTTTGGGATTGGAGCTAGGGTTGTTACTAGGTTCAGAAAGGCTGCTACTCTGAGTTAAAAAACTTCAGCTCATGCAGCCTTTTATGTGGGCATTATTTCATGCAGACCAAATCATGTGGCACTTTTTGAGAGAGACTAAAGTTCAACAGATTGTTCATGTCCTCACAGCTGCCTTGTCATGATCTTGCAAAAGAGGGTATAAAATAAATCTCTGCCATCACATATTTATTTTTATTTCCATTATGAATCCTTTAATTGCAATGTGACTGTTTCAGGTGGTAAGTCTGCACAAGCATCTGAGCTGTGCTGAAGTCTATTGATTTCAGCTTGAATATCTCCGGTTCTATAGTTACAGCTGACTTAATTTCTATAAAAATCATCCTCCCATACCAAATCCTGTAGTGAGAGTGCATTGAAATAGAACTGTGGCAAAAGCTATTCCCACACTCTATATGTAGTAATGAACTAAACATCTGTTGGATTTCAGCAGGTTTAGAATTGTGTTTGGGGTAACACAATTTTTAAGGCAAGATGATACAAGTTTTGAGGCCATGCTATGTATTGCTATAAAAAGGAGAATTAAAAATGACTAGTGCAATTAAAGCTTGTCAAAATAATTACAATAATGATAGGAAATATGAGAAATTATCTGCTTATGCATAATATAAATGACAAGAATAGGTAAGAAAATCAGCAAATGTGAGAATTATAAAAATTAGTACTCTAAAAAAATCAGAGGATCTATCATTAAAGGAGGTTTCTTTCAACTTCTTCTGACTATGTCTATTCATTTAAACCGGTGTTGTATTACACAAACTTCTTTGTATGGTTCAGTGTATCTCAATTAAGATTTTACTGCCCTGTCATAAAGCTTATCACAGGCTAAAAGTTCTCTTTTATTTCTCTTTTTGTTAAGCATAATAAGTTCTCTATAAGCTGTCACTCACTGTATTACACTCAGTGGATGAATGGAAGTTTGTTCACAATGAAGTTGTCCCAAATTTCTCAGGGCTTTTTTAGACCATTTACAGTCTATCCTATCTTCCTAAATCCCCTGCACAGAGCTTTTGAGTCAGAAATTGTATCACTGCCGTGCACCAAAATGTCATACAATGGACCTGAAAAGCCAGCAAGAACATCTATCATTTAATAGGTATTTCTAGCAGTGGCTTCATTTTGGTGTCTTTTATACATGTAATTTATAAACAAAAGATATGGTATGTATGTTAATCACTGAATATGGAAAAGCCAATTCACTACTTTAAACTGTAAATATGAAATGTTAGGATTGTTACTGAGAGTCCCATCTCTTCAACCCAAGACAAAAGCAAGAGTTAAGAAATCAGTAATAGTTTCTTTTACCTGTTGTCCTGACATCACTGCAGTGGTTACTGTTATAATATGCACGTGAAACCTGGCACAGAGGCATAGCCCTCTGCCTGTAAAAGCCTAAATAGACTACGCAGTGTCAGTGATACAGATAAGGGACACTGAAAAATGTCTGCTTGCTTACATGAACATAGATAAGTACCTTGCAGAAAAGCTCACACCAGGTAATAAGTCTTTCTAGTGTCTTTATTTCTGAGGTAAATACCATTCAGTAATGAATGATGGGCTCTGAATGCATAATGGAGGTATATTTGGCGCTGAATTGCATGAAGACATTAAGCATGAGTAACAATTTAGAGTATTCCTAGAGAATTTGCATCGATATAAAAATATAAAAGATCAGAGGGAGTTTTTGACAAAAGGCTCACACAAAAGGGTACTCACATTTCTCTTCAGCTACAATGGGATGCAAGTGCCCCAGCCCTATTGCCTTACATGAAGATGGAAAAATGTTTAAAACAAAATAGTATTTCAGTGAGGGAGCATTCTACATTCAAAGAGGGAGAATTTGTGAAAGTCTCATCTGCATCTGTTCTGTGCCTTCTGTTAAGGTGGATGAGAATGTAAGGAATTAAATGTTTGGGTGACTGAAAAGGACAAATGGTCTTTCCCCTAATGCTACAGTACCTTACTCCCTGTATCCTGAAACAAGTCTTGTCTTGCAGACAAATAATGTCTCTGAACTCTTTAGGTTTTTATTTGAGTTTTAGTTGGTTTTGCTTTCTTGAGTGCACATATACCATGGGGCGAAATTAATGCCCATATTTTCTAAGTAAGTTAAGCCATTTACAGTATTTCTTTTAATTAGTTCTCTTTTCCCAGCATTATGCAGAACCATGGCAAAGAGCTGTTACTGGAATGTGTTTCAAGCTGGCTATGAATGAATGAACTGAAATGTGTTTTACAATTACAAAGTAACAGGAATGAAAAGGAGTGCTGCAAAGATCATTGCTAAACTTTTCTGAAGCTTTCCTGATACCGGTGTCTTGTCTGGATTAGATATTTTGGTATGATTCATTCTGCTTTCATCTGGAGGGCATTGATCATATTCATTTTTAATGCTGTAAATCAACTACTTTTAGTTATCTATGATTTTTGGGGGGGTTGACCTTGGCTTTGTGTCAGCATCTCAGTGAGATTCAAGCTAAAATTCTGGCCCTTCTGAAGTTAAATGGGAGGTTTGGCATTGATGTCAGTATAACCAAGTTTTTCACATGGTGTTTTGTGATTTTACTTCTCTCATTATACTTAAATGTCATGAGGCACAGCAAGATCTCAGCGAAGATAGTTCAATTCTACTGGAGTTTAGTGGTATGATTTTCAAATCGAGAAGGAGGATAATCTTTGAGCTGTGAGGGTTACCTATTCTTTTCCTTTACAAGGAAAGACATGAGTATACAGTACTATGCATGTGCTGCTGTATGCATACACACAGACAGCTTTACCATCTTTGTAAATTGTTAACAAGGTCTCCCTGAGCTGGGGTAATTCTTGTACCCTGAATGAGAAAATAGAAGAGGGTGCACCTTTTTCCTTCTTCTCCCATCACTTGCATGATGAGTTGTCAGAGTATGACTCTTGGCAAGTACTGCAGCAGACTGCTGAGATTCTGTTGTGGTTTAACCTCAGCTGGCAACTAAACACCATGCAGCTGCTCGCTCACTCCCCCCCAGTAGGATGGGGGAGAGAACTGGAAGGGTAAAAGTGAGAAAACTTGTGGGCTGAGATAAAGACAGTTTAATAGGGAAAGCAAAAGCCGTGCACGCGAGAAAAGCAAGCCAAGGAATTCATTCAGCGCTTCCCATGGGCAGGCAGGTGTTCAGCCATCTCCAGGAAAGCAGGGCTCATTCACACCTAACGGTCACTTGGGAAGATAAACGCCATCACTCTGAATGTCCTCCCTTCCTTCTTCCCCCAGCCTTACATGCTGAGCATGACGTCCTATGGTCTGGAATATCCCTTGGGTCAGCTGGGGTCAGCTGTCCCGGCTGTGTCCCCTCCCAACTCCTTGTGCCCCCCCCCAGCCTACTTGCTGGTGGGGTGGGGTGAGGAGCAGAAAAGGCCTTGGCTCTGTGTAAGCACTGCTCAGCAATAGCTAAAACATTCCTGTGTTATCACCACTGTTTCCAGCACAAATCCAAAACATAGTCCCATACCAGCTACTATGAAGAAAATTAACTGTACCCCAGCCAAAACCAGCACAGATTCACATGGTGATTAAAGGACATCCTAAATAAGCAAATGTTTATTTCTGCAGTTGTACTGCAAGACTGTAATCCTTGCTTGCACTGCAAGACGTAATCCCTGCTTTCAGGGGGCATGCCACACTGAGCTACAGAGAACTACAGCAACGTTTGGAGAAGGAGTTTCACTAGTCGTGGTCACTTTGAACAAATATTCTCAGCAGAAGTAACCTAGTTAAGAAAAACAGTCAACAGTAACATTTCACATGCACTCTTCCAAAACAAAACCATTGTGCTGTTAAATTGCATCTCCTACTTTTGGTTTCAAATTCTTCAGTGTCTTCTCTCTCTGGATTCCTACTGGAGGAATTATCAGACAACTTATCATCATTTCTGTATTATTTCCCTTGTGAAAATCAAATGGCTGGTCAGGGCCATAAAACAAGAGTGTCTTATTTTTAAAACCACCGGCCATTTGCTTAGGAACGAGAGCTGGAAATCAGCTGGAGGGTGATCCCTATTTAGTCCTCAACACTGCAGGCCTTCACTGAGCTGCACAAGAAATATATGGGAAACCACGCACAGACTTGCAAGCTATTTGGGCTGAACTGGACAGCTGGGCTTTTAAGGTGTCTAGGCTAGACTGAAAACGATGCCATTAAACTCCCCCATGTGAGGGAGAGGTCTGTTCATGTAGGTGAGGGCATATTAACTCTCTGAACTCAGGGACTGGGGTTTCCTTGGCTTTTCCAAGTAGGCAATCTAGGCTTAGTGCTGTCAGGGTTATTGCTGTGTTAGGAGCTGGAGTTACTATCTAGACGGGGCTCTGTTGTTCTGTGGGTGCAATTTTGTCCTGGTCTCTGCCTACAGAGGAGTGCTGCTCACTCTCTGGGTTTGGGTCCAGGCAGACCAGTTAAGACTAAGGAGGATAGATCTCTCTGATAATTTGATCTAGGATAGGAAAAGGTTTGTGAACTGAAAATGATGCAGACAAAATCCCCCAAGAGGTCTACAATTATATGTAGTAGCATTCTACTAAATTGAGAAAGTGTTATGCAGGGGGGATGGCTATCATCCATTCTCCTGCCCTGGAAGAGGGCTCTTAATGATTTGGGTGGAAATTGTGTCAAATAATCTGTATCTTTCATCCAGTAGCTAGAGATCTATATAAATACAATTATTTTTATTTTAATTAATGATTATGATAAATGGGAGGTCTGTCTTGATCATTTTCCTTGGGCTTTTATGCTTCTTGAATCACATTTTTAATAGCACTGAAGTATCTAGAGGAGGGGTGCAGTGAGTTTCCATGCATGTATTAGTTGACAGGACTGGAAAAAATATTTGAAGCTATATTTCTTTAGTGGGGGTTAATTTTTTTTTATAAGAAATATGATTTTGCTGAAAAATGTTGATCTTGTGTATCTGCGACTTCATCCTAATTTCTGAGCATAAAAAATGTGCTTTTTTAATATTTCCAAATATCGTAAGAGTATAACTTCAAGAATTGTAATTTTTTTACAGATTTTACATGGACTTATATTTGGTTTTAGAACACCTTTAAAGAAGCTTTAAAAGAAAAACTACAGAAAAAAGCTTGTCAAAAATTTAAAAATGTAATGACCTATTTTGGAAATGTAAAAAATAATGTTTTCACACTTCAAAACTCTTAGTGAAAGTAAGTTTACCCTTTATGATATGCAACTCTTCCGTGAAAAATTTTAGAGCAGCAGCACTGATTTTTTTTTAATAATCTCTATGATAGATACAACTCGCTTTGTCTTTACAGACTTTACTAAGAACTGTCATTCTAAAAGTAATTGCATTCACATAATGACAACAATAGCAACAGAAAAAAACATTCTGAATCACACAAGGGATAATGGAAATAGTTATCATTAGGCGTTACCTTTCATTTGTGCTTCACGAACACTGAATTTCATTAGCAATAATTCTTTGCTAAAGATTAGGACAAAAGTTGTTCTACTCTTAATACTAGGAGTCTCAAGTTTGCATTTGTCTGTATTTATACGATGTAATTCTGTAAGATGTAGTTCTGCATTATTTGGCTGCAGAAACTGAGAGTTTAAAGTGCAGCCTTTGAGTACTGTGAATAGGTTTTCAATATAATGTATATTTTTAAAGCTCTGAGATGAGAAAGATGATGTATCTTAAATTGATTAGAGAACATCTTTTACAGTTAGAAATGCTGTATGACCACTGTGAGTTGTGCATAAATCTTATTTCTTTTTGGCAACGATTTTTATATGTGGTTTGATTTATATTCTGAGGTAGATGCCAAGAGACTGGCAACATAAATAATGAAAATGAAGCAGCCTAATATGCAATAGGTAGTTACAAAATTCATACTTGGTATTAGATGAAATAAAGTGTAAATACTCAGAAGATGATAGAGTGCCTTAATCTACAGAGTTAATCCAGCTCTGCATGCAGAAACTTGACAAGATGACTGTGCTGGTTCCTTTGGGCACTGGAACCTTTGGGCAAAGTCTTGCCTCCTTTGATGTTAATGGCCACTTGGCTTGCCTGATGCCAAGATTTCACCTTGGATCATGATCCTTCCCAAGCACAATTTAATAGGAGGAGCAGAAAGCTGTTTCAGTCTAACTGACCAGTGGAAAACAGGGAGCAGAGCATTAGGAAGGAGGGTTTGCACAAAGGCTGTCTTTGGAGCAGATTTCTTATGTTGTATGGTGCCATCAACCTGTAGCAGTTGGTTGTCTGTGGAGTCCTCCAGGGTACATTTCAGGAGGCTTTTTTGCTGACAGGCTTGGCACCTCTTTCCTGCCTGTGGTCACAGATTATATTTATTTGGAAACTGTCTGAAGGAGAGGGCTTTGAAAGCACAACAGACTGTAGAAAGCACAACAGACTGTGTTCACTGGAAGTCCAGCAAGTAGTACAAGCCAGCAAATTTTTTTATGTGAGTTTATATGAGTCTGTATAAGTCAGAGGGGGCATCTCCCCCTCTTTTTCTGGTAAGGATAAGGAAGATAGAAATGGCAGCTTTAGGAAATACTGAATAAGAAAACATGACGTAGGCAAACAAGCCTACAGGATACAGGATTTATGGAATCATGCAGCTGGTATGAATGAGCGCTTAATAAACCTCATGAACAGAAAAATCTATGGAGGAGAAACACAATCAAAGTAAGTCCTGGGATTTCCAATTGAATTTTGAGACACTATTGAGGGGGATGAGACTGGTCATAAGCCTGGAAGTTGCAGATAGCTAATGCCCAGGAGGATCTAAATAGCAGACTCTTTTCTGAGGAGGTTAATAAGAATGAGAATGTGAGGAAGGATGATGGAGAGATCAGCTAGTGCAGGAAAACAGAGATAAATGGGATGCGAGGGGTAAAGGCTACCAGTAGGTGATGGAGTGTCAACAAGGAACAGCCAGCACATCTGAGACAACAAGAGGAAGGAATGAGGGAATTTCTGAAATAAAGTGTCTGTGGAAAATACCAGAGGTGGTGGTGGAGTTGTATGTGGTGTCAGGTAGTATAGTAATCTATTAGATTACAAGGAAAATATGCAAAATTACTAGCTGCGCAACAATGGAATAATTTAATTTTCCAGAACTAAATTAGAAAAATAAAAGGCAGGACTGAGATGCTCCTGGACTTGATGGGAATTAGGTCTTAACTTCGAATAGTTAGTGAACCAACAAGAGGTACCAATTTTGGCTGGCCATTGACATCAACCTGGACTGAATCATCACAAATGAGTTTTCTTCAGTTTTAAGACAGAAAAATGTAGGGACATAAACCTGAGGTTGAGTACTGTGATGCTTACGGTGTTAGTGGTGTTTGCAAAACTAAGGAGCAAAACAAAGATAGCAGTCCAGAGACAGCCTGGAATTACTTCCAACTAAAAATACAGACACAGTCTGAAGATTTAAGTGCAGGCAGACTAAAAGGAAGAATTGGGGAATGAGGCAAGTGTCTCTCAGTGAGTGAGAACTTAAAGCTGGACATTAAGAATAAGCAAAGAAAGAAGCCCTGAAAACCTGGTTGAACTGAATCTTGCACAGAGAACCTCAGTACGGATACACAATCAAAAGAACTAGGAGGGCCTATTGCCTACAGTTACCTCAAGGGTAATCTATGTAAAGACCAATTCTGAATGACCATTTGACATAGTTTTCAAAAATGTTGATGACATCCTTTAGGATAATCTAAATAATCTCCATTGTAGTATACTGAATGAACTAACAGATGAAATTGCATGGCCAGTAACAAGGATGTTTAATTGATATATAAATAGGGAAATATCTGTGGCTGGAGTTTTCAAACATTCAGAAGAGGAGAGGAGGGAAGTGTCTGCACAAGCACAGACATGCTGTTTTGTACTCGAAAACTACGCAAAGTCTTGTTTTTTGAAAGAAAACTATTTAATGACATGGAGGCAAACCTGAATTTGGAATAGCAGCAGAAGCAGCTAGGAGATTTTGTGTGTAGCTGTCTAGTGCCAGCAATGTTTTTATAAGGTGGTTATTCACACTTAACTTTCTGCTATTTCCATGCTGTCTCTAAATGTACTTGAAGTCCTTTAGTTCAAAGGACACAAGGATTAACAAATGTTGTGTAGTTAACATTATTGTTAACATTACCTGGTCTAAGGCAATTGTAAAGATGGCAATGACACCACCCTTACAGAAATGCTCATTAGATCTTAGCATAAATAGAATTTGAATGTCTAAGATTTCAACCTCAAAGCCCCCAGCAGGTTATCCCCAATATTAAGGCTGTCTCGAATCTACGCTGTGCTAATTATGTCTTCTGGATTCCTGCCAGCTCTCTTGTCATATCTTGCTCTTTCTACTGTTTCGGCTCTTTTCAGGGCATAACCTGAAGACTAGTAGCAACTTGAAATACACCAGACACAAAAGTGTATTTGTAAGACAGGGTGATATTTTCTTTCGATGATGAGATTTCGAACGATAGGTGTGGGAAACATCTCCCCCTCTTTCTTTTTTCTGTTTTTATTTATAACTGTTTCATTCCCATTTCACCATTGGATTAGCAGGCTTTGTGCCAGTAGATATGTATTTTAGATATATAGCATTGAAAATACCATAGTCACTGGATGAATGAAAAATATACTGTGTGTGACTTGTGAACGGCTATATGCATGCTTTCTCTGGCTGACCTTGCTGACAAGACCTGTTAGTCAGCATGGAAGCCATTTGGAAGGGCAAGAGACAAACAATTACAGGTTTATGTGCCTAACCTTACTGGCAGGCAATATCCTGGAGACATTAACAAGATGTGAGATCACAGAACATCTGGAGAAATATCAGCTGACAAAAGATAGCTATTTCTGATTCATAAGGAATAAATTGTGTCTGACAAATCTGGAAATGCAGAAAAGCAGTAAAAATGAGACAGTGGATTGACTCTTTGGAAAGGCTTGAAAAGGAATTGCAAAATTGATGTTATGTATAAAGATTTGCAAGTACAACTGTAGAAATTACTTTAATAGCCATACTTAGCTAAAGACGACAGGCACTTGGTCTGGAGGTTTCTTTATGCACAGTCTTTAATTAGCCTTTGATTAAATTAAGACTTTAATTCATCTTTAATCCACAGCTGATCTGTGCTCAGTGGGCTCTGATCATGTCACTTGAACTATAATATTTCTAAAGGACAGTGTAAGAAAATGTAACAAGTTGAGACAGACTGAAGACAATATGATCTTAATTCTTTAGCTGAATACAGCCCTTCGTGGATAGAGGCTTTTTGTAATTACTTGAACTTCAGAACAGACCACTTTCCCCACCTATGTTGGGATCCTAAAATGTGCTCATTGTTTGTGTCCCCAACAATACCGAAATCCTTCTGTGTGTGGCTATATCTCAGAGGAAATATAACCTCATGTAACCAGAGGGGAAAAAGTTAGGTAGCTAAGGAGAGGAGATTACTCTGCTTTTATACAATATCAGATAATCGATTACTATTCTGCAACCTGGAAACAATTTTAGATTGATGATCCATGTATGTATGTTTGCAACACAGCTGAATTTAAGATTAAGTTATTCACTAATTTGGGTAAGTAGCTGATACTGTCCTACAGGCAATTAACTGTAACGACCTACCTGCTATTTTATCTTCCTGGAAGAGGCTGTGGGAGATTTTCTGCAGTGTCCAGGAACCTACAACACAGTTTACCATCTATTCTGTCTGCTTATCACAGGCTGTAATTTATTAAATGCTTTGCTATCCATTGAGATTTAAACTGCTGTGCATGTAAATGAGTTAGTGTGATCTATTTCATCTTGTAGCTGTTTGTGGGGAATTATTATTATGTTGTGTGTAAAGCACTGAACTGTCTGTACAGAGTTCTTATGTAGGAGCTACAGAAATGATCCGTTTGAGTCCTATAAGAAAGCAGTGTCCTTCTGTAAGTTTTCACAGATGTGTTCATAATATTGATTCCCTGATTTTATACTAGTGGCTTCTTTCTTTCCCCAGGTAGCACATGATTTCGAGCAAGATTTGTTGTAAACCTCAAGTCAGTGCAGGCTTAGCATAGAAACTGAATGGGGGCAAATGGTTATCTGTTTTCTGATTTCCCCATTGACAGACATTTGGGAGCCTGAGCTGACTTCCATGAGAAACTCTTCCCTCCCAGCTGTGGTCCTAAATCAATAAAGTACTTGAGCATATATTTAGCCTTAGGTAGGTGCCTCAGTCCTGCAGCTTTTCAAAAATTCTAAGGTTTGTTTTGAACACATGCCTTCTAATTGCAGCTGCTTTCCTCAAGCAACTTTATAAATCCTAAAGTCTGAGCTTCAATTCCACTTCCACTCCTGGAGGAGACCGGAGTTCTAGTGTTACATTTGCCAGTGTTATCTAGTGTTTGAGGGATGCCTCCCAGTGGAGGCATATGAAAACAGAGCATGATGCCTTTTTTTCTAGCTGTGAAGGATAGTCTCTTCCGTAATGATGAAGTTTCTTCCATAAATTATAGTAAACCAGTAAATCTTTCTTTTTTTTTCTTGTTTTTTTCTCCCAAAGAAAAAATATCTGCCTATTGCAGATGGTTAGCATAGTTTTTGACATAGGAGGACGCTTATAATGATGCTATGCAGAGATAAGAGGGCTGTGTAGTATAAAACTACTATATTTCTCGTTAAGAAAGCTTACATGCATCAGTGTTGGAGAAAGCAATTTCCCATACATGCCTCAGAAGGGTGGTGTTTGAGGATGAATGTATTTCCCCAAATGACTAAGAGCCAGTGTTTGCAAAGCACTTCATTATCTTTGGAAGGGTAAGGATGCAAATTTAAGAGTACTGGCAATCATTGCTTTGAAATACTTACAGCTATTGTACGCAGACAGCATAAAACAGCGAGTGAGACTATCATTCAGGTAAGAATGTAATTTGTGAAGATTTTTTTCAGATGATGTCACCATTTAGTTCTTCTCTTGGTGAAACCACTCACAGGAGACAAAACAGATTTTGCATATTAAAGCTGTTTGCTAGGTGTCAGATCTGACCATGTGAAGGCCAGTCCCACAAATGGTTACTGTCGAGCATGATAATTCCCAGTAACCCTGGCTGGACAATGATGCAGTACTATGTCATGTGTATACCCAAGCACAAGCATAATTGTGCTGACTTGAAATCTATGGCACAATACTTACCATTTCAAAAGCTCACATTCCTCCATTTTTGTTGGATTTATTCCTCCTTAAACTTCTGCTTCTCCTTTCATTCTCTACTTCATTATCTTTTATCTTTTTATGAGGACAATGGATGTCATCATTACACTTTCTCTCAAAAAGGCAGAAATGTCTTCTCTTCTTTATACTGCGGGAAACCAACATAGTTACACAAATGCAGAGCCAAAATAATCACATGCTGATAAATAGAGACCTAAACTACCTCATGGACTAATAACTCCAGTCTGGGTTTTTTCCCCCAAATGGGAAATGTTCCAGCAATTGAGGGTAGGCAAAAATCATGTAATGAATTATAAATGTGAATTGCTAGCAAACTGCTCAGTAATGTGCTATAATGTTAAATACATTAGATATTAACATAAATTTTCTTTGAAAGTTATATGCCAGTGCCATGACTTTTAACATGGATACGGTAAGACACAAATTGATTGGAAATTTAAGATACTTGGTAACTTTGAAACAAAGATGTAATAAAACATGTTTTCTGTCTGTTTTTTTGTTTACTTTAAGACTTTTTTTGTGTAATTAAAATCCAAGACTTCTGCATAAGCAGCTAAATTAACTGGCTAGCGTAGAAACCATATCCAGAAGCTCTAAGAGGTGGAGTCCTTTTACTTTACAAATAAGGGTAAATCTATATAGTTCAGTGTCAAACAAGATCTGTCTCCAACTTCACTCTTAGGGTTGATACAACTAGAATATATGTCTGTCTTATACATTCAGCACGGTACAGTTACTGATGGACATACTGTGGACTTTATAACAAGTTGGCTCCTAAGTTACTAATACATTCAGTATTGCACAATAACATTCACCTAATGTTCAAATACATCCCAGTGAGATGTAGAATCTGCGTTCAGAGAGAGGCATTTGAGAGACACAAACACAGATACTAGTACCAGAACAGGGGTAACTCCTTACATAAAAGTATTTCTTGAGATGTATAATGTAGTTTTTCCACAGAGATAAAAATATGGGAACTGCTGAATGGACTCTCCATTTCTTGATGATCAAGGGTGGAGGAATGACTTTCTGGAAGATATTTGTTAACTAAATAAATTTTGCTGACTGTATACAGAAGTGAGTGGGTGAAATTTGGGGGGGGGGGGGGTTGTTGTTTTGTTGTTTGGGTTTTTTTTAAATGCAGGTGTTAGATGAGATGATCTAATGGTCCCTTCTGGCCCTAAGGCAAAGTGCAGCCTCCACTTGACAATACTCATGGAGCTCTCTCAAACCCTTTTTACCAGGCCTTTGGGGAAGGAGGTTCTTAATGGGGAAGAATTTTATAGAGCAGAAAAGTGTTTGCCAGCAGAAATATTTGCTGTTGGCAGTTGATTTTTTGGGGAGGAGGGGAGGTTTGCCAAGGTTTTAATTTGAAATGTCTTTAAAATCTTCATTAAAGATGCCTGTGGCAATATTCAGGCATGTCTTTGTATATTTTGCCCTGGAAAAAATAAATAGCTTTTTTTTTTCAAGGCAAAGAAACAAGAGTTCGCATATTATTTCATGGCAGAGGTAAGTTTCATCTCATATTTATTTGTCTCAGGGAAAAATAATAAGGAATATGACTAGCATCTGTCTCGTGTCACCTTTCTGGGAAACAATGCTTTCCAGCTTTGCTAAATTCATGCATCTCTTAAGCAAACTGTCAGAGATTTAGAGAACCAGAGATGTACTTTTGTTAGCTTTGGTTCATCTAAGAGGACTGTGGACTGCTCACTTTTGGAAATCATGGCCATTTTTTAAAAGCTGGCCTAGAAACATTTATAAAAGTAGCACAATATGATGATGGGATTTGTAACCATGGATGAGTCATGAAATATACAACCTGCCAGGTAACCAAGGTATTAGACAGTCCATTGTACAGGTTACACGCAATCCCCAGCTGGCTCTGTATCTGCAAAGCAATCTGGAAAACTTTGGATGGCTTGTGGGTAGGAACACCAACAAAATGTTTGCAAGCCTTTTGCACCATTTATCCATTCAGAATTTAGAAATGATAATAGCTTTTTGGAAAATACTTTGCTTATGACCCGCTCCATTCAGTATGATACTTTGAGCAGAAGACAGTGCAAGGAGCCATGCTGTGTCGCACAATCTGTCACTGAACTGCATCAATAGTGCCCGCGTCAGCCTTTTGTCCCCGGCCACAACAGAGACAACTGGCTCTCCCGCATATAGGTGCTGCTGGGGTGGATTGTCCTCCGAAGAGACAGATGTCATTAACAAATGATATACAGCAGGCAGTGTGGCTTGTGGGGCTTACAATGGCTGCAACATCCAAAGGCCATATGTAGTGATCTCATTAGTTTCTTGATTGCCTTCTGCACAGGCTGTTGGAAATGTTTAAAAGTGCAAGTTCAAAAGGGAAAGTAATGTATCATGTTTGGATTTTCTCCTTCAGTCATGCAAAGCAAACAGAGAACCTGCTGAGTTTGGAAGTCAGAATTTTTAGAGACTAGGGCCTTAATTGTGGGTCTGTTAAATGGCTTTACTTCACACTGTATTTCACCACCATCTCCCATGGTCAAAGAGTCCAAAAAGATATTGAAGACATGCAAAGTGCTTTGGGTATTTTCGACCTGGAGTTATTTATCCACTTGGTTCTGTTTCAGCCTCAGCAGATGTTTATCTTCTGCTAGGAATTTAAGGGAGACATCTGCAGAATTCCTGGGATGTTCAGCTTTAGATATGGCTGTGAAGAAAAACACATGATGTGGGTAGCGTTTTATTGTATTCCTTTTAGTTTTATTTCTCTGTCCTTGGTTTCAAACGAGTATTTTAGGCACAGCCACATTCTGCATCTCAGTCTGGTGGGGTGGTTTACCTATAGTCTACTTTGATAACTTTGGGAAACCTTTTGGCCTTGGTGCTCAGCATTTGCATTGTCCTTACTCCCTGTTTTCATCAATGGGAAGTTCCCTTCTAGTCCACTTTTGATGTTATTTAACTACAATTTCCCCTGCTTCTCAGAAGCGCTTGTTTCTGCCTGAACTGGGCAGCCTTTTTACGGCGAACACCCAGTGGAGAAATTTTCCTGGGCAAGACTTTTTACAGAGGCAACATCTTTGTTTTCAGAAGGATATATTCAATTGCAATTGGCAGCTTTGAAACCACAGTAGACCATTTAAATTTTAACTGTTAAACCTAACACAAACACAAGCTGTTATATTTCTTACCTACAACTGAGTATCTTTAAAAATGATGCAAAGTAAAAGCAAAAACATCTTTGATGCTTTGAAAAACAAAAGCATCAGTAAACATCTTTCTAATCTTATCCTTACTACACAATTTACAAACTCTTTAGTGCAAATGCAAACTTGTTTAAAAAGTGTGATTAGCTATTCACTGTTCCATGGTAATTACAGTCGATAATTCATAGGAACAGCATTCTGTAAGGATCCTTCTGTTTTGCCTTCATTGTCCTGCTTTCTCAAGTGGTTTTCTTACTGAGTGTAAAAGTTAGTCTGAAAACTTGATTTTGGATTCCAAACTTAACTGTTCCTGGAGGATGATGATGGCTGAATTATTGATGATGTCCAGTTCAGGTTTTTCCTGAGCTTTGCTGTCTTCGTAGTTCTGAGTTCAGAGTCACTGTGGTCCTTATTGCCTCACATCTAAAATCTATATCAGCATCGCTGTCAATTATTCTTTTTGTTCTCCACAGTCTTTCCAGAAGAGAGCATTAATTCCATCCACTTTACAGTGCATTGCATTCCCTCTATCTATCTCCAAATGAAAATGTCTGTGTAGACTGAATTTAGGATTAGTATGGGAAAATGGTGTGGGTTTAGTGAAATATGACAAATAGTTCTCTACCTGATTTATTAATTTATCCTGTAAATGTTATACGCATGTATCTAAATTGTGGTTGCAGGCCACGCCCGAGTGGCCTTGAAAACCATCACAGTGGTGAGAACTTCTTAAGTTTGTGTCTGACTGGCAGAATGCAGCACAGCGTCCAAAACCTGAGGGCCAGCGCAGCCTTACTTCTTCCAAGTGGTGGTAACTGAGGTTGGAGTCACAGCCCTTGTGTGTGTACAGATTTCTGGTGGGATATCCCAGGGCAGCACATTAAAATTGGCTGCAGTATTAGTCATTTCCTGGCTGCTTTTTCCCTTTAAAGATGACACTATCTGTGCCTGTGACATAAGAATAAATACTTTTATGTAAATATTTTCCAAGTGGAATTACTCATTATTAACACAGTTCTGAAGGCAAATACAAACAACATGTGTCAGCAAAAACATTATTATTAAGGAATTCAGACTTCAAACCACATCATGATTCATAGAGCACCTGACTGATTTTTTTTGCTTCTCAATTTCTTCTTTCCTCTTCACTAAGTATGAAAATGTCTTATGGGGCATATTTCCTCTAATTATGGATCTGACTGATACTGTACCACAGGTTTACCAGGAGGCTTGTGTTGGTGTCTCATAAACTGGAAGCATGGGGGAGGATTCCTTGGGTAGCATGTCTGCTCAAATGTTGTGTAAGTGGAGGAGTGGGTGACATTAGGTTAACATAAACTGAAACAGAGCTACAAAAGGGCCACCTGAAATGAAACTGTGTGGTGAGATGGGAAGGCAAGAAGCACCTTTTTTACTATAAAGGAAAGGCTGCAAGACTCGTCTTCAGTGAAACCTGATTGAAGCCTGTGCATTTTAGTGCTTTCTGGAGCGTAGCCTCAGCTGCTAGTGCCTTGGGTCAATGGCTTTCTGCATACGTGTAAGGCATGAGGAAGGTCTTGAATACTATGGTAAAATGAAGTAGTTAAATAATCATTAAATAAATTCTGAATTCCCCTCTAATTTACCCTCAGTTTTTCAGACTGTACTGAGAAACCCTTTTGCGGGGAAGGTTAGGGTTTTGGTGCAGGCCTGAACTTCATTTCACTGGCAGAGGGATAGAGCAGGACTTCCTCCTGTTTAGCTGTTGTTGCTTTAGTCTCACTGTGCTGTAAAGAGTACTTACAAATTTTTTTTTTTCTTCCTTAAGAATACTTTGCATGGAATCACATCAATATAGTAACAGATTTTTACAGTCTTTGGAATGGGAGAAGAAGAAAGGATGAAAGATACATAGTTAATTGCAAATAATCTTGTCTATAACATTTTAAGTAACTAAATTTGTTTTTGGGTTGTTTTTTTTTTCACCAAATGAATCTGCTATGCTCTGTGATACCTTCCTGCTTCAGGTCTCTTAAATCACAGCTGAATCTATTTTATGAGGCCTAAGGGAAAGTCGAAGGTTATGTTCCTTGCTTTCTTTTGTAAATATGTTACAGTCGATTTAATCTAGAATCTGTCTCTTTTCACAGCTGGTTGTTGAGTCAGTTCTATAGGCTCTACTGTGATTTAAATCACTTAATATCCCGACTTTTTTCTTTTTTTTGGTAATGTTTCTTTTTCAAATATGAAGAACACTAGCATTCCTGTAAATGTAGATTTAAAAAAGTACACTGTGATTTCAATGGACATCTAAAACTATGTTATATTTCCTTTATAGATCTGGTATGTGCACAATGAAAAAAAAGTCCTCATCCAAATCCACATTTTTTAAAAATGTCTACATATTTAGGCTTAAGTAATACTCACATCAAATAATTCTTTGACTGCTTAGTTTATATAAAAAATATACTAAGTTTTATCAGTCTCTTTTCCAACTCAAATGAAGCAAGAGGACAGGAAGGTGTATTAAGATGAACGACACTTATTTCAGAGAAATGTATGACTGATACACTTTTCATTGTCTGAAACTCTTCATGTTCTTATTTCTGTGAAGTGATTTTCTTCTCTATGCTCCCTCAGTGCTAATCAGTAAATCAGCTATCAGATCCTATGTAGACACCCATAAAATAACTGAAGATTAATTTTATCATCTTTTTTTGGTGCAGACTTTGTGATTTGAGGAAGTCAGCAATTTTGTTTTCTTACTTCTGCTTTTTAGTAAAAATCATTTTTTCCACAGATTTCACAGGCTCTGTCAATCTGAATACTAGCATTTTGTTTACAAAGCTGTATTACAGCATGCTGTTTGAAATCAAGCGGGTAATGAAGTCAATAGAAGGAAACAATAACAGTCCACTTACTGGAAACATCTCTAGTGGCACCTCTCTGTGCACTTGGGACTGTTTTACATCCATCAGACACGCACTACAACACTTGCTCGTCTCAATTTGCCACAGCTGCTTTAAGGTCTTTGACTCTAAGGTCTTTGACTCTTGGGCCAAGTTCACAGGTTTATGGAGACAACCGAATTTCCCTGACACAAAAATATAAATTTTATGGTTGTGCTATTTGTAAAGCAGAACAAAAGAAAAAGGTGCACCGAGAAGCACCATGGTCTTGTATGTAAGGTATTTACCCATGTTTGTGGGGATGATCTAAACTTTGCATGCTTTGCTGGATTTATCTATGAAGCTTAAATCAGGATCCTGTTTTATCTGCAGTTGAAGCTGACAGCTGGTGAAGGAGAATAAAAAACCTTTGGGGTTTTGGCCCATCGTTAACTGCTTTATAATGAAAGCTTCTAAGCGTCTGAGCTTAAAAATGCAATGTGCGTCCTCCAGTAGTACATGTTTGTTCTTGATTCTTACATCTTTCATTTTCTTGCCAGAGGGGTAGGTGGATTTGCTGCACTGGGGAAATATGACTAAACTTGGCCTGAAACTTAACAAATTGTACAGTCTTTGCTTATAATTATTAAACCACAGATTAGCAGGTCTATCTTTAAATCAGTAGCGACCCTGAGACTCTGCTTTCTGCACTAGGAGATGACATGAGTAGGTGATGGAGCAGAAGGAGCAGAACTCTTCATCATGCAGCTCTGAGGAGCCCACCCTCCATCTCATTCATCTATCAAAGGCCTAGTTTCCACTCAGGTCATTGTTTTTTGCTACAGCAGTCTTCCAGTGCTCCAAGATCTTTTTATAGAACATCATTGGTTTTTCTCCTCTCTGCCCTCCCAAATCAACTTTACTATTCTATGGCTTGGTCAGCTTTTCTGCATCTTTTTCATCTAAGAAATGACACCGAGTCCCACAAATTTCCAGTGTTTTCTTCTTGTACAGTCAGAATAAATAGGAATTATGACAGCAACTCTATGGCAGATAGAATCCATCCCACAACACAGAATGGAAACAACTCAGACAACCTGGAGATCCTCAAAAGACCAATATAGCTCCTGTGCTGCAAAGCTGTGGCATCACTTGTACAGTGATTTGTAGTCCTGGGATTTCTCTGATCATTGACCAAATGAATGTATCCTCCTTCTATTATATTTTCCATCCAATGTGTACCTTTTCCATTTAAAAGGTTGCTGAGTCCCTGTAAATTCCCACTGTGCAGCTGCAGGCTACTGCTTTGGTGCTGTAGACAAACAGTACAAACAGTATTGCTATTTTCCTGGATGAGTGTAACTCCTTATTCCCCTACAACTTGACTTGTTGACAGTATCAAGATAAATTCCCTCTACATTTCATTATAGCTTTTTTTTTTTTTTTTTGAGTGCTATCTGGCATGCCCAGTCAACTTCCATCTGGAGATTTTTAATTGGGAAGAAGGAGGCGACAAATCTTTCCTTTTAATTGCAAAATGACAGTAGAATAAAAATAGGATATCATAGGATATCAAATATGTTATATTTGTTAGGGTTGTTAAGGCTCATCAGCTGGGTCTTCACTTTCAACTGCTTTCTGTGCAATGAAAAGCAGAACTTGCACAGTTTTTTTCTGAAGAAAAGTAATAACCAGAACGTAACAATGATAGTTCAGGAAAGAAGTAATGTGATGCCATTGAGGCCCCATGGAGCCCAGTGCCCAATTACTGTGGGGACTAAGTCCAAAGAATACTGGCAGAAGAACAGAACAATGAAATGCTCCCCACGTGCTCTCGTGGTATAGACAAGTCAATCCATCATGAGTGCACAGCCTAGCATCTGGGAGATCCAGATGATACACACTGTAGTTTTCCTGTATCAGCAATAGTGTCTCTATTGTTGCCTTTTAAAAGCGCTTTTCTAGTGAGGCCTAGGGCATGATTGAAATGCTTGTTATTGCAATTGCTCTGGCTCAATCAATCTTCATGTGTGATACAAGGCCAACCTGGTGTCGGGCTCTTTATCTGCCCCTTCTGCTTGCAATTGTTAAGAATGCACTTACTGGCCTAAGAGCTAACAATTTCTTTTATGTGAACCATATGCGTGTACCACATAGTGAAGAGAACACCTTTTAATTGTGATTCTAATTGCTTGATGCAAAAATATTTGTTTTAACTGACTTCATCCCTTCATCAAACCTTTGTCTTGGTATGTTTATGGCTGTTTTTTTCTAATGTACATTCCTGTGGATTATTTTGCAAGCCATCCTATGGGTGTGTTGAGCATCCAAGCATCCTTGCAAACAGTTACTGCAGATGTATAGCTATAATTCAGGTGAATCATCATTCCCCTTGTTAAAGTTTTACAGCAAAATATTTGGCTAAATACAAATGGGAGAGGTCTATTTAGGGATCAGAATAAAAGCAACCTAGGTTTGTCATGCAAGGAAGAAAATTGACTCAGACATGCAGTTTATTTAGATTGAATAAGAACACAGCTGGGCAGTATATTTAAAAGTTAAGTGCTGTTCTACTGTCAAAATACTCAAGTCCTGATTCACTGTCAGTGTGTATCCAAGACCCTTGAATAGGATTTCTGCAGCAGAAAGCTGGTGTAAGCAATCATTTGCAGGAACATAGCGTGTTTGAATCTCTGTTGCAAGTGGAGGAGGGTTAATGTGACCTCAGCATACATGGTACTGACCTGGGTAGCTAGAGGATGCATTGACTCAGAGCATCACTGCTGAGGCTCTGGAAACTTCAACTATAAACAAACCCCACATTTGTTCCTGCAGACATCCAGCTGTCCTTTCTCAGTCCTGCACTATGAATATGCTTAAAAGTGCTTTGTCATCAGGAGATGCTTTAAGTAATCTGTTATATTATTTTGAACTTAGATAAAACCCATCTGTGAGAAGTTGTATGCGGGCTGTGTAGTCAAGAAGGCACAGGGCAAAAACTGTTTTGGCACAAATCTCATTTGATCTGGTGAATGCTTATTGTTGTCTTGGAAATAGAAACAGAACAGAAAATTCAGCTGCCCATACTATAGCACCTAAGGGCCTCAGAAGATGCAGGGGTGATGTGAAGAAGGAAAAAATTCCTTAAACCTGAATTTCAGGTCTGGCAAATTGAAATGCTGAACTTGCTGCTTCTTCCCAGACTGTGGCTGTTTTATTCTCATCCTTCTTTGTCAACTCTTTTGCCTTTTGCTTTCTGTCATTTGCTGGTTCATTGATCAAAATGCTCTTGTTCTGGTTGGAGTGTTTATATATCCTCATGCCCACTAATTTGAGTAATTGTAAATACCACTATCCTACAGTGCTCTCAGTTTGTTCAGAATTCAACCACGTAATTACTTGGTGCAGGAGAATTGACCATATCATTCTCTGCTGTGTTCAGAAAGCTTCATTGGCTTTTGGAGGAAAAGTGAAGCAATTGGAAGATCTTACAGCTAATATACAGAGCTCTGTGTCCTGCTTTATTTTTATGACCTTAGAAAATTTGGACATGTTTACTAGTCATGCTGTAACTCTTTGTCCCGATCCCTTTCCCATGCCTTTATAAATAAAATTCCGCTAAAGTATCACCTATGCTCAGGAATAGACTAGAATAGATTTTTTAGAGAATGGTATTTCTCATGTAATAACAGTGTTCAGCTCCTGTAACTGCTTCCAGCAGAGAATTCATAGATAAATTCCTTGCCTCTTGCCACCACAGTCATTTGAGGAAAAGGTTATCCCCATTCTGCAAAGCAAGGAACTGAAAGAAGAGGCAATGACAGTAAATCTGTGGCTGACTGGCAGATGTCAGTTCTCTCATTTCCACTTCATGGCTGTGATTCCTGGCCCAGCTCTGCCTTTCCAAGCTGGGTTTTTCCCCTGCATCACCCTGAAACTCAAACCCACAACCATGCAGGCAGCTGCTGAAAGCACAAGTCCTCTGCACAGAGGTCCAGTCACCCACATTCATGCAATACTTGTTACAGCCATTGAGACCTTTGCAGCCAAGCCCAAGGCCACCTGTAACTTCGCTATTTAAGTTCATATTTTAACACAGACAGGCTAGCTTTTAAAAGGAGTTTTTCCACCTTGTTTTAGGCCTTCTTTAGTCCAAGGGGATAATTCTACACCAGCCCTAAAGTGGATGTAAAATAATCAGCTCTCAATATTAATGCAGCCCAGCCTTCTTGGTTATATTCCCTTGGCAAAACCCATTGCTGGTTGACAGTTTTACCTGGCGAGGGCACTGAGCAGGCAGACTGCCCTTCCCTCGCCCAGCTGCAGTGGAGGGGGAGGTCTGCAGAAGATGGGTCTCTGTTCACACCTCATTGGGCTCTGTCTTGGCACCTAGCCAGAAATTTAGCCTTTAAGAGGGACTTGTGCCTGCAGCATAGATATCCCGTTCATCACAGCTAACCATGAGGGTCTCTGCAGTAGGAACCACGCTGTTGGGGTACGTGTCTGTTGCTGGCTTGCTGCTTGCATAGAAAATACTGACTGGTGGTACCTTTCCTTAACACACTTTACCTTTAGGTGCTCTTTGGAAGACAGAGAAGTAGGTTGCTTCCTCTGGTAGCTTTATGTGTAAGGCTTTTCAGAGAACTGGTATTGCCAAATACCTTTAAGAGATGGAGCCACAAATTAGAATTGAAGTAGGCAGAAAGATTTCTATACAACCGTGAATCAGTGCTTCAGGTACAAGAGGGACTAAGGTTTAATATGTGACTTCATGTAAAAGTCCTGACTTCAGCATGTGGTGCTGGGGTTTTTTTTGGTTTTTTGGTTTTTTTTCTTTTCAGTCTCTCTCCATGCATCATACTGGGCACTGAGGCCAGCCATCGTCTTGGGGATCTTACTCCAAACATAAACCAACCAACACTAAGTTTATATAGTATTCAGTAATGTGGTGGCTGATGCTCCCTTTTTGGAGGTACTTTCTATACCTACAGATAGTAAGTGGTGAGTACTGCCATAAGAAATCCCAGTTGTTGACCAAGAAAGTTAAGAAACTTGCCCAAGGACACACTTTGAAGTGGCTGGTTCCACCCAGGTGGATTTTTGTGGTGCACCACTGGAAGCAGCACAGCTAAGCACGAGCAGAAGGGATCACCTATACAGTCTTTTAGCAGTGTGCTACAAGAGTCAAGTTTTCTATACTACGCAGAATAGATCCTGACTGCTTTGTTTCAGGCCATTAGAAATTAGTTCAGACTGAAATGGGAACAGGTGGAAGTAAAACTTACTCCCAACTGTTATGTATTTCTCCTTTGCTGTACTAAGAGTCTACAGTTGTGTAATTGTGAAGACAATTTTAGACTCTTTTGTACTCGAGAATACAGCAAGTTATGTTTTACCTGTCCGTCTCTGGAGAAGAAAAGCTTTAATTAAGTCTTACTTTAATTATGTCCCATTTATACAGTACCTAAATGCATTATGAGAGTATGACATTTGCTATTTGCCTGCCTTCTGGGAAGGTTTAGATGCTGAATCCTCTAATACTGTATAAAGTTCCGAGTGCTGTTATTAAAAGAATATGTGAAACAAGATTCTTAATATATGCATTGTTATAATAATTGCTAAGTCGTGGTGAAAACCTGAGTGATTAGAGTATGATCTGGAACTTTCTTCTGGAATAATAGAATTCTGTGTTCATACAGAAATTCCCCAACACTGGTGCTCCTGATGATCTGCTGGTATGGCTGGTGTCCTGGATCAGAGCCTTATTTCACAAAAATCAGTATTTTACCAGTCTCATCGATAACACTGTGCACTACCATTCTGTGCTGTTCCAACACATAGTTTAATTAAAAAAACCCCAATCTTTGCAGGTTGTCTTATCTTAATTAAGCTAACGAGAATGTCATAGTTTCTAATATTTATTGAAAATAATGTCCTTGAAATGAACTTTCAGGCATTATTTTATTACAAGCTGTGAGTGCTTATAACCAAGAGATTGATAGAAATTTGCATAAACAAAACATTCAGCTTTTCTAGAGGTCCTTAATCTCCTATGCTGAGTATCCATTAGTCTTCCTCACCTAACTGTTCACTTAATAGAAATTTAAGCTGATTGGGGTAATAAGAATGAGCAGCCATGGACTTCTCTGTGTCTCCCCTGATTTCTGTAACTTAATCCTCAGTGAGAAGTCCTAGAATAGCAGTAGACGTTTTAAATATTTTTAAAGATCTACAATGGGGTGTTATATGTTATCTATGAGGGAAAAGTGACACATTGATACTTTTTCTTTCTATGTAGTTTTTCTATATTCTTTTATATTTCTTTTCAAGTTGTCACAGCTTGACATGTGAATCTGCTTGGTTATAAGGTAAGCCAGCATGCAGCAACTGAAAATGACATTTGTCTTAATGCATCAAAGTAAATATTTTTTACTTGAAGATGACACATCTCTCCAGGGCAGCAGACTGACTTCCCTGAAGGTGAATGTGCATCCACACAGGATGCATAATTTGGATTGGTTTTGCTCCACCCCTGTTTACTTTTGCCCTCCAGTCAGCTATGTTGTCCAGACCTGTTTGTAGTCAGTTGCATTATCCCACAGCCTTTGGTGTCTTCTGCGCACGCCTGTCTTCTGCCTTGAAAACTTGAACTCTCAGACCATGCTCTTGCAAAGGAATGGTCTGAAGTCTTTTGTAGTGACCATGTTTGGTCTTATTCTCCTCTTCATGAGCAGGTAACTACTATCTCTGACAGCAGTGATTTGCAAGGCATATGATTCCAGCAATTCTGAATACAAACTCATATTGAAAATATTTTTTCCCTTTTCAAGTGATACAAGGCAACAAAAAGTGATAATATTTTGCAGGGAAAAATCGAGAATGATGGTAGGAAGTCCGTGGGCACTGATATTCCAATAAGCTTCCAAGTTCGTGTTAATGCTCAGTAATATGACTTTGTGCCTAGCCAGATTTGCTGAGGGTATGAATTTGACCTCGGACACAAACTAATTGTTATTTTTTAAAACACATTTTCTATATTTAGCACTGTTTGGGGCCTACTTAGAAGAATGTAATAGCGTTTCAAATACCTTGTTGCAGGACTGTGTGTAGCAGATAATGGACCAACAATGGATGCATCTTAGCTTTAGGGAATTGATCTGTCAACGGGTGTCCATCATCTCAGCTCTTGGTGTTTCTGTAATATGCCCTGTGTTCCAGTTCCAGTATCAGAGATTTTGCTCCTTCAAAGGAAGTGCAGACAGATGACATCTGAACTCCTAGTAGACTGATGACATGGAAGCATTTCTCAGAATGCTGCTTATTGCAAAGGAGGGGGTTGGTTTCTAACATCCCCAAATCCCTTGCTGTTGCTCTCAAGAAGGTGAGGTGTTAATGCACAAGGAACATGATTGTCTTCATCACCCATTCCACTACTGCACAGTATCAAGGTCTTGTAATCAAGTCACCGCCATTGAAAAAATATCAGATATCTTTTGTATACATTCTTTTGTTTACAAGGCCTCAACTTTGCTATTCAGAAGCATGAGACATATTAATAACTGGGCATCTTGCTTCTGTTAAGCTCTCTTTCCACTGGGGATACGTCAACATGAGTAAGCAGTGTGATGCAGCAGGAATGGTGTAGTGGAGTATACTTGTGCCAAGGACCTGGTATCCATGCTGTGAGTTTCAGGGTTTTTTTATACTGTCTTCATGAAGATATGCCCTATATGTATGTAGGGCTGAATTGGATGTAGTCCCTTCCACGAAAAGAGCAAGGGATGCAGAACCAGATTTCAAAAGAAGGTCAGAGAAGGATGTATATTTTCATAAATATACATCCTTTCCCTTACACTAGAGCATGGTGGAGTTGTGCATGTGCTATGACACCTTTTGGGTGATGCTTAGGGAAATATTATAGGCCAGTGGAGCTTAAGCCTGCTGTTATTCTACACTTGCCTGCCCAGATCTGAAAATCTTGAAATGTACAGAAGGAAGATGAGGAGGCAGAAAGTGATGTAAAATGTACAGAGGCAATCCCACTTTGTGAGCACAAAGGCTGCAATTTGCCCTCTGCTTTCCTTCTGCGTGCCCACCTCAGTTAGGACCAGGGAGAGTCTGATCATCCAATTACTTGCCTTCACAGTGTTTCACATGGCAATCTCTGGATTAAACAAAAATAATTGAGTGATCGGTGTTCTCACCTAGTTTTTAAAAGCCTTCAATAAGCCTTATTTTAATACTTCCACCTCCTGGTTTCTGGCATAGCAGCTAGATGATGTATTCTTTCTAGTGTCCTCTTCGGAGACATTATTCTTCTTGTCTTTTGTCATATGTTTCACTAGGACTCTGCTGGGCTGCTGTTTTAATAAATCCTACACACTTGCATCCTCATCCCCCTCACCTCCTTCATGTTTAACCAGATATCAGTTACATGAATAGCCTCATATATCTCCTGAAGATGGTTCTGCTAGACTGGAAACTGGTTCATCGGTGCATAGCATTTCCATAAGAGAAAACCAGCTTTTCATTCATTGTGGGGTTTCTCCTTTGCCATAGCTCATTTTTGCTTGTGTGTACTACTGTAATGTTTGGGGGGGTTTTTTTGTCTCATCCAGCTGAATGCCAACAGCAGTTAAGAAAGGAAGGCAGCAAAGAATTGCCATTAGGCATGGTGGAAGTATTCTTTACTGCTTGATGTCTCTGCTTTTGAAGGATTGATTATCTTTCCTTTGATAGCACCCATATTTCTCTCTCTGCCTTCTTTATTTAATAGTTTCTGAAATTTCAAAGTAATGCTTTTCCTTTTCACTGTGCTTAGGGCTATTAACTGTCTTAACAGTAAATGTTTCATATGCTTAAGTTTTGTCAATGCAAGGATTTTCTTGCAGAAGTGCTACCAGAAAATCAGTTTAGTGTACAGCTTTTCTGAGGCTTATTGTGGCTATGACTCGAGTCTCACATGAGGGTTGAAAATAAATCAGTCCCCCTCTTTTGAAAATCACACCGGTACCGTTTCTTTGGAAACATTTGTCAGTGTCTCACATTTAAATAATTGTGTAGTTATTGAAGCTAAATAATGGCCAATTGTCTTCAATGTCCTATAACAATCAATGGCACATCAAGGCTTCGTGGCTGTCATCACGCAGCCCATGACAACGCAGGGGATTCCCAGAGTGACAGAATGAATAGAGCGCTGACCTTTCTCTTTCCAAAGTTTGCTGCTTGCCACTTGGCAGAGGCAGGAGGACAGGAGCAGGCTGTTATGCATGCTGCCGTTTGCCCTCCTGTCTAGAACTCCTCTTCATCCACCACACAGTTCATATTGATACTTCCTTAGATATTTACACTTTAGCACTTCTATCAGGAAGATTTTTTTTATTTTTTTAAACAAACACATAAAGTCACGTAGGCAAAAGTGTAAAGTTTTCAATGGTGCGTGAGTAGGGATTCAAATATGATGTATTTTGGTTGCTTGTAATGATATAGGATTTTCTTTTCATTTCTAGCTGAGGTCACAAATAGTTCTGCAATTCTTCTTCTCTTCTCCCATCCATCCATATCACCTTTTGAACTCAGTGGGAGTTTTGTCATCTATTTTGGTAGGCTACAGATGAGGTAAAGGTGAGTGGCTCTCTAATCTTCTGTTTCTGCTTGGGTGAGGGTGAAATAAGTCTGGATTTAAGCCTCCACTTCTGTTTCCTTTGGCTTTCAAAGATCTAAGATGCTTCCTAGTGCTTTTCAGCTGTTAACTTGAGTCAGCTCTGATCTGGGTTGTAGCTGGAAGTGTCTCTACGTGGGACAATTATAAATGCATGACCTAACGGAGGAAGGAAGGCACTGAGGAGCTGAGTTCATGTCCCAGTTTGGTCATAGGCATTGTGCTTTCAAAGGAGGAAGGCAAGAATATTTCTGTATGCCATGAATATATTTGAGGATGAAATACATTAAGTGAGTGTGATACACTGGGTTACCATAACAATGCAGACAGAGTCTGGACAGCTGCTTGGCCCTCTCTCAGTGAAGTATCATAAGGTAGTCAAAAGGTAGCAAATGATTGGGCTTCTTATAATTTATCATCTGCTTTGGCCATTTCTGCATGTTTTTGTTTGTTTATTTTTTAGCGGTATGTCTAGTAAGTTCCCTTAAGACCTCAGTACACTGAGGGTTTCCACTTCTTAGGAGTATAAGCCAGTTAACTATGGAAATTTCCAGAGCTGGATGGAGTCAAATTATTAAAATATGCAGCTCTTCTATAGTATAATGGTCTTTCTCTGTGGCATTAATCCTTCTCCTTTTCATACAATGCACTTGAAATGCTGCTTTTCTCTGTAGGCGGCAAGTATTGTCATAACTTCACTTCAAGAACTATTCACCTTTTAAATGTAGAAAACAGTTCTCATTGTACTTCAGCTAGAGAATAATCCCTTTTCTTTCGCTCCTTCATCCTCCGTGGTACACTGATGATAAGTGAACTCTCAAGCAGTTACAATTTCACAGGAGCTTTCATGGATTGCAGAGCTCTGGGTTTTTCAGATACCATGCGTTCAATCAGCATCACTTGGAATGTCTCTCTGTTTTTAAATCTGACTTGTTAATGTCGCTACATTCATCCTAAATATTGCATTTTACAGTGTGAATTCTTGTGGTTCTCTCCTTAATGTCTTCTCATTCTTTTTTTCTGAGCAGCTGTTGGTAGCTCTCCCTACTGCTGTCAACTCTTAAACCTCTGCGTTACAAACTGCAGAGCAGGGTGAACTTACTATGTTAAATTAAGGTGCTACAAAGTTGGTTTACAATACACATTAGGAACCCAAAAATAAAAAGAAATGGAAAACTGAGCCATTCCTAATGTAATGTACTAAACTTAGTTTATACTTTTATCCTTGAATAACTAGCACATTAGAAGCTTTTAAAATAATATTATATACAAAAATCCAGCTGGTAACATTCTTGATGTGCTGCAAGTATAGAAACAATAATACCAGTGTTAGGGCCACATTGTTGTTTAGATCAGATAGAGAAAAAGCACAAGAAAGGCCTCTCTCTTGGAAACACAATGATGTTTGAAAACTAATGCTGAGCACTGTAAATCTGCAGACCGCTCAGTAGATGTATCAGTTGGCAATACACTCTGCTCCCAGTATAAGCAAAAATTTAGCAGAGAATTATTAATTACATCACCGCACCTATATAACAGAGTTCACTGTAGTTATGTAGGAGTCAACGGTATTCAAGCAGTTTCTTTTGATGAAGTAATCGGGCTGCTTCTGGGGTCTGTTTCAGCTGCTAGGGGCGTGCTTCAAATGTAAATGACTGCCAAATGGATTCCTTCTAAATTCCAGCCAATTAAAATACATTTAAAGTGCAGCTGGTGGAGAGCAAAAGGCTTATAATTGCGTAAGAAACGTTTGGGCATGAAACAAATCCCTGAAGTTTGGTGAATGGTGATTATTAAATACTGCGTTTCTGGAGAAGTAAAGCAATCAAACAAAGAGGCTTCCAAAACTGCAGTCAGAAGCAAAGATGACACTTTTACCACCACCTTAAAAGAGACAAAGCGGGGAGTGTGTTTGTTAGGGTGTCAGTTTTCTACCCTTGGCTCTTTAAACCATGCAACTTTGGCAGCTCGCCCTATGTGGTGCTGCATACAAATATTGACAGAACAGTGTGATATTTGTTAAACCCCTTCTTGGGAAGCGAGTGATTAAAACTCTGAAGGAAGATCTGAGAACTTCAGACATTATATTTTTTCTCAGTAGCACTATAATATTTACAGAATGAAACAGAAAATAGTGAATGGGGTGTAATGAATGACCTTCCTTTTCTGCTTTGCCTTGTAAGTAAGGACAGATTTTTTGTTTAATGGTTTAAATGTTATTATGAAAGAGGTTTACAGTTAGTAGCACTGAAAGATGCCATTAGCACTTTTGATTTAACCTCATGTTTTGGGAAAAATCTCAGACCATGTAAATAGTTGAAAGACATTACCCAGGAAGTAGCTGTGTGCAGTCACTGAGGATACTGTATCAGATAGATGCACAAACATTTACAGACTTTTTAATACACAACTATATTTGAATGTTGGTGCTTTCCAGACATGTTATGGTCATGCCTGCATCTGCCTAGAAGTGAGATTTCAAAATTTTCTGCTCTTAATATGCCTTTGTAAAATTTAACCTTAATCTTAATCTGTTTAGTAGATCATTGTGCTGATTTTAGAAATTGAAACAAAGATTTTTATAGACAATTCCGAGTGGTTTTTTTCTATGTAATATTTTATCTGAGAATACTGTCATTATCCATTTGGTATTGAAAAAACAGTTGAAATTAGGTGAAAGAAAAATGTTTCCTGTGTTATCTCAGGTTTTTCTTAATTGTATCAGGAAGTAATAAATGAAATTGGAAAAATGTCTTCCAGAACTAACAAATATTGCTTTCTACCTGTTGTTATATCTTATCCTATGAAATTCATATGAAATCATTTGACATTCCTGATTACTTCCTATTCCAGCATATCATGGTCAGTCAGTCTGTTTTGGCTTCACTTGTTAACTGTGAGTAAAGAGTCCTGCAAATTTCATAGCGACAGATCATATTGAAGCAGTAGGGGTTCAGTTAAATGTGCCTTGTTAATTGTTAATGTGCAGGTAGCACAGAGCATGTGCCAAAGGGAGGCTCATAAGAAATAACCTTATTGCCAAAATAAATGTCAATTAAATTATAAAATCAAGTTTTAAAGGCATTTGTCAAGAAACATAAACATGAGTACACATATACTATGAAAATAACTGTAATGCAGTTAAAACCAAGAAAATTCAAGAGAATCAACACTAAAAATCTCTAAATTGAGGGGCTGGTTTTCTTTTTCAAATACCCTTATTGACTGGCAATTATTCACAGGGGACAATCTATTGAGTAGATTGAAACTACTTTGTTTGGGTAAGTAAGTCCTACTCATCACCAGCCACTGTTACAAAATTAGGATCAATGTGTATTTAATTGCAATAAGTATTGTGGAAATAAGTATGTTTGTATGTTTATGAAATACATAGTATACATATAATAATAAAAAATAAAGTACATATGCATAAGTTTTAGCAGCACCTGGTCTATAAAAGCATTAAAGTTTTGATACAAGCCCAAAGGCAGTTAGACGTACAGAAGAGTGCAAAGACTAGTTAGCTGATCCTAAGGAAGTGGGATAGACCCAAACGGCTAAGACTGCAATAGTTTGCTAATACTAGTAGAAATTACTTTTGTATGCTATCTGACTTTTAATAAACTGCCAGTTTAGGGTATTTTTGAGATCTGCAGATGAACAATGCAATATAAGTAAATTTTTGTTTCAAAACACCAAATAACCCCTTTCTAAAGTTGGTAGATGAGGAAGCTGGTAACTGAGTGTAGACTCACCAGAAAGCGGGCTGTTGGTCATTGTTTTTTGATGGAACCTCAGGGCTAACAATGACAAAACTTGTGCAAGCTAAGTCTCTGTCTTAAACAGGCTTGACTCAGTATAAATCAAAAGATGAATCTAGGTCCTCCTGCATTATAACATTTTTCGTGTCATTTACTTTTCCTTTATGCATATGTGCAATGATGGATGCATCCCCTGGGTCTAGTGATCCATCTACTATACCAGTTACCTTAAGGAAAGCAAGAGAGGTGCTTAGAAAGTATACAAACAAACAGGTGAAGAGGATGTATTAGCACTTCTGTATTTCCTTCTTGATCTCATTGTACCAGTGTTTGGCTGGCATTTAGCTGTTTGCAAATCAGAGCCTCCTTTGCTGCACAATTAAACAGTAAGCGAGAGTCTCTTCAGGGAGCTCACTGACCTGTAGGCACGCTGCTGCCTGGTCTCTGGAGTCTGGTGGAGCTTAAGCGGAGCTTAAACTTTCCAAACTGCAGTACACTTCTGCACAGGTGTTGAGGAAATAGTTTGGGAACACTTAAAAATTTTTAGGTGTCCCCAAGGTTAAATATCCTTTGGAAAGCTGGCTTTCTGGATTGTTTCCTTGGATATTAGCTCTTAAATTCTGCCAAAATGCGGGCAGGTTTCTATTGGGCTTTTCCCCAGAATGACATGCTGAAAAGTTGTACAACTTCGGTGTGTCTCCACAGGGAAAATTACGTAAGTCCAGCTGAAGGGTCGGCATAATTTATAATGGCAAACAGATGAGAACTTTCCTGGAGTTTTCCCCTGGGTGGTATTACTCAGTGATTCTGCTACAGCAAAATGTCTACTACTACTTCATGTCTTTGGCAGGTCAAACTCTGAAATCTTTGGGTATCTGAACATATACCCTCCTTTATTAAAAGACTTGCATGCAGTGTGTAATGCTTATACTGCCCACAGGACTAGAGAATGGCTATTCTGCTGGTTTCCTGAAAAGCAGAGTGCTCTTTGGTTTCTACATTAAAATATCTATTAATTTTAGGTAGGATTTACTATTCCTTCTCTTGTAATTTTGCTGGTGCTCTAGAGAACTCTGGAGGACAGAAGCTAGCCCCATAATTAAGGGAAGTGGTACAGCAGCAGAGGGATGTCAAGCTAATTAGTGGATAAAGATGAAAGTCGTACCCAACCTGAAGCCCAGCTAGTAGCAAAACTCCTTCTACCTGGGCAGAAGAGGGATTTTTCCTAAGCGTGTGGTAATCTCCAGTAGCTGTGAGGATAGAGGCCTCTGCTTTTTATGTTGTGCTGCATTAAAATCCTTGATAATGACTCATGTATGATGTTCAGGTGCAAGTGAAGGTATTAGCCTAAGGGAGCTGTTGCCCTGTGTCAGCCCTGATAACGTTGATGTTTGGCACTGGTTTCTGTGACAGGAGCTGCATGACCCGTGCTTCCCTACCTCTGCTCTATCTTCCCCCATGATCATTGGATCTGGTCCTGAGGTCCACAGCCATCCTGGCACAGAGGCATAGGGACAGAAAGAAGCTGTATACAATGGGAGACTGTGGGATGAGTATGTTAGCTTGGAGTACATTTGGTGCATCTTTCACAGTTCCTTCCTAAACTCAGTATCACACCAGCACTTGGTCTGTCCTAAAATGTGAGGCAGTAGTGTACTGCTCGCATTGACCTGGGATCTGAATGTTAGCATTTTGCCTCTCAATGGGCAATGGTCTAATTGTCTTTATAGGGATTTGCCAAACACTGGAACTCTCTTGAGTTCATGCTGCTCTCTAACCAAGTCATAATTACACCTGGCCATGCTGATGACAGAACTGGTGCCTGGGAAGGATCAAACCCTACTCCCAAGTCAGGTAAGGATGAGGAAATCTTGAGGGAAGCAGGAGGGAAGAGGTTGAAAATGTGATTGTGGCTCTTTCAAAGAGTGGCAGAGAGTAAAGGGAAGTGAGATCCTCAAGTCTAGATCCTTTTCCATGAATGTAGTGTAAGAACATAAATGTTTCTGTAAAAAATGCATCTTCAGCTGTGAATATCTAGCAGGCCATTAGGTGGATTATGCAGGGTCAGAAAAAATGAAAGAAGTAAGCAGCTATATGCTTGATTTTTGTGTTCATTTCTGTTAACTGGAATTATTTTGCCTGTATTTTGAATTTTGCAAATGAATTCTTCATTTTACTCTTAGTCTTACCACACTCAGATTCCAATAATGTCAGAGTAATTGGTAAACATGATGACAGCCTTTTCTAATAAGCATGGTGAACATTAAATTTCCATGACCATTCCAGGGTCCTGGAAAGCTCTGGTAGGACCAGTTGGGCTGATAGTCTCTAAAGAGTCTTGAAAGGTAATTGCATGGTTCTGCATGGGCTGTTGTGGGTGATGTTCCATGCAAACCCCTGTATTGTTAGGAGTCTTCCATTGACAAGTGCTAGCCAGATAAATATCACTTCAGCAATGAGCAACATGGTGGTGGAGATATCTTTTGAGACTTGAAAGTTATGAGGGAGTTGAGAGTGATGTTCAGAGCATGAACTACTTGGGACAAAATATCTAAAAAAAAGCCAAAAGGATAGTGGTTGTTTTCCAGATTAAAAGTGAAAATTGCTGATGTTAATTACAAAGTAAAATTTGTCATTTACACCAAAGTTATGTCTGATAGTTTGCACGTAATCTCGTGACCTGTGCACTGAAAGCAAGTGCAACTACAATAAAAATGTATTTATAAAGACATTGCTGGAAGAAACTAGAATAGTACTCATGTTTCTTCAGCTTCATCAAACAGTAAGTTTTGGTCCTCAGCGAGGTGACCAATTCTTTCCTCATTCTTCTCTTACTAGTAATTTACTTGAAAAGGACAACAAAAGAACATTCCATGTCCTTTGCTGGTGGGTATCATAAAGCCACACCATGGACTGCTGTTGCACTTTGGGCACATTTGTTATTACAAAATAAAGCCCATTGGGGATTCAGTTCTGGGATTTTTGGTTTTGTGGGATTTTTTAAAATATTTTTTCCAGTTTGTTTGGTCAGTCATTGATTTGGCTAGTATTTTCTATGGATCACATGTAGGAAAGTTGGGGGACAAGTTGTTGGGAGGACAGATAATTATTACCAAACACAGAAGTTGTGTAACATGTGGAGGAAGAGAACAAAAACTAAAGTAATATAAATGGTTACACCCTCTAACATGGTTAGTAGAAAACCTAAATAAAAGAGTAATGTATACCAGATGTGTATATCACAAGGAGTGTAATTTTGGTAGGAATGATTTCCAGTAGGAAATAGTAGAAGGTAAGTAGGGCAAATCAGAATATATTGCAGGAGATCTTTTACTGGCAGGGCTGTGTGAGCACTTTTTAGTATTTGTGGAGCTAGTTCTTTGGTAAACTTTGTTCTTCATGTTACAGTTTTATGTCATAAGGATAATGGGTGTGATCAATAGTCACTGACTAGTCAATGACAAAATGATCAATAGTCAATGACAAAACATAAACTTAGAGCTATCCTTTAATTACCCAAATTATGGGACTGGCAATACTGGTTCAGGTTGTCCTTCAAAATCTGGAAGCTCTAAGAGCTCTGGCAGTCCTCTCTCTGCAGAACTTCACCACAATGGTGAATCTATCTCTTAATCCATAGTTTTTAAAGTGATCATTTCAAATCTCACACTATCTGTCTGAGGGCCTATGGTTAAACTGAGAAGATTAACCTTCTCAAAGTTGCTTACACAGTTTGTTGGTGACAGAACAGGCAACTCCCCAGCCTCTCACCTAAGCAATAAAATCATCACGCATACAGTGAAGTTGCTGACGATCCTTTCCTGTCTAGAAAGCAATTCTAATGAAAACAGTATTTTAGTTATCCAGAGCTGGACAGTACAGGGCAGTAGTCCGGAACCGTAATCTTGTTGTGTTACCTAGAGTTGATAAATGAGGACATTGCACTTAAAAGAGATTTTAAAGCCTCGGTGATCAGTGCAGGTAGCTGTGGTTCACAAAATGGATCCTGGGCCTTATGAAATTATTGTTTCAGATACACTACACCCTGCCTACAGGACCAAAGTTATTTTCTTGTCCAAAGTCAAGTTGTCCCCTTACTGTCTTCTGTGGTAGGAACCACTAAGCAGGAATTCAGGATAATTTTTATATGGCTTCTTCTGTGGTAGCCCACATGAATGTTTTCTTTGTCACATCAACCCAGAATAAATTTGCCTAGATAGGCAGCCGGACTCATACTATAAGCTTTGTTTCTGTAGGGTTAGGCTGTGTCTCTAGACACCAATTTGTGTAAAAGTGATTGCTCCAAGGAAGGATCTGCCTTTATTTCCTTCATTTGTTGGAAGAAAAGTAATTTACTTCTGTTTTCCAGCCTCTCACCCACACTGGCTCAGTTTTGTGGCTGGTCCTAAAGGAAAAGCCAATTCTTTATTCTTTCCAAATCACCCTTCCCGAGAAAATAACAGTAGCTGTGTAGTTCCTACTCTTTCCACTCCATTCCCTCTATGCCTGTAGGGGATATATGCAGAGACACTATCAAAATAATACCTGTATTTATAGTCTTCCTCTTTTTTCAGTCTGGAAAGGCTGTGTACAGCTAAGAAAGAAACTGACTCACTGCAAAAGATTGTATGGGGGACAAAATAAATTCCTGGAACCATGTTCACATTCAAAGCAACAGCTTTAACTTTGGCAACACTCTGACATGCAACGTGCAAGGAACAACTATTGCTATGCTTGTTAGTGCAGGTTAATTTTTAAAAATTATTTTATACCTCCTTGATGTTTCTGTGGAGAAACACAGAGCTGTTTGGTTTTTTTCTTTTGCCATTTTTGTTGCTAACACCTTACTTTCAATATTGCAATGTATATTTAGCTTTTCAGAAATGCATGAATTGTTATGCACTCTTGTAACATAGGAATACACGTTACAAGGAATATTTAAGTGTAAAATTTCATGGTTTACAAAATCCTGCAGAGAATAGTGTAATCCTGCTTTCTTCTGAAATCTAAATCCAGCTGGGCTGGGTAAGTACTCGACTGGGAGGTTTGAAGGATTACCCAGGCTGTGCAGGTTAAGGGACATGGTGATCAGACAGTGCACGCCCCACTCTAACTCAGTGCTGCAGGGTTATCTTTGTATGGGTGGGATGTGCATTTATAGCTGTTCTGTGAATAAGGTATTGTAAAGTGCTTTGTGATTGCCTGGCTTGACATGTGTGATGCAAACATGATGTATCACTATTGACAGTAAAAACTGAAAGAATATTTTATTGACTAGCTCTCAACAACAGAGCTTTATGAGAATAGAAAGCAAGTCCCCTGTACTGCTGTTGGTTCTCTCAGAAAACTGTGATGGAGTGCCCAGACTGAGTAATTCTGAAACTAAATATCTGTAAATGGATTCTTTGTTCATTTAAAGGAGATAGAGGGAACAGTATGGAGGCTTCTCTAGGGAACGTCATGGTCTTTGTTGTGCAACACAAAGACTGTGTTTGAATCAAGATGTGGGTACTTCTAACAAGATCTTTTCTAGCAACGTGAGACATGCACTACAATTTCTCCAGAACTGTATTTATAACCCTGAAGTTTGTATTAGCTCTTTGAGATTGCCTTCCATCTCTTTTTCTGAGCTAACCTCTCCTCCATCATGGAGGATCTGTTAATGAGGTGTTTCTTTCATTGATTACTAAGAGTTTCACATAGGTTGTATTGTAAGCAAAGACACATTTTCTTTAATGGTAAAACTGTTGATCTTTCTGCAAGGCAGCAGGCTGATCTATGTACCAGGACATTTAATTGGAGGGATTTTTTTCCCCTACAAAGCTATTTCCTTCATATGCAAGAAAAAAAGTAAGAGGCGGGGAGTGGGGATGGGGGAGAAGAGAGTAGAGCAAACGTGAGGAAATGCTTTATTTTTTGTCATTGGAATGGATCCTAGGATGGGATTTATTGTCACTGCTATATTGAACTTGCTTGCTGAGCCTCAGTACAGCTGTGACAATTGGTGTCATCCAAGAATATGCTTTATTGACAGATCGAAGTGGCTTTAGAGAGTAAGTTATTCTTCAATATGATTTAAGACATCAGATTCCAGGTGCAGCTTCATTTGGACTTAGTTAACACTGAGAGGATGCAGCTTCATGCAGCAGGTGCTGGACAGCCTAAGAACTCCTGTGGTGGTACTCCAGGTGCTTGGTTAATGTCTTACTCCCCAGGGCATTTAATTCATCCCAGCCTCACTGCTGCTCCTGCTGCTTCCTGCTCCAAGATTTTAACAGTCAGAGTCAACAAAGTTGGAAATAAGGCTATTTCAAATTGAGAGAGATACAGAGTGGGGCAGAAATACAGACAAGTGGTTGGCCAAAAGACACACAGGTGACAGTGGCAAGGTTTAAAAAAAAAAGGCAGATCCAAATGATCTTAATTAAGTGCTTGTGCTTTAATAACCACAACATCACCCTTCCTCTGACTGTGAAGCACTTAACAAATTTTGTTCATCACAATGACAGTCCTTGTTATAGATCTTCTTCAAAAGATGAGTATGTGTTGCCTTTTGACAGTTACACAGGTTATTTTCTTTGAACTATTATAATCTTTGCTTTGCAAAAGAACTTCCAGAAATGAATGCTGATTGTATGGAGCTGCTGCTCTGTGCCTCCTGTAGAGCAGCAGCTTGTGGAACACCTGCTGAAGTTTGAGTCAACAGCATAGTTTGTCTTTTGTCAAGTGTTCCTCTTAATAAAGAAAAGGGAATAAAAAGTCATTTTGTGTGACATCGCTCACTAAGCAGACATCTGCGTAACACATTCTGCTGTGAAATCCTGCTGATACTCCACAGTGAGTACTTAGGTTATGCATTTGGTCTTAGGGCCTAAAAATGACCCTCTGCAGTGGGACTAAGTTCATCAAAGGTTTTAGTGGTTTTGATTTTAGACAATGACAGTAAGGATGTCCAGGATGGGGGGAGAAAGACTTCTGCTGACTTTTGTGAGATCAGGTTTCCACTACAAGCAAAAGAGCAACAGCAATCTGAAAGGATGGCTGCACAAAACCAGATAAGTCCAAGTGCTTGGCCCAATTCCTTCCCCTAGCCCTGAACCAAGACCACTGCGAGAGCTCTTGCTTTTGACACGTGGGACAGTCACTGCACCACACTATGTATGTCTTTTGCAAAACAGAGATGCTAAGACATACTGGGACTACAAAAAATCAATACAACAAATCTTTTAGGGTCACTCATTATGAGGGAAAGTATGCCATGCCAAAATTAATTCTGCAAACACAAAAGGTAAGGTATTATCAGCGGAAAAAATAAATGGGGAATACTCTTAAATGAAATATCTGGATGCAGTTAAGAATTAGAGGACAAATTATACTGGCATAAACTTTTGTAGTCTGCTTGTGTCAGGAGAGCCAATTTAGACCAAAAAGGAGATGGCACCTATATATCTACTTTTTTTTTTTTTTTTAAAGCACATGCTGAAGACAAATAAATATATTTAATAGATGTGGTTTAAAAATAAAGCTATTTTTTTTCACAATGAAGTATGTATGCTAAGAAACTCTTCCTTTGTGACTGCAACTATCAAATGTGATTTTTCTTGGCCTGTCATAGAATTACATATAAAGAATATTGGGATTTCCTTGTCTGCAAAACGTAGCTTCCTTCATGCAGAGTGAGTGGTAAGAGTACAGGACTGGAAAACCTCTCCATTCTTCATATTAGTCTATTTGTATTAAGAAAGGTTTTGTGATGCAGATATGGATGATGGTAGCAACTGGTGGCAATGTGGCAATTTGCAGTAGCTCACCAATGTCACACATGTTTTTTAACCTTTTCCCATTGGAACAGCCAAAGCTATTCTTAAACTGCTGAAGTTTGAGTCGAAGGCCAACCTGTTGATTCCCTTGCTAACAAAAATATGGTGTAATGAATCATTTATATGAAAAGTTTAACTTGTGGAGTGGAAGCTGATCCTTATTTCTACATGGGAAGAAATGTTACATAGAGAGTCTTGTTCTGGGATAGACAACATATACCATGTATCTGATAGATCTTCAGGTTTATTTCAGAGCAAAGATTTGTTTGACGGATCAAAGAGCTTCACTAGTGTGGCCCAAAGCTCTGCCTGTTATATAGCGATGAAGGGGAGAACAAGTGGACTTCCTTAGAGATTTGCCATAAAATCCTATCATCTTGGCTCTTTTTTTTTCCCCTCTACACTTTGTATTTTGCTTACTACTTCAGGGAAAATCTTGTAAACTATTTTCCTCTGCAGAACCCCAGTACTTACTGCTTAGTTTTTTGAACAGCATTTTCGACCATCGAAGAGGTTTGCTTGAACCAACATGATCTGGGAATAACTATCCTGAGATCAGTCTGCTGAGACCTCACAGACAATTTTATTGTATGCACTGGAGGTGGAGGCTTCAAGCCCCTGGCAAATGCTGTCATAGATCTCAGTAGGGTCATTTTGCTGCTTTGCTCAAGAGAAAACAATAAAATAATTATTCAGGAAAAATATTTGAGAGCTTGAAACACTTTTTCTTTATGTACACCAGAGCCACAGCTTGGCAAACAGTAAACAATGGGAAAGTTTGTCTCAGTAACACAACTTAGCAGAATAAAAAAAGATGGAATTCTTTCAACAAAGTATATTCTCTTCTCCTCAGATATTATGAAAACTGATGTCACTTGTAATTCCTCAGGAAAGAAAAAAATCCCTACAGTTTGCAGTACGTCAATGCAGTCATTTTTTCCCCGACTAATCTATAAAAAGACATTGTATACAAATGTTATTTTCTCTGCCAGAAATGCATTCCTGGAACATAATAAATGCTTTTCTGTTGTTGTTCAGTAATTTGGATAATAGCTTCTCCATGAAGTTTCATAACATTTATTTACTACCATAAATGATTGGATCAAGTGGTTTCAGCAGTCAAAACTGGAATCACTCTGCAATAAGCTTTCTTGCTGAATTAATTTTGTAAATATTATGCCTAAAATAATTTCAAATGACAAATTTATATGAGTAACATAACATGGATATGAAATAAAACTGCAGAGCTCTGTGTATAAAGCACAGGAAATTTTAATGGAAGAGGTGTCAACTGTGTAGATTCAACTAAGCAAAACTTTTTCTAGAGCTATTGACAGCCTTAGATAGTTACAAGCATTTCTTATTTGGATCAATTAGATTGCAGTAGTTGTGGCCAACAGCACTTTTTGACTTTGTATTTGTAGTGCCTCAAGAGTTTTCCCACAGAACGAGGATTCAAATTTCTGAAAAGTCTTCCTAGACTGCTGTGAGGCAAAGCCCACACCTTAATTTACCGGCCAAGAAGCAGCAGCAGGGCACGCTGCCTTACACTTATCTAGGGAGATCATAAGAACAGCAGCTGTGTGAAGTCTTCCTCTTTATGCATGGACTTGCACATCTTTTGGGTTGTAACTTGTGGTTATACATGAGCGTGGCTTCTGTGCAATGCCTCAGCTGCATACCAGCCATAGCTGGTGGGCAGTGTGGCTGTAGGAGCTCCCAGAGCAAGAGGGAAAAGGCATTTTCCTGCAGCCCCATGGTCAGCCCTATTAGTTAAGGAGTAAAGGCAGTGAATTTGAGGGCACTATTCCTCTCATATGGTTTGGGAAGTGTGGTAAAGAGAGGGAGAGAGGTGCAAATCGGCTTACTGCGTAAAATATATTGTGCTGGGTAACTTAAAGCTGAAGGGTCTGATATTAGCAAGGCTGACATCTTTTGAGTTGGAATCAGCACTTACACAGCCAACCTTTGGGTGAAGCACATGTGACCCAGCTTGTGTGTATCTGCTGTAATTGCTGTTTACAAGGATACTTCAACTTTGCTTTGCTAGTCCTCATTTGTGTATAACCCACTGGGAAGATGGTGGTATAATGAGCAACGCTATGCCCTCTTGTCTTTACTTATATAATTGCAAGGAAATCAGTCAGAGCTCATCCTATCGCTCACTCTAGTCATGTATCGCTCAAGAAAAGTGCTTCTGCATGTCACTCTAGCTGAAATTCTCCTTCCTTTTTGATTTACTTTGTCTCCTTGGCATCTTGCCTTCACATACTGGTTGTGGTTTACATTGCTCTCATTGCATGCAGTAAGTAATAGTCACTGAAGGTGACCAGAACAGTGTAAATGATGGTGTTTAAATTAAAGATGATGCATGCCTGTTTTGGTTTTTTGGGGTCTATTGTATTCCACTATTTTCTAGTAGTGCTCATTTCATCTGAAAGATGAATCACTTGATGATGGATTTAAGTCTTCATTTTTTCCTCAGAGCTACTAAGTATCACCCCCCTTCAATCAAATAAAGTTTGAAGTTTAAATTGGGTTCAGGAGGCATGATGAAGTAAGATGATGGTTTTAAAAAGTAGTATATTAGATAGTCCTGGGGACTTCCTGGTGTGAGACATGGAAAAAAAATAAGAGGGAGGAGAAAACACCAACAACTTGTGCTATCTGTGAGGGCATCATTAAAGAGTTTAGTGTGGGGGTCCATGAATGTGTCAGGAGAGCCCTCTGCTCTGCCATGACTGCTTAGATATGGAATTCAGGTAACGAAAAGCAAGCTAGATTTAGCCTGACTCTGGTTTTCTGAATATCTCATGCAACCTATAGCTAGAAATATTAAGAGTGTCATCACGTATCTCTCACAATGACACTTTTTTTAGCTGGAAGCATAACTGATTTCAAAGTTATTGGAGGATGAATGTGTTATTTCAAGGTTTGTTTTTTTTTTTTTTTTAATAAAGGTTTTGCTTGATTCTCATCTGTAGGCATATTTGCCATAGTTTTTGTTTTTGTTTTAGTTCAATAATACTGTCCCCCAAAGAATTTTCCTTTTTCCTTAAATCAGATCTCAATTTTAAATAACTTCACGGGGGCGTTTCATTTCTATGAGTGGCTTTTAGGCCTTACCAGGGGCTGAGCAGAACCAGGTCCCTTTGCGCTCCCTCGCATCTTCCCATTGACATCAGTGGCCATTGGCACTTGAAACAGAATTACTCCATTGAGTCCTGAAAGTAGGTTAGACTGATATTTTTCACAAGCTTCCCTGGAGGGAGTTTTAGATGTGCAAATCCCAGTGAACTATCATCTCAGTGAAATGTCATCGAGACATCAGATAGACAGAGATGACTCCCTTTGCTTCCTCTTGGAAACTTTTGGAAATTGGAAAAGGATCTGTAGTGTCAAGAGAGGTCAGAGTGCATGTGTAAAGTGTTACTGTATTGCATCTCGCTCAGTGCTATTCCTAAAATTTCCGCTGGGACAACATGTTCTTTTTACCTTGCCATTGCCAGGTAATTAGAATATGAAATGAAAAGGAATGTCATCTAAATAGAGCCCCTTTGTAATTTCTTACATAATATTCTGCATGGAAGGAATGACATATTGACCCTACTTATGGCACAGAGGGATGATAGGCAGTTTGTATTCCTTGCCAGAGTATGGCTACAGGCACGAGTGTGGCCTGAACAGGCAGCTGTATTGCTTTTAACTTGGTGGTACTTTGTTTATTGAACAAATGTTTTTTATATATATTTAGTATGAAGAAAGTCAAGGTTTTAAGAAAACAGATATAATAACTGAGAAGACTGCTTCCACTTCTGTGAGATTTCTATCAAGTCAGGTCTGTAGTCTAATGGTAATGTAAATCATTGGAAAATTTTATAGATTTTAAAATGGGCTTTGGATCTTATCCTTGATATCCAGGAAAGCCTAAGTCACTTAGGCCCATATGCTTGGAAAGACTAAGGTATCCTAATACCCACCTAAATACATTAGCTCCTGGACATTAACTGCACTGAATTGCATGAATATATTTCAACTTTCCTTTGCACTGGTGAAGAATTAAGACTTTTTTTCAGTTGTAGGTTTCATTTAAAGTTACTTCTAAATCGAAAAATTGCAAAATTCTCAGCTTTGGGCTTTTTTAACACACCTGAAGAAAAACAACATAAGCCATCAAATGATACATTTCCACAGGTACTTAAAAACTCTCTCTTTTATTCTCTGGCGAAATATTTTATTAGAGAGAGTAGTGAAAACTTTTGATCACTGAAACTTTTTAGACCTTTTGGCTCATATCATGTTAGGATCTTACTCCAACCAACCACACAAGGATTCAGTTGTAAAAGTGCAATGTGTTGTTGATGTCCTTTTATTTATGTTTATTCTTTCAACCCTACCTGTAGTGTGTATGTGTACATACATGCAGATCTATTTCTTTGGCTGTGCAGAATCTAGAGAAATACTGGGGAGATACACTTTTACATAGAATTGTGTAGTGCTTCATTCTGCACAGACAAAATGATGTAATGAAATATCTCTTTTGTCAGTCATACAGAGCTACAGGTTTTTAATTTCCAGAACTATTAGTCACCTGGGCTTGCAAAAACACCAGTTGGCAGTGTAAACCTACTGGTCCAAATACCCTCGCTGTGATGAAAATACCCTTGCTGTGATACCCCCTATCCTGTAGGTCTCATTTTCCCTTAACTTAAAAAGAGTATTGTCCTCTTGGTACTCACTTGTGATTTCCTATCTAGCAAGTAAATGTCAGAGCCAGTGGGGGCTACAGACCTGAAAAATAATATTCAAAAGGAAGCCCTGTGATGTTGCAGTGTCTAGGGTCTTCCTTTTAGCAGTTACAAAGGGCACATGAACACCTGATAATAGAAACTCATTGTTTCACAGTTCTGCGTATAACTGTAATGGGGCATTAGTCTACTTTTATTTATTGCTTTTTAAAATAATGCATGGGTGTGGTCAGTTAAACAGCATCCTCCCAACCCTCCTGCAACACAAAACCCAGAAAACCCTTTAAAATAATTTTTTATAATTGAACTCCACCAGCTTTGATGCATTTTCCACCTACCTGTAAAAACAGAGCACAAAACCATTATTAATAGACTAAATGCTGACTGAATATACTGAGCTAAGTAGCAGTCAGCTGAAGGTTGATCTGGCTGTTCTCTCTAAGAGGTTTTGAGTAATGAGACCTTTGGAAAAAGATCTGATCTTTTCCTATAAGGTGCCTGAACCAGACATTGAGGTGTTTTGATAATCGGTCCTTTCATCTCCATCATAGTCTTCCGTGCCCTGTTAGTACAATGTGACAAATAACGTATTTTTTCCTCCAGTGCCTTTAAAGATAGATTTTGCTGCCGTTGGAAAAGTTATTTTGCAGTTTAATTTCCATAGGCAGAGTCTTTTCATTAGCACAGCTTCCTATGACATTAGTTTATTCTGCGTCTAGTTCAGTTACATTATGGAAAATCGCGGCAGTAAATATCTACTAGGTATACAGGTTTTTGTAATCAGTCCCTGACAACATCTGTCAAAACAATATGGGAAAATCCTGGCTTGCTTTGTCATTACAGAATGGGACTGTTTGTTTATTCAACAGAAGAAATAAAGCATATTGAGAGGAGGCCAAAAGAGTCACACTGACTCACTTACTGAGACTTCCAGCTTCCAGCTACAGGATATTTTGGTTCCAGCATTTCACATCAATAATAAACAATCTTTATGGGAATCATCGAATGATAAAAATGAGATCATGAATTGAGAGCTAGGCTATATATTTTTTGATCTGTTGTATACTATAGTTTACATTAGGGTCAATCTCAAGACTGGAAAGAGGCAGGTTCTGTATCACAGCATTTCAAATAAATGTTTGCCAGCTATGTGAGATACTATCAATAATTCATCACTGTAGTTCTTCTGAGATGGTCTGTTGATGCAAACTGTCAGAGCACATGGTAATAATATGAGCATTTATGTGATTTACAGATCTACAAAATAGCAAATAACTAGAAATTTCTTCAACTGACAGTATGCATAGGCTCTTGAACATCAGAAATAGTGTGTGTGACAGCTGCAGCATGTATAAATCACAGTCGACTGTTTAAAGTGTTCTCTGGGTATAAGTACATGCACTTATACTGGCATCTTCATAGTCCATTTCCAATATCTGACTGACAGATTGTATTTTATGTAATTGTGTATTTTCTTACGTTTTTATTAACTCTTTAATCCCCTGAGGTGCTCAGTGGTTATAGTAGTATATCCTGGTGAATAGAATTGGTAGAGCTCAAAACACAAATGTTCCCCTGCCATGCAGTGTTGCCTGGGCCTGTGGTTTTTTTAGTAATTTGGGTCCTCGACAACGTACTGGAAATTGTGTTGCACAAAGTGGTTTGTAAATTTTTTGCATGTGCTCTTGTTCAGTAAGAAACTTAGAAATGGTGACTCATGCGGTAATTTATTTTTGTGTCTTGACAAAATTCAGGTGAGAGGCATTCTTTGATTGCAGCTACATGAGTAAGTGCCAGTAGCAATGGGAAGAGCTTCCTCATGTTTCAGCTGAATTCCCATCTTTGTACCAGCCTTGGTCCTGAAGCTGTTCAGGTCTGTATTGTGCAACAAAGCACTGCCCTAACAACAAACTGAAGTTGTTCCCACTTGTCCATACTTTTCACTTCTGTAGACTGATCTTTTAGCAGTGTATGTTAATCTTGAACTGGCTCAGTATTTATCAGCCCCTGCATACAACCAGCCTATAAACGTGTGATTGGGAACGTGAGATCAGAAAATGTATTTACACTAAAAGGAGTGAGGACCACTGGCTTTTTTGGTCCTTTTTTTCTCTGGCATAGTGTGTAGGTAGAACTTAATTCATCTTTTTAGCACCACTGTGGTTGCTGAGTGCTATGGAGGCAGAGGACCTATCCCTCGAATCTGTGTGTTTTAAGGATACTTAGCAGCTTGAAGCATTTTAAAAAAGCAGCATTTCTATGGTGAAGGAAGTTCCATTCTTCCCAGGAGTATGTCTGCTGGGTGCTATCATTCATACTTGAGCAGGAATGAAGAAAGAGAAATAGGAATAAGGGGTAATCTCTGGCATTCAGTTAAGGTAGGAGAGGGGATGGTACTTTGGGTTCCCCCTTGTTTTCCTCTCTTCTATATAATCTCATGAAGGCACTTGTATGGTAATTAGGTGAGTGACTGGAAGCTGTAAATATGGGATAGATTTGTGACAGTGCACAGGTGTCTGAGACTATTTAAAGGCAATCTCTACAAAAGAGTTGCCTACTATAACCCGCTTCAGTGGGTATTGGTGGGGTTGCAATGTCAATACACCTGGCTCACTATAGATGATAAATTTGATTTTTGTATGGGGAAAGTTTGATAGCTTTATGTCTTTCATTACAGTAGGGAATAAAACCAATATGCAAGAGTTTGGGGGTATTTTGTGCTAGCACAGCACACTGCACTGAATGATGTGCAGTGGAAGATCACATAGCAGCCTTTTTCCCTGAAACCCACCTGAATGCAACTTCATTTTAATCTAGGATAGCTGTGGCTGTGTGTGCCAGTCCACTCTACCCCACCATTCCCCATGGGTTTCTCTTCCTCCCCTTCTTTACACAGTGTACCGTCATTGCGTGGCCGCAGGGCGATTTTGCTCAGCCTAAGTATGTGTGTGTCTCTATGGACAGAGAGATTTTGTGTACCTGAGCAGCAGGGATGATTTCCATCAGGGAGCTGAGCTGAGTCACCCTTCAGCTGCGTGACAGGGCGCAGGAGAGGGGGCGGGAGGGCATTCCTGGTGTGGGGAGAGGGATCATGGCTTCTGGCAGCTCTCCGTGCAGTACCAGACCTGGTATAATGCAAAACTGTGACATGAGTGACTGCAGATTTGTGAAACCACTGCTGTGCTTCATTGTTTCTGTGGTTTTGTCCTGAAACAAAACTGGTTTTGTATGCCCTCCGCAGTGCGCCATAACTAAAATGTTTGTCTCTCGTTCCCTGGAGGCTGGGAGATTTGCCGTCTAAGACAGGACTGCATGATAGGGATCAGCCACAAGCAGGGTGTGACTTGCCCCTGTGGTTTTGGGTCTTGTTTGGGAATGCTCTTTGTGGAGCACTCCTCCTTTGGCGGTGCTTGGCACGGTGCAGCTCGTGGTACGCTTACCCAAATCCCGTGGAAGGTAATGGATTTCCGTTGACATCGATGGGCTTTGGATCAGGCTTTTAAATGTGGTGTTAAATATATGGACAAGAGGCAGTTTCTGAACAGCTGTGACATAGACGCCAATGAAGCAAGGTCTGTACCCCTCATGGCATTTTCTGAAATCCTCAGTCGCAGCTCAAGTTTTTTTGAAAGGAGGGAGATTTCACCTAAGCAAATGTGTAAATGCATGCCTTTAGGAAAGCCCTAGTAAATAAATCCATTATACTGTTGTTCAATTCAATTTATTGTAGTCTTCTAATATCTTGTTTTTAAATATGTTTCAGATAGGAAAAAAGTATAGGTTTCCATTTGGGGTTGTTGACGAGGAAGCAGTAGGGTTGAAGGCAAAATCTGTTAGACTGCTTTGGGAAGGGTGGCAAAAAACCCCCAAGAACTACACTTTAATGTTTATTAAAAAGCTGGTGTTCTTAGTGAAGCTGCCTCTAGGAAATGCTGTTATTTCATTTCAGCATCGTGCTAAGAAGAATAACAGTATTTCCACGCTGTTGTCTCAGGCTTTATATAGGTTGAAGGTTTATGTTCTGCTCATGTTTTGATAAATTTTCCTTCCAGGCATAAGGTGTAGAAACTTTTAATTAAAGCTTAAATTCTAGAGCAAGGTGTAAGTGTTGTGGTAAGGCGCAGACACTTGGTCATTGTGTAATTCCCAGCTAGAAAGAAAAGATCACCATAAAGTCAGTATGCAGCTGACGTGGCCAGTTAGACTGCTCGAGTGCTCACGTGTACTCAGGTGGAAGATATTCCAGGTGAACATGTCTCTGAGAAGCGTCTCTGCTTTGCTCCCAACACTTGTGTTGTTTTCCTCAAAAATATTTCCAGAATATGCCATTTTGAGGGCAACTATTTTCCATAGGTATTCATAGAAAATGAATACTTTGTAGATGGAAGATGTGGCATTAATTATTTCAAGGTGGCTTCTTGGCATTTTCTGGAGAAGCCAGGCACTAACTGCTACCCAGCCACCCCAGGAGCTGTTGAAGCAGAAGCAGCTGCAGGAGGGGCAACACAGGAGCTGTGCTGTTTCTCCTCTGCTTCAGCATTGTTTAGAATCATAGAATCATTTAGGTTGGAAAAGACCTTTAAGATCATTGAGTCCAATCGTTTGGGGCAACCAGTTTTCTAGTTCATTGCACCAGACAACACTGCTGTTCCCAGTGGAAGCAGAGGCATTCCTATAGGTATATAAGGCATGACCATACCCTTATATTGAGTAAATTAAAGTTGTGCTGGCTTGAGTGGCTTGAGAGACAGGTCTCCCTTGTGAGGGGGCCATAAGTGCCTGGTGTCAGACAGCCCCGCTCCAGCACACTGCCCAGCCTTACCCACAGCCTCGTGCAGTGTGGGGCATCTCATCCTAAGCAGCTGCTTGGATAATGAGCAATTGTGGTTTCAGCTCCTGACACCAAACATTTCCGAACAAAACCAGCTCTGTAGGGATGATCTCGTGGAGCAGTGGGCTGAAGTCATTTAATCTCCTCATAAGGTTTGACTCTTCACTCAATTTAGGGAGAATTATGCCTGAGTCAGGGCTACAGTAATAGCTAAAATAGAAATTCTTCCTTCTCTTTCTTGAAAATTGGTAATAGTATTTTAATAACTGTACAGAGAGCCTGAATACATAGACTAATTAGCAAGATGTATATAAAAAGTATGTAACCTTCAAGGGTCTTGATGGACGCTGTCACTTGTAAGTCTGTCATTCCATGTGATAAAATCAAATGTCTGCCTATGTATTTAAAAAATTGTGGCTGCAGGGAAAATATTGGAGCAATGAGGACATTCTCACTAACTTGGAGATTAGAGAGGCCTTTTTGGCAGGAAGAAAATGTAGTTTGCTTATAGCACCTGCATATACTTGCATGTCTATGATCTAGTTTTTACAGCCTGTGGTGTCTATTCTCTCCTTGATACATTTGCAAAATTCATATGATCTTCTGGAAGTTCTGCTGGGTGGAGAGGAAATACAGTGCCTAGTACAAACAGTTCCTTGTGAATGCTGCATTCCTACAGTTATCTGTCATTTAGAAAAAATGCAACTCAATAACCTATTTTTAGCACAGTTTCTGACAGTAGTAATTAAATATATTTTTAAAAATCATAACATGTAATATTAAACCAACTCCTGTCATTATATTTACCATTTCTGGTACAGAGTCCCCATTAAGTTACAGTGGCATTTACTGTTTATCTTGCCAACTATCTGGTCATTGAATCTTTCTGAGGGCAGGACGGGAGGAGAGGAAAGAAGATACCAAGCTTGCTTGCATTCATTTCCACTATATTTTAATAACATTGGTTCATCTTAGTCCTGGTTGTAAATTTCTGGTTTTGTAAGGCATCTGGGTATTCTAATCCAGTCTTAATCTGTTCAGAGTATGGTGGCCAGGATTCTGAGTTTGCCAGAAATTTTCAGGTATGTTAGGTAGCAGCTGGGAACCAGAGTTGGTGAACAGTCCTATTGGATCCAGCAAATATGCTGAGATTTAATTTGGTGGTTCTAGTGCTGCAAGTGGAGAAAAAAAGGTGAACTGTAAAGTTAATTGGGAGGAAGTGTCATCTTATCATTTGCCCAGAATTGCTAAATAATCAGAGCAAACTTCTCACGAACAAGACAAAATTCAAAAATTACTGTAGGCATTTCAAGAGTTCACAAACTGACTTTTTCAGGGGGAAGTGGTAACCCTGGAGGTCCTGCTAGGTGAATAAGCTATAATTAAGTTATTAATCTGTGATGTTTTATAAACACTGTTTTTCATTGGTACCATTTTATGTAAAAGCTTCTGAAATGCACAAGCCTTAAAAACAGAAACCTGATTGTGGTGGTGGGTGTCTACATGGAAAATTTACTGCAAAATTAGCAGTAAAACACTACAAAATAGCTATTCTCCACCAATTCTCTGTGCAGATATTTCTAATGCCCTCTATGTAGTATGATTGCACAGAGTGACAATTGTACTGTCCCATCTTATTTTGCAGCAAAACTTTTCATGGACACTAGCCCAAAGACTGTCTGACTCAGTAAAACTACTCTAATTTGAAACCACACTAAGGTGTAATTCTGACTCTGCAATGGGAAAGAGAAAAATCTTTTATAGTAGATATTTTTTGAATATAGTGGAATACCTAAGTTTCCTATAGAATAAGAATGACTATCATTACTTACGTTGGTATTGGTTTAGGTAATTATAGTTAGATTATATCATGAAAGCACGCATCAGCATTACAGTTCTGGCTGAAATCCTGATTATTTTGAAATCCTTTGAGCGGCAGAAAGTCCTAGGTATTAATTGGGCCTCATTACAGAAACAAAAAGAGATCTTGATATGTCCTAAGGCTGCATAACAATAATTTCCATCTGTTTAAAGACATGTGCCAAAGTTAGACCGCTGTAGAAATTATTCATGTCCAAGCTTTTGGGATGTTTGGAAGAACTCTGAAGGGAAGCTGTTGATATTGTGGACAATGAGCAGAATGGGCCTTATTTAAAATTCTTAGACATTGTCCATGTACCTGTGGCATCATATAAACAATAATAACTAATAATACCCACTCATACAGAGTAAGATACGCTTCTGCATGCTGGGAACTGCTGTATCTGTAATGTTGGAAGGGAAAGAAAGCAGCAACAGGGCAGGGGAGATGTCAGAGGTGCTGTTCCAGGCGTTTGCAATGGCTGACCTCTTGGTCAACACACAAGATCCAAGTCATTCAGCAAAGCAACCTAGAACATAAAGTAGACTAAGAATATCTGGGTTAAAACTGTAAAGGCTTTGTATTTTCAGGATGTACCAAATATAGTGAGCAAGTGGTTCTGGCTAGTGACAGCTAATCCCTTTCATTAGTACATATATCCATGAAAAGCTAAGTGTGTGGCACTCGGCCTTTGAAAGCAGGTTGGAGTTGCTCATCTGAATTGCTAAGATTGTATTTGAAATCAAGAGAACATGGAGCAGACACTAGCAGTGCTGGTCAGTAGGCACTTAAGTTTCTTGATCTTTAGCAGGTATAAGAAGACAGTTAACTGACCTGAGCCCTAGCCCTTCATTTGATCAAAAAGCAAGGGTGAGTTTTGCTTCCCTTTATCACAGACAATTTCAAAGTTGGTGCTCAACGTCAGAGCTGCTTTTATTCTTTCAGCCAAGAATGGTGTTCTAGGATGAATCAAATGAGCTTACACCACGACTAGGAAAGCTTTTTAGGTTGTGGCTTATGCTGTGAAGATAAACCATTTTCCTGCTTTCTCTTTCTGAAAGCAAAATGGACACTTTTGATACTTCTGGTGGTCATATGGCAGTGTCATGCAGAGATAAGTGAGTTGGCTCTGAACCTGCTCGCTGGGCTGGGGCAGGACTGTAACCACACTCGCATAGGGCTCTGCTGAGGGTATTTATTTCCTGCATTGTGCTCCACGCAGGGGAGCTAACGTGGCCAAGTTGCTTCCCAGAACCAAAGTAACTTATTCAAAGCTACTTCAAACATCTCTGCAAGTCATTGCACTGTGCTTTGTGAATATCACCTAGCACCAGTCTTCTGCACTTCTGTGCACTTTCCAGTGACATATGTTGGCACAAAGGGAATGGAAAATGCAGCTACATTGACTTGCTAGTATGCTACAGGACTTTATCATGTTTAATTCCAGAGGAATAAAAATTTATCACAGATCTACTGTTGTCTCTTAGTCATGTTTGTGCTTATACTAATGTCACTGAGCAAAATTTGTATCGTGGGATTAAAGTAAACAGTGAATGACGTATATGCAGGGACCTGTTGAAGGATTTGAGAAAAGTTCCATGTAAAATATGAGACCAAAAGTTGAACAGTTATTTTATTTAGATCTAATTCACATGGAAGTCAGCAGCCTCTGATTACATTTCTCTATTGTGGTTGTTTCTTTCAACCATGGATTCCCACTAAAACAGCTCTTTGACATCAAAATTATTCAGTCATTTTATTTTAATGTGTGGCATTAAGTAAGCTGGGTGGCAAATTGTCTTCTCAAACAGATTGACTTGTTTTACCTGTGGGGAAGGAACAGCTGAACAGCTAGGAGGGAAATCTGCCAGTTCAGAAAATTTATTGTAACTCACATAGCAGAGACGGAATTGTTTGTTTTTGAATGCTGGTTTGCTTTTGATGCTTTTAATCTAACTGAAGTCTTTATCATACCATTTGAAATTATCCTCAGGGGTTGAGGCTATCACTGAAACTTGCAAAAGTAATTGATACTTATTCTGTGTTGTTCACTGTGTTTATATGATTACAAGATGAGTTTTTCCTCTCTTTATAGCATGCAATAAAATCTTCAGTACTGTAGTAGAGAAGGCAGTGTGATAAACCAGAACTGCCTTCGTTTGATATACCTGCCCTTTTCTATCCAGAGAAACAGAATGGAGGGTTTTTTTCTTGCAGGAAGACTAAGAAACCTTTCTCGTCACAGAAATAATTTCAGGCTGTTTCATCATCCTTTTGCAAAGAAACACTTTGGTCTCCTTCCCTGGAAAGTCTCTAGCTAGCTATTAAGAGTTGTTATATTTCACAGGTTTAAAGTAATCATAGCGTATTGTTGAAGTCTTAGTGTGCGTACAGTTTATTACCACTTTCTACAACAACCCAGTATTTTTCAAGAGGACAGACTAGAGAGGCCTGAGGACTTGCATTGAGGTACTTTGGGGAAGACTTCGTGGTATTCTCCAGGGCTCTGTTGACAGTATTGGGAGCAGTAATTCCTACACTTTAATTTGTTGGTGGCTCCACTTGGGCTTTAAGCAAGCAGCTTACCCCTTGCATATTTTACCTGTGACATGGATCAACTTTCTGTGGATCTTAGGGGTGTTAAGAGACCGGAATACTGGCAATGCATTTCAGTTAGACTCTTATTGATAATAGTCACTCAGTAAAATGGGATGCTTTTATCAACTTATGTTCTATGTCACAATATGGAATTATATGGTATTAAAATGAGGCATGTTGTTGCAGCTCTTATTTAATAAGTCATATGCTGGTAGTGGTTCCTCCCTGTGCTGCTTTGAAGATGGAATTGAAAGACCTAAAGAGAACTTTAAATGATACTAATATATCTCAAACAGTTTTAGGATTGTTGTTTTATTACAGCCTTTGGGAAAGCATGCTGCTGAGTGCCAGTTTTGGTCACTCTGTTTGGCTATGCATGACCTGGTGTGGTTGGGACCCATGGTGACACTGATGTATTGTTTTCACAGGCGTCATTTTGGCCAGTGACCAGAGACAGCTACTTGTGGGTACTAATTAACTGTGTGTGTGTGTGCTTTGGCAAATACAGTGCATGATAGGACTGATCAGGTTACTACTAGGTCCTCAAGGGCTTGATGAAACACGTGAAGATAGATACTGGGGAAGGTTTGTTCCATCCTCAAGATCTCTCTGTGGCAGGAGCAGGAATTGGCGTGTTTGTGCAGTTTCCCTATTCTGGCGAAAGTAGAAATAGAAGGAGTTGCACCCCATAAAAAGAGCTTCATATGGCAAGCACAAGAAGAACAAAGAGTAAAAGCCTGGCAAGGGAGAACATAGCCTGCCCGAGTCAGTTCATTACTTATTTTTCCTCCACAAACAGCAATACATGGGGAAAAAGGAGGAAGCATATCTATCACAGGGAGACACAGATTATCATTCGGAGTGAAAAGGTGGAGATGGGCTTGCAAATGCCTCAGAGGTAGATGGCAGCTTTTGAACTTTGTGGTATCCCTGTGAGAACTCCTTTTTAATACTGTGTTATCACGTTCGGTGTTAGGAGTGCCGTGTGCTCATTTGTTTGAGGGAACTACTTGGAACTGCTTGTTATATTGTGGATTTGAATAATATGTTTAAAGGCAATTTAAATAAAATTTAATTCCGATTCATGTAATCTTCTCTGAAGAGTTTTTTCTCTTAATAAGTTGATGTGCTGTTACCTCTGTGCCGCACAGCGTAAGGCTAAAGCTTCCAGCCAGATTCTTATCTCCATCTGGTGCATGCACATGGGAGGACAGTTTATAAAGCCATATGAAATAAATAAATTGTATTCCTTATTTGCTGTTTGATCTGATTACCATCTCCTGTAACAGAGCAGGAACTATTAAATCCTATGACTGAGTGATGAAGAAATCTATTCTAGTGCTTGCTCTTACTTTGGGAAGATGACCCCTTGTTTGGTATGTAAAGGTGTCAGGATGGAGCAGGACAACGTTAAGCATCAAATCAAGAGCGCAGGGCTGTATAGCTGGCAGTCTCTGGGTAAGAATCTCTGCTCTGACATGTACAAAAATGTAACTGATGACTCCAATCCGACGGCCAGTTCATTGATTAAAAGGGCAAATGGGCTTTCGCCCAGGAGTGAAGCAGAAAACAAACAGCTAGGCTGAAAAACAAGACTCTTTAACCATCTGAAAGAGCATGGAGCCATCACAGCTGCTGCAGAACCTGTCACGACTTGGCTGCCAAGAAGCCAGATGCTTGCATCAGAGGAATGTGTGTTTCACAAGCCGATACCTCTGCTTTCTGACACACAGCAACATGTCCGGAAAGGCAGGAAAAGAGCGCAAATTAGTCAGCCTTCCCATTAGGTGGCAACCTTGCTGGAACACTGACACCTGTAGAAATATACATTTTCATCAGAAATAGATTATGGAAATAGCCTTCTCCTCTTAATAGAGACCACTTTCAATAACCAGCAGGGGACCACTGTCCATATGTGAAGTTAAACACTGCATAACTGATTTAATGATTGGATCCACTAGAATCTAAATTTGTGGAGGCTTACCCATGTGATTAAGGATATACAAAAGCCCTTGAACGCACATTGGTTTTGGGCCTGCTCCAGAATCCACTAATGCCATTGATTTCAATTAACTCTGGATAAGGTCACTGGTGGCTGAATCAATTGCTTGATTCCAGAAAAAACAGGAAAGGCAAAGAAGGAATAATGGCTTAACCCATGGAATTAATGAGAATTAATTTCTGAGTTCTCTTGTAAGTCAGAAATCCGGCTTCTGCCTACCTCTTCCAGTTTCAAGTGGCAACTCTCAAAACAGACTTGCTATGATTTGCTTAACATCATATTTTACAATGAGGCAATTTATAGTGAAATCCAATGTCCTTTAAAGACATCCCATCAATTTTCTCCAATGAATGCTTTTCATAGAATTCTACTGAAGCAAAAATTATGGAACTGAAAAAGATTTAGAAATTGATTGCAAATCACTGCCATGGCTGCAAAAATTGTATATGCTCATTTTGGTTCTCAGGTCATCTGAAAAGGTTAGATAAAACATTTCATTTTAGCCATTCTTTTTCTTATGTGTCAGAATAGGGTGTCAAGCTTCATCTTGACACTTAAGGACAGGATTTCCCATAGTGTAGGATGTGAGTTAGAGTAAATGCTTCTGTATAAATGTCCTCTTCCAGGAGGTAGAATATAATCTTTTTAGCTGCTGGAGTGACAGGTACTGGGGAGCATGCAGGTCATTACAGAAAGCTGTTTGGGAGCTCTTGGAGGGGGAAGCAAGGCAGGGCCAGGCATCAAGTACAACTGAAAAAGACAAACCAGATTGATAATATCCCATGACCCCATATGTAGCGGAATGGCCGATCAGAAGGCAGTTGTTGTTATATGTTATTTGCTGCTTTTTCTGAAGCTTAAATTCATAAATGTGACAGAGGAGAGAGCTATTGTTTGTTCCAGCGGTAAAACCTGCCTTTGCTAAAGACCTTTCCCCTATTCTTGACATGCAGGGGAGGTAAAAAGCTTTGAAAAATCACCTAGTAAGGTTAAAAACCAAACTATCTTCGTGATCAAAAGCTTACCAGCCTGATCAAACCACTTCAACTGAAGGCCCTTTTTTGACAGTGAGTATCTGAGGAGATTCATACACCGCCCCCACATGCTTCCTTTTATTCTCTCCACATATTTTTACTTGGTTCCATTGTTTATCCTCTCTGCCAGCTACCCCAGGCTTAGAAAAGTGTTTACTGTGCTAACTTGTGATGATCCCACATGCTTGTAGGTATTTGTTTTGTGAGACATACTTAGCTGTGTTGGTAAAAATGAGAATAATAGTAATTTTCAAAGAGCTTTTTGCTCTTTGGTACCCTGGTGTCATTTAGGAGAAATTTCCATGATATTTTAGGAACCAGCTCAAGACTTCCAACCATGTGCAACTCCAAGAAGGGTGAATTCTGCAGCCTGTGATTTATTTTACTGTTTTTTAAACTTGCCCTCGAGAGATCTGAGTACTTATTGTAGGATAAAAATGTAACAGTTTGGGATTATATTATATTATATTATATTACAATATGTTGGTATTTTAATGTCCTGCAATTTAGTCCTTCTAGACTAAACTGCTCTTCAGTCTGTCAGCTTGTCTGTCCTTGCCCCAGGAGTAGCATCAGGAGTAAAACAAGGCTTTTACGTGGCCTGGAGGCTCATCATCTGAAGCTGTACTGAACCACACAGCACTCACGGCACAGTTAGTTAGACATCCCTCAGGGGAAATACTCTTAACTCTTACCACCTCCCTTTTAACTTGCCAGGCTATGAGGCTGATCACCTCGTGCCACAGCTTTATGGGTCTGTAATGAGAGAGTGGACTCAGAGGCACCTGGGTCCGAGCCATTTTCTGCTCTTGTGCTGGTAAGACGTGAACACACACACTGGGCATGTGTGACTGCAGGGACTTCTGCAGTGCTTCAGGGAAAAGGTTGTGCAGTTTAGGTGACTCGATCCCATCCAGTTAAGTTTTCTGAGAAGATCAGACCCTTATTTTGGCTTCTTCAGTGAGGAGGAACTTTCTATGTTAATAATAAAGAAAAATAAATGTGGACAGTGAACCTGAAGATAGTATGGATTTAGTGTTAGTATGAGACGTGGGGTCTTTAACAGATCCTGGCTATACTATGATAGGTTAATTGACAAACTTTACTGATATCTGTGTGTGCTTAGATCAGTTCGTTATGACTCATCTTACCTGTTTGCCCACCAAAAATGGAGCAATATGAAGCTGAATTATTTCCTCAGATGCGTGACTCAGTTCAGCCTACCGCATATCAATCCAGAAGCAACTACTGCAGCTCATGACCTCAACTTCTTTATCTTTTCGCTTAACCTGTAGCTAGTCAAGGATGGAATTCTGTCGTGAATTTTGTTCTGCCAAAAGCCGTGGCATTCCTGCCAAAAATAAGCTGTATCTGCACAGCCAGTAGCTATATCTTATGATGACTTAGAATAGAAATTAGATGGATAGATGCACTGACAGGGTGAGCTAATGGCCACTCCCTTAATAAGGGCTGTAATCTGAAGAATGCAGAATCTGTTTGTCCACCCACATGGGAATTCTCCTCTTGGGAAGAATAACTTGCTGGTTAAACCCACAAATCTCAATACTTGTTTCTTTGCACATTTATACAAGATCTACCAGTTCTGAAAAGGATTGAGATAGATAGAACTTACTTGGAAGTCTCCGAAAAATTGCTTTCAGGCAATTGAAGTCACTGCCTCTGCAGTGCTGCCTGGCCAGAGAGATGTGAGCAGTGTGTCTGCTGTCCCAGTCCTGGTCATGTACATGTTCTTAGCCTGGACATGCATTAACATTCTCTAGAAAGTTTAATAAGTGCTAAATTTTGCTAAGTAATACAAATTCTTCCTGGGAACAGGCTGCAGTTTTCCTTAAGGCTTGTCCTTTTTTATTTCATTAAGTATTTGGCTTTTTCAATTAAATCAGTGGTTTCCTTATTTTATGACTCTATACACTCTTCCTTTCTTGTACATGTGTGTGTCTGCATTAGTGTCATGGGACAAGCCAGTTTTGTTATCAAGAGAGCTGGAGTGTAACCTGTGTTATGCAGTTATTTAATGTTTGTAAATACTTCTAATGGCTGATAAAAAAACAAATCTTATCCTTGGTCTGAAATGGACACACTGTAAGTCAGCGTCAGGTTTAAACAAAATCTAACTCTTCCACTGATCTTATGGATGGGCTTGTTCCTTCTGGAATGAGCTGAAGCCTTATGGAGCTGTATATGCAAGTGCATGGCCTCGTTCACATGTGCTTAAATCAAGTAGTTGTACTACAGCACTTGTGATGCTGGGACTAAAGCTGTATGTTTTGAAATTCATGTTATCGAATATTATGTGTTGGTACTTATTACTCCCATAGCATACTTCATCTTCAAAGTATTTTGAAGACTTCCTGGATCAAACTAGCAAGCTCTTAATGAGCAAGATATAAAACCTTGCTGACTGCAATGGAAGAGGAAGGCAACCCTGTATGTTTGAGTCAGGGCAGTAAACATAACTCATAGTTACACAGTGTGGTGTTTCTTGTGTGCTACAGGTTGATTAACCACAGGAATAAATGAGGGGGATTTATAACAGATCTCCTTCAAAAGCACAAACTTATGTTTTAGAGGCAGCAAGTGGCAGAGGTAGCAAATGGCAGAGGTAGCGATTGCCTATGTTCCAGCGAGCTTGGGGGCTCTACATCAGCAGCATATTGCTGCCACTCAGGGCAAACACCAAGAAAATCAGGCACTATGTCATTAAGGCCACACAATTATTTTATTTTTTTTAATGACACTCTCTCAGGCAAAAGCAAGATCTTCAGCTAGTGCTGACTGCTGTTGTTAGGTGTGTTATTGCATCTAGCTTGATTTACATCAGCGAGGATCTGACCCAAACTTGATTCGCTCTCTGTAAAGACAGGCAGAATTTGGGTTGATGCTCTCATGCATAGCAATTAAAAATGTAGTAAAAACTTGGCTTCAGCTCATCACGGAGCTCAAGTTTCTGTTGTTTTATTGTTTGTGGAAATGCAGTCTGGGGTGTTTGGATGCAAGTGGCCAGGTGTTTCCCAATATTGAAGCTCTTCGTGTGGAAGTGCGCACAGATAACAGAGCTCAGTCTGTCACAACCCTTGGTGGTACCCTTCCAGCATTTGAAGTTCTGACTTGAAAGGACTGACTTCTAAGAAATCAAGGCACAGCGTCCCAGCTCCTCTCTTTCAGCAGGGACTCTCAATGACAGAGGATAGATTCAGATTAGTAGCTGAACTAGTTCTCAAGTGAGTACCCCGTGCCTCTCTGGGAACTGGGTGTGTGTTTCAGCGCCAAAACGCTACCTAGTCTTGGACCTCCACCTCTGAGAAGGAAAGGTCAGTATTTATGTCTTTAGCACCTAATGAATAACTGTGATACTGTTTCTTGCTTTCTTATTTTTCATCTAACAGAGCTCTCTTCAAAATACGCTGTAACTGAAGTTGAGCTGTCTTAAACCTTGCAAGGACCACAGTTTGTAATTCTGTAACTTTTAAAACTAGGAACGAGTTGAAACTTTCATTTCAACTTACTGAAGTCCTCTGCTCTGTGCTTTAAAATCCATGCAGATTTACATGCCTAGTTACATGTTTTTAAATAAAAAAAAGAATTAGGAGAATTCAGGGGTAAATTCTGAAAAAGGCACTACTGGCATTTTTAATTTTTCTTTTTCTCCCTGTGCTCTTTCCATGTTGAAACTGTTTAAGTTGTTCTTACTTTTCTGCTTTCCCTGCAAACAGTGTTTATTCATTCTAAGAAAACATCAGTTGGGTAAACAGAAGTATTTGTATGTGTAGCACTGCAACTCCTACTAAGATGCAAATTGTGCTGCAGGGAAGATAGTTTGTGCTTTTCTTTCCTCTTCGCTTTTCTTTTTTTGACAGTCGGTTAATAAAGACTCAACAATAAGCAGCTGCCTGTGATGTCATTTGGGACTTTGTCCACAGAGCTTGTATTTACAAGTACTGAGCAACTACATAGCAGCAGCAAACCCAACTATCAGCAAACTTCATGTCTGCTGTTACTGGAGGACTTCAGTAGTGCTGTGGATGGTGTAGAAAGCTAACTCTGTTCTTCTAACCACAGACTTTTAAAGCCTAGTAAATAAATACTGGATAAACTCAAGAGAATTTCTGGACTGCAAAGACTTCTTACGCTTCTGAGTTCTCCAGGGCTGGCATGTTTTGACTGAACGGCTGCAAGTAAGGCTTTTGCTGTTTTGGTGTTTTTATCATCTCTGTAAAGCTTATTTTCTCTAGGAGTACGTCAGCATTGCTATTTGTAGTTTTGCTTTAATTAAAAAAGCAGCAAGTATGTAGTTGTTAGGAGTAATTACAGCCATGCATCTGAGTGTGGTTCAGCAACAGAGTAAAGGACAAATGAAAACTTGATTCTGGCTTTTGTTTGCATGAGATTACACTGAAGTGGTTCTCTCTTAATTTAAGTGATGAAACTGTAAGATTCTTAAAATCTCACGAGTACTGTCATCAATTGAACAAAAACTAGTCTGTCTTAAGATTGTTCTTTTATCTTTTCATGGTATTTATTTGAATACTCAAAATTAATTTGAAATTTTAATATAATTTCTGTACAGTTTTTAGTATAGTTTTCCTTAAAAATTGTTTTGCTCTTTATGCAGGCATTGATTTAAAGCAAAGCTTGATTATTTTTACTTTTAGCCCCTGTTCAAGTTCTGGAGGTATATAAGTTTAAAAGAATGTCATACAGTGCTTTGAAATCTGACACCTTTTGGATAAAGTTGTCAATTATGTGAGAAACAGTAATTTTTGTTTTGTTTTGAGTGTTTATGTTAGAAATCCAACAAATCCTGAAACACTGGAGGAAGTACACTGGTAAGTGCTGCGAAAAAACTGTTTCTATACTGCCTGCTGTTTGTGGGACGGAACTATGTTTCTGAACACCCGTTAACTCATTTTCAGGACAACTAGCTGTGATTGTCATGGAATTATTCCCATTTTACAGAGGGGGAAACTGGCACATAGATGTGATTTATTAAAACTTAGTTTACCTACTTCAAAAGCTGGAAACAAGCCCTAGGTCTCCCGCTTCTCATTTCAATCCTTCACCAGAAGCCCGTTCTAAATTACTGCAATTTCAGTTGTAGTGGCTTTTCCAGGGAGTAACCTGATCACAGTACTGTGTATCAGGAACTCTTTTATTACCGTTTACCTCTATTTAATGACCTGTCTTTGTGGAGACAAAGCACATTTCTGATGAATGAAATCAGAAAACTATGACTGGCAAGTATATGAGGGTAAGTCAGTACAAATCAATCAAATAGGAATTGGAGGATTCCTCCTGAATTTTCAGTACTATCGATTTTGTTTTGCTTTTCTTGCTACTGACTTTGTTTACAAGGCCTCTCAGTCCTAGACAGCAACAGATTTTTGGGGCTTCCTATTAAGGTTTGGGTGGCTACAACTGCAGATGCCCCTCTCAAGTGACCCTGTATCTACAGCAGATCAAAACCTGTCTGTGTCTTCTTTTGATGTTATAATGTGACTTGGCATGTCATGATATTGTGCAACTTAGGAGCTGTTGTTCTGTCTTTGGAGTTGAAGCATATCCTCCTGGGGGGGGGGGGGGGAAGGCCCTAAATTTAGCTCCACATTGATGCCATGCTAACAGCAAAAGCTTCTGTGGTTTTAAATACACACTTAAAGAATAAAACTCTGTGCTCTTATTTAGGTGTTCATCCTCCTTCTTCAGAAATAGTATAAACAAAAAGTTTATATGTTCTTTAAAAGACCTTTTTGTAGCTCGGAAGCTTCCACTGAATGCAAGACTGAAGAACAGAGAATTATGATAGAGCCTTTCCCTGGGGAGAAGGAATGGGTTTAAGGTTAGGTGGTTTGATCCCTACCACGCTGACTCCTGTGGGCTAGTCTTTCCTTCCCTCTGTCACCTTGTGGCCAATAATGATGATCAGCTGTGAACTGATAAGGGTATTTACACTTGCAATGTATTCAGGTATCATGTTGTCAAATGCCTACAAAATCTTCAAAATAATTAGAACAAAGTGAGATTAAAAAAATGCTCAGGCCCCACTTATCTTTCTCACTTAAATTAATTTTAAGTGCAAGTCCTAATCTTACAAATGTGAATTTTACTGCTTTTTAGGAAAACTTTGTGAACTTCTCTGCTTTTGTTCTTGTGCATGAGTTGTGTATAAGTGTTTAGAGGCTTAGATTTAAACAAGTAGAAATCCTGCCCCAGTGAATGTAAAGTGGTAGGGTACAATTCCACTTCCACTTCAGTCAAGAGCAAATCTTCAGCTAATTACCTTAAGAGCAGAAGCAGGCTCTCAAAATCTGATGAGCCCAAGGGCATTTGATTTTCATTTTCCTCTCTTACATTTCCCTTCTCACATTTACATTTTCTTATATTCCAGTGTAGCAAATTAGGATATAGAGCTAACTCACTTTTCAGCAGAGGGATCCCCTAGTTGAATTTTCTCTGGGTCTGAGAAATCTGCCCAAGGATACCACATATAATCTGATAACATTCTGGGATGGCATTAAAGGGGACAATTGCCAGCAGAATGTCAATTCTTTGGGCTTTCTCTCCATCTGAAAAGAAACGGAATAAGTGCAGACTCCAGCCTGTCATCATCTGACAAGTGGGACTGAGGTTGGGATAAAAGCCACAGAACAAAGGTGCCAAAGGGAAGCACAGTTGGCTGAGGAGCGCAGCGCAGCGCAGCCAGGGCCAAATGCAGCGCGCTGCTCTGCAGCTCCTGTGTGGTTCTGCACGTGTTCAGCTCCTGGCAGGATTGGAGTTATGCTGAAGAAAAATCAATGCCAAAGCTGCCAGAACACCCTTGGAAGGTATAGCATCTAATATGCAGTTTTAGTACTGAAACAGGAGAAATGTACAATGTAAATAGAACATGAACATTAACATTTGTAATACTCTGTACTGTCTAACAATACCGCTCATGTAGCATGCAGAAACCTGAATTACATTAGGTATTCCCTAATGGTTACATAAATTAGTCATGATGTTTTGGGGATGAAAAGTTAGATAGCTATTATGTGAAAAATACTTGGAATCTTTTATGATTCCATTGACTGGCATTCAGGTGAATCACATAAATGCGGTTTGTACAGCAGCAGTGGTTTCTGGAAACTGGCAGTAACATTGTCTATGGGCTATGAATGATGCAGACCCTGAAAAGCAGGTTGGATAATAAAGCAGTGGATAAAAATTATGTTGCTGAAAAATGGTCTATTAGTATTGACGCACAGCAAGAACAAATGCTACTCTTAAACTGCATGTTTGATAGGCTTTCCACAGGACAACACTATTTGTTTTCCAGAGCGAAACTAGCCTTGGATAGTGTGTGCTCACAATAGGTCTGTGCAGAATCAAATGCATGTCACAAATTATTTTCTTTGACGTGCTAATTGATTATTGTAATTCATCATTATCTAAATTGTTAAATTCAACATTTTACCGTATCCTTTTGTTTCTTTGTTGCTCAGACATAATACAGATAGGAAGAGTTAATTACTGCATGCAACAACAGAGGCGAATTTCATTGTCTGCTTCACTTTGAAGCTGTGTTGAATCACCACTGTGGATTTTCAGTAATGGTGTAGAAAAGAAGGAAGCAGGAATTCTTTTGCAGTGAAGTTGTTTTTTGGTGGTAGTTAGCATTTCTATTTTGAATAGCATTCTTTTTGCAGCTGGACTATATTGTGCTTGCTTCGCTTATACCAAGTATTACCTAATTGTGCAAACTGAAATCACATGTGTATGTTGATCCTGTTGGGAATCAGTGGCACTCCTTGAGGAATATAGCACAACTTGACATGAGTAAAAGGATTGCATTTGCTTGTAAAATGACTTCCTCCAACAGATATGAGCACTTGGCTTTTTTCTTCAGTGCTCTGGTGATGTCCAGAGCTGGATTTGCTGGGTAAAAGGAAGCAGTGCTCTTGGTGCAGGAGCTCTAGAGAGATTAAGCGATGGCTTGATTTATGCAAATTCCTAAAGCTCCGATCTACACTGCTGTATTCTAAGATTTGATGTAACTTTGTAAAATGTGGGATCTTTTCAGCTGCTCTGAAATGATCTGACAAAATGGTTCATAGTGATAAGATTTTGGGGGGTTATTTTGCCAGTAGAGGGCCATGTTAAACTAGATAAAATAGCTCCCTCTTGGTCTCACATTTTCAGTAACAGCTTAAAGCATATGGTTGTTTTCAAGGGCAAAATGAGTAAATAATTGGATTTTTTAGAAGCTACTGAATGATTAATTATTTAAAATCAGAATCACATCACTTTTTTACAGTACAACACAGTTCTGTGTCAGTCTAATTAGACTGAATTCTGGTTTTTAAAATGCATCATACCTACCTGTTTATTCTAAACTGTTCAAGGTTGATAGATACAGCCCTAGTAAGTCATTAAGCTGACGTGATATACAGCAGCAGCATGTGCTTTTGCTATAATGACACAAATGAGAAAAGAATTGTTTTTCAGAGGCACAATCACGTTTGTTTTTGATGTGGCCTCTAAACTAGCAGTCATTATTCAGACTCTAGTGCTGCAGGAGTTGACCTTTGGCAAAATATTTTGTTATCCTCAATCTTTTATACAGGCCTTCTGTGAACTGTGCACAGCTCTCATTTTGCTGATTGCATTTAAAGTCATTTATTGCACAGTGTTTGCCCTTCTAGCAGATGTTAAAGGATTCCCTGCCTCCCCCCTTAAAGGCTACTCCTCCGCAGCATCTAATTATAACCTACACAAAAGATTAACAGATGTTATAATTGTCTTTACTCATTGATTAAATAGTTTCTGCATGATTTGCTCTCTCTTCCCCTCATTGCTGATTTGTGAGGTCTTTCTGGATGAGTCTTATGCATCTGCAGTTTGTTAATGGTGGCTGTCTTCAGTTTTTAACTTTTGGGGTTTGTGGTTAAGTCTGAGCAGATTATAGATGTTCTTCTGGACAATGTCACAGAAACGTGTTAGAAATGGGTGTGTGAATATTTGCTTTCATTTCACACATTCCTGTTTTTCCTCTTCCTTTTAATCATTCCTCCTGAAATGTACGTAAAATGCAGACTAATTTTAATGCATATAAATTGAAGACCGAAGGGGTAAATGCTGAGATTTGCTTAGCAGTAGTTTTGTCCCTATATTTCCACTTGCAGAGGAAATTAGTGGCTGAGGAAACCAGTTTAAGAAGAAAATTCCTAGTAGAAGAAAATTTTTAGTAGGACTTTCCTAGTAGGACCCTAGTAGGACCATTAGAAAACTTTGGGTTTGCTTGAGGGCTTTTGTGTGGTTCTCTTCTCTTTTCACTTTCTCACAAAATAAAGGTTGCTTGATTCTTGAGCTAAAAAAATCTCTTCTCTGTTGTGTTCCCACATTGAGATGAAGGCTTTTTTCTTAGGTGGATCCATAGTCCTCCTACAGCACAACAGTGCCGAGCTTAGCAACTGTTGTTCTATGTTCTTATAAATCTTTTAGCATCTTGAACTAGGTCAGACCAAACAATGTTTCTTTTCAGAGAGGTGAAACATCTTGCACACGTATTTTCACTACTGGGGATATACTTGTACTTAAATGTCCTTGCTTGTTGTTTGGATTCCATATAATGTTTTCCTTACATCTTTCATTGACACAGATGTGAGTCATTGGCAAGTCCACAAAGATTTCCATGATAGTCTCTGAACATCCCATAGTTCTACGAAGCTGCATCTGTCATAGGGCCTCAGCTTGAAATGCTCTGCCTTGCTTAGTTCAGAATTAGTGTAAGAAGAAAGCAAAGTCAGTGGAGACCGTTTTCTCACAAGTCCTCTGACAAAACCTCTGAACGGCTTAAAGAAGAGAAACAGGTTAAGGGCTTGAGGCTTCAATTATGGGCTTGGTTATTCAAAAGCCATAAAATATTGTGCTGTTCCCCTTGCCCATCCGCCAAATCCTATTCAAACATAAAACTGTTGCCTTGATTCCTAGTCAGAGAAACCACCTCATGTTGAGATTGGGCATACCTTCTCCTATCAAAACCCTTTTTGTATTTTTGGCTACCAAAAATACTCGAGTTCTGTATGGATGTCTGGGAATATTGACTCCATTACTGCAGATTCATGGATATGTGGGACATCCTGTGTGATTCTGCTTTGTTGATACTGTGTGGAAATATATTCTCTTTACAGTCAACACCATACATGGCACTGGCTGTGGGATTTTGCAATATAACGTACAGGGCTCTAGGTTTTTATCAGTTTTTAAAGTTGATCTTTCACTTCTAATTCATGGGTTTTATTAGCCTGAATAATAATCTTTGCAGTGCACAAAAGCATTTGTCTGGGGATTCAAAACTGCTCTACAAACAGAGGTACTTTGTTTGTGGGATTAACAAAGAACACTGTATCCTCCTTGTATTTAAATGACATCTCAGTGCTCCTAAATACTTTCCATTTATGAGCTGGGGGGAGCAGGTTATAGATTCATAATAAGAAAATTCCAGGGTGCCAACTGTGCTTGCAAAGTGTATTTTAATTATATAGACACCTGTCCACTACCAACTTGTAATATTTCATAGAGGTCACTGAACAGCCAGCTGATGGAAATGATTTTTATTCAATACCAACCTGGTCTGAGTTTGAAACACTGATCCAGAGGTGAAAGGCTAAAATCCCAATTACCAATAATCAGATCTATCCAATCCCCATATTATACTGGTGGTAAAAAGCCTAGGTGCTCTTTGCAGTTACACATGAGAAACATTTAGAAATTACCAGAAGTTCGGCTAAATCATTAAGGATTTTTAACATCCGCTAGTAGCTGCTACTGAGGGAAAGTATTAAAGTGAATCCTGGTCTAACATTTTAATAAACAGCTCTCTGTTCTGTCACTGGCTGTTAGCCCTAGCATTTGAGACTAAGATCTTCATCTTTATTATAAGGTTGCGCAAGTAAATGAAAGACAGCACCAAATGAACTGAAAAGAAGAGACAGCAGTAGTACAATCTACAAAGTCTCGGGCTGGCCATTCTCCTTGTCTCCCTGCTTGAGAATCTGCAGTCTTGTCTTATATTTAATTATGTGCCTTTCCTAAAACTAATAACTTCCTTCCCTTAAGCTGCAATTCTGTCATGACATTATTGATTGGGAATACATCATGATGTTCATAGGAAACCATTTCTGTCATTTATATTTACCAATCTTTAATCAAGTAAATTGCTTTTCTTCTCGATCACCACAAAAATCTCCTGTCACAAGAAAAAGCTTTAAACAGACATTGATAAGATTTTATTGAATGGATTATAGTTTTCAGCACAGCCTTGAGAAAGGAATGGTTCATAAGGTACACAGCCATGGGCAGCACGACAGCTCAGAGGCAGGCGTATACCACAAACACTAGGCAGTGTTTTCCTTGCTCTTGGCAGGGAGGTAATCTTTCTGTCTCCCTAGTAAAGCACTAAAGTCTCACTTTCACCCACTGGCTATTGTCTGTTGTGGAAACAAGTTATTCTTTACTTGTTTTACTTATTCCTCTCTGCCTGAAGTCCAGGTTTGGATCCTGTGCGTTACAGGGGGATTCTGAGCTTGGGTGCACAGTTCAAGAGCTTATAACTCTAGGGAGCATATTCGAGACACCCCCCCCCCCCCCCGAGGTATCTAACTTAATGAGCAGCAGGAGGAGGCTAGATCTGCTTAGCTCTTATCCTATTCAGCTGAGATGGGGTGGCTTATCCAGGCATGAGGCAAAGCAGAGGTTAATATTTAACTCAAAGGATCCGCACCCAAGAAGACAAGAAGGATATTACACCTTCTTGTGGGTTTAGGACACACCCTTGGGCAAGAAGTCCTATGAAGACCCCACCTGGCTTCCTCCTTTCTTTCCTCTTCCCCTTCCTGGAGTCCCATTCAGTGGTCCTCTTCTCTCCAGTAGCTCCGGGTAACATCAGTGTGAGCCAACAGTGAAAACCAAAGGTGAACAGCACTAAAGGCTGCAACATCCTGCTTAAGACTCCCAACAATTACAGAAAAAAAGGGGTCTATTCTAAATTAAAAAAAAATAAAATAAAATAATGCTGCCTTAATGCTTCCTGGTTTGCCCTGCAGGGGGGCTGGGTTTAAATCTGTGGCGGGAATTGAGGATATCTGGCTCATGGCCTACGTAGCTGCTTTCAGTTCGTTGGTGGCAGACTCTTCTCTGCCTTTTTGTTGGGTTTAATTCTGTCCTAGCTGCATTTCTACAATCAGATTCACTTTGACAGAGTAGCCAAGAAGTGAATGAGAACTGAGTGTCTTCTGCTGCATTGTGCAGAATTTGGAGAAAGAAACATTCCCCTGTTTGGGTGCATAGTGATTTACACATCTGGTACATAGAGAAAAGTAATGACACAGAGCAGCAGCACTAATAGAAAGTTTTACTATTAAAGTCTTTGACAAAGAAGAATTATTCTGTAAATGGTGTTTATATATACTATACATTACTACCTTCACAGTATAGCGGAGAAACAGAGACAGCAGAAGTTAGTGAATCAACCTAAACCACCCACTCAAGAGCAGGGATCCAACTCAAAATATGGGCAAACACTTCGGGCTTATCTGAAATGAACCAAGTACACTTTCTTCCTCGCTTATGTCCGAAACTGTTTCTCCCTGACCACCTCCACCCAATTAATAAACCTTATGCAGAACAAAATACTTTAAGAGGTAGTATTTAGCCTCAAAATGCACTTCAAAATTTTAAGTGGATCATTTAGAACATGCAAGTGTATTAGTGCTTTCCCTTTCCCCACTAAAATTACTTTTTTTTTTCAGCCAAAATTCAAGCTAAACAGTAATATAACTTTGTTTATTCCAAGACTGGAGGTGCATAAACTATAATCTTAAAAGCTTTATCTAAACCTGCACGGCATTACTTCCAAGAAATAATCTAGGGGAAAGAAAAATAAATTGAAGCATTAACATGAATTCTATGAGAAAAAGTGGAAGAATAATCCTGTGCCACCAGATTGCTACCACAAACAAAAATATCTTTCAGATTCTAGTGAATGATGAACTTCTGAAATGTCAGTATTTTTTTTTTCTTTTGTGCTACTTTTGGTAGTTTAATGATTTTACTTTGCATTCTAAATGGACAGGTGCTTGAGAGAGAGAGACTAGAGAATTTTAATAGTATGCCTCCTCTTTTTCTAATATTTTCTGGATATTACTGTATCCATAATCCCGAAGTGTTGGATTATTATTTGTGATGGCACACTATAAGTTCTCTCCCATTCCACTTGGGAGAACTGAGTGCAGATGAGTTAGACTGGTAGAATGACATAAAACATAGGAGAGTTATGAACCTTTTAAGTAGGAAATTCATGAATGTTTTTTAATTTACATTTTTATTAAGTTCTGGCAGATGGAAAAATTAGAAATCGTTGTGTGACAGCCTGTCTTCACATTGAGAAACTGGAGTCAATACTACCAGCAGCTGACTGCATGGGGGGAAGAATGGAGTGGCTCTTCCCCCCACAAAGCAAAAGCCTTTCACTCTAATTGTCTCTAATGTGGATCAACCACTGCAGTGTATAAAGAGAGACTCTGAGAAGAAAGGGAGAGAGGGCTCTCTTCTTCCCTCTCAGGGTCTTCAGACAACTCATTCCTGGCAGCATCCTCACTTTCAGTGTATTTTATTGTACTTCATTATGCCTTATTTTTTTATATGACAAGTGTTCCTTTGATTATCTGGGAATCCATCTGTATTGGATTTCACTTTAGGTAATTTCTTCAGATACTCAGCATCATTTTCCCCTCTTTATTTCTTTTCAACCTATTGTCAATAACCTAATCAATTCCTCACTGTTTCTAGTGTTAGTATACACCCCTCAAACTTGCGTAGATGGTCATTCCTTCCCATTTTAGTCTCCTCTTTGTCATTGTTTGAAACTACTATGAAGGGACTTGTTAATCGTTTCCCACCAAGTCAATACTTTAATCGTCTTTGGTGCTATTGTCCATCCAGTTTGTCTCTATCCTTTTGGCCCAGAACTAAAATCAGTGCTTCAGATGAGATCGCTCTAGAATTGCAGAGATAAAACAGTGAAGGGCTGTTCGGTATGCCGACACTGTTCAGTGTTCTGTCACCGTCTAAGGAAATATGGATGAGGACAGAACATCTTTCATTTTTAATATTTTCATAATAGTTTTCTTGGCCATAAGCTGAAGATGGAGTTTAATCAACGTGTATCTGTTCCTTCTAATTTTACGTTCTTGATATCCCACAGTCCTACATGTTGTGTTGTGTAAGAATAAAGTGAATTTGAATTGGCTGGGGAAATCTCCCTGGAGTTTTTCTTTACGTATATTCATTGATGTGTAGGGAATACATCCCACAACAAAACTGAAGGTGGTAGAGCTGAGTCGCACCCTGTCACCTTTCTGCTCTGAGCATGAACATGAAGGAGAGATGTCGTTGAAGTGTGTTTGGGAATGCTGGAGCTGAATTCCATTGGGTCTGATCCTTGGATGATGCTAGGTTGGCTGAAATGAGAGCAGACTTCTAGCTTCTGCAAAGGCTGAACAGCCAGGGAGCCAGCTGAAGGATGTTAGTGCCCACCCTTACAGGAGCTAAGCTAGTTCTGGCACCTCCAGAGTCAGCTCTGGTACCACGTCTCTTCTATGTGTCTTGTCTGTAGCAGTGAACAGAGGTGACTGCAGAGTCCAAGGAACTGCAGCTGTAGTTACAGCTGACCTAACTGTACAGATTTACAGGACTCAGTGAAGGTATTGGCACAGCAAAATGAGTAACATATGAAGAATTTTTTTGATAAAAATATGCATGGTGTCCTGTGCAGGAAGCACCTGGAGCTGCTCAGCCTAATGAGGCTGCATGTTCTTGCTTCGTTCCCATGCTACAGTCTATTCTTTCAAACCAGGGGCTCAGTTCTGGTTTGGCTGGCACTGGAAGAGATCAGCGCTGTCTTTCCCCTCTTGTTGTTCCCCAGGCTGGACTTTAGTCTAGGTGGGGCGGAGGAGCTATTTTCAGATGGAAATCAGGTGAGTTGAGCCCTTTCTCAGTTACCCTCTTCTCAGGTCATGGAGGGAAGACATATATTTCACTGTACCTTATATTCCCTCATTTTTCATAGGACAGAAAGGGATTATGAGTTTGATTCAGCTTCTTTTCTGGGCTGTTATTGAACTAATGCCTTCATTATAAAGTTATTGCCTGTAAATGTAAGGATAGGCCCTGGCCCACTGGGAGTGTCTGTACAGCAAGGTGAAATGTGAGGCACTGTGTTACAACCCACAAAACCCTAGATTCATTAGAAACAAATTCTGCAGTCTAGATGTTGAAATATTCCCTCTGATGCAAATGACTGGTTATCTAAGGAGGATGTGCAGAGTTGGGTGCTGAAGACACTACTAGTAACTGAGGAAATATTTTTACAATACTTATTTTATAATGGGACCTCTCCTTTAAGCCACGTGAACATTTTGAAGTGTTACCCAGTGCTCTGTGGAACAAAACCAGATGTCTGAACACTATCGCTAAGTTAAGGTGATTTTAATAATTCCTCATATCCATGAGGTGAAATACATCAGTAAATAAATGATCCTTCATTGCTTTCATCTCTGTTGCCAGGGAGGACCAAACCGAGTAGCATTCATATGGGACACTTCATCTCACAAAACTGCTTTCATTCACCAAAATGTACTGTTAGAAAAATGTTTGTAGCAAAATACTTCATTGTGCATAGACTGCAAAGAGAGTGACTGAGAAACAAGAGAGATGATGGTGACAAAAAGCTCCTAAGTATATTCAGTCTCTGGTGTCTGACGGGCTTGCGTTCAGATCACGGAGCTATCCCGTGACCGTTGCAGCCATCATCCCTTTTAGCAGTGCAGGTGGAAGGGGCGGAGTGTGCACAAAGAACTGATGATTTTTAGTGGTCCCTCTGGACTATGAGTAGGACAGATGGGCAGGCAGAAGAGATGCTGCCTGAAATGCATCTGTGTCAGAGAAGACGGGATCTTTAGGGACACTTCACAAGCACCTAGTTCTAGTTTCAAAAATTGAATTGGCAATCCACTGCTGCTTACGACAGAGACCCTGATACATAGGTTTGAAATTCTTGGACTTTTTTGAGTAGTGCCTTGATTTACACCAATGAAAGAAAAATGAGAAGAAAACACAAATCAAACTGAGCAAAATGTGGGAAACTTGACCACAAATTTTAAGTTCTTCACTCCAGTTAGTTGTCTGTCAGACTGATTCAGATGTTGTATTTAATTGCATGCATTTTTCTGAACATTGCAACATATTAGATGAATACATATGAATTTGGTACCTTATTGGCCTCCTAAACTGGATGCCATTGCCTCTGATGAAGATTTGAATTCAGTGTTTGAAATCTAATGAGATTCCAGTTTAGGTCTCTGCTGCCAGCCATGTTACCATGAGAAACAACTAGCTCTAATGATGTACTAGACTACAGAAGTTGCATCCACTTGATGCCAGAGGCATCTTTATTGGGATATAAACGGGACATTTGGTTTTGAACCTCAAAATCTTCACATAACCCTTTAGGTCTATGAATAGTAACAGTGAAATTTGCTCAGGTCCTGGAGTTCAGCTTTTTCAGGTGCCTGGAACTGCCCGTTCCTGACCGAAGCTTGGCTGTGGTTCCCAATGGAGACAAATGTGTGTTGAAGCCCCCAGACGTAGCTGTTGCTGTTGCTGTGCTCAGAGCATGCCTTTTGCAGATTAACAGCCTAGATTGCAAGACGTTGCTGAAAGAGGCTCAATGGCTAAAGCTTTACCATATAATAACGCATATCATGTAATTTATACTAATATATAGTAATAACTAATATATAATAACGAGTGGTTAGAAACTCACCCAAGAAATGGGAGCTTTGGATCTTCAACCTTCTTTGGATTTCTTCAGCCTGAGTAGCCTCAGTCTTGCTTGGACATCACTTTCTCAGACACAGATTTTACAATGTTTAGAAGGATTTGATTTCAGTGTAGGAACTAAGGATACACAAACACCATTGTCATAATCTGGTTTTTATTGATGATAACACTGTAATATATCCTTTTCTTCTATGCTGTCCTGACAGCAGATTCATGCTTTCTGTCTGCTTATCTTTCATCATTTTTGTCTCAATAATTTTATTGCCTGATATGAATGCTTCATATGTCCCATAAAAGCAAAGAGGGGAGGGTAATCCTTTGACCTTTCCAGCATTCTTTGGTGTAATTTACTGGCGATTCTTCTCTTCCCTGCGGCATGGCCCTGGAACTCCATGATAAAAATGGACAGCCAATCCAAACAGAAAACGCAGAAAAGGTTAAAGCTTTTATTATGTTAGTCTATAAATGTTCATAGTCTTTTTTTTGTTGGTTTTTTTTTCCCTGCCAGAAGAAAATGAGAGCTGAAAATGGCAATGGATGAATCATACTTATTACAGAATACGGAAATGATATCGGTTCAACCCGTTCTTGTTAATGCTGAAAGAACGTAATCTTGTGCCCTCTCATTTTATGTCACTGCAACCCACCTTATCCTCTTAAATGAATGCATGCATCCATTTAATTAACCTGGTGAGATACTGAGATATAAATCTTTTAAATGCTTCTCATGCAATTCATCTTGACAGCTGTCGTAGTAATAACATCTTTAATACCATATTCTTTATTTTCCCATTTATTGAAATTCCTGGTATTATTTTGAGCACACTGATAGGTCTGCTAGATTTAAGCCCTTAATCTTAACTTGTTTAAATCCTAGAACCAATGCTATAGAAAGCTTTACTGGTTGTTTAGTTTGCTGAATAAATGGAAGATTATCTTGCATGAAGAAAGCATAAATGTATTTTGAAAACTGTGGTTGAAACAGGGTGGAATTTAGTAGCTGAGACACTTTATTTTAAATACTGTTTCTAGAACATTGTACTAAGAGTCTGTTCTTTGCTGGCAAGCTGTCACCAGTCAAAAATTTCATGAGACCGTCCTACGTGCTCTACTGATTCCCTTTTCAAGGGATGGGGTAAGGACAGGACTGATCCACACCATTTGGCTCTTAAATTACTCAACCCTCAGTTTCTTTGTAGACTGCCATGTGTCAGTGTCATCGTACTTAATTAAAATCACAACAAAGATAAGAAGGTTCCTTGCCTAGCTCTGGCCCTTCCCACACTTCCTTGGGGCTACTTTATCATGGCCTTGTGGATGACCACTGGACAGTTTTCAACCAGAACTAGAGGACCACTGGATTAGGGAGTGTTTTGGATCACAAGATAACTTGCAGGGCATGGCTTGCTCTGAGTGCTGCCTGTACAGTTCTGATATCCCTTGGAATAGATTTAGAGATCATAAAAAATTTGGGGTGTATCAAAATTAATTATCCCACAGGAAAACAAAAAAAGAGAACTAGTAAAGAAGCTTTTTCCACCTAGATATTTTCTGACTGACTTGATGTATTTTTTTTAAAATATAATTTTCCAAAGTCGGTCAGACTATCTAGATATGTAGGCAGAATGGTATAGCAGTTGTGTTTGCCGCCTTGTAATTCCCTTAGTATTCTACTTATCTAAGCATTTTAAGTTCCTGCATTGGAATTTTTCTAATTTAATTAACTCATTAATGCTGGCACATGGCACATTCTCCTTCCCTCTCTGCAAAAATGCAGCTTGCTTATCTAAATAGCAACCTAATCCAGTGGGTGTGAATACAATATATACATTAGCACTAACAAACTGCTGACCAGCCTAAGCAAATACCTGGGAGTACCGTGCATTAGGCAGGCAGGCCCTGCTTACGGCATTGCTATGAAATACACTGTAGGCAAAACAAAAAAAAATTTAGCTAAGTTTCAGGTTGCAGAAATGCCGATGTTGCTGTAGTTTTCTATTTCCCAAGTGTTGAAGTCTGAAACATCAGCTCAACAGAGAATTTTGGAATTATTTTTCCACTTTATTGCTTAAAGTCATGACCAGGGTAAATACCATGACGGGGAGAGATAGGGGTGTGGTAATGAAACCATTTTCATGGATCGCTTTTAATCGCTAGGCAGAGTTTTCTCATCTTTTGTGAAGGTGGGGTTTTCTGCTGTTACTGCTCTGATGGTTTGAAGGCTGTACCACTTTAAAAAAAACCAAACAACAAAACCAAGGGAAATACCCAAAAAGCTTAGTGCAAACCTAGCATTTTTGACTGATCTATGCCTGGGAAGATAAATGTAGTGATTTTAGAGAACTGAAAAGTCTTTGATCTGTTGAATACACATCAAGTCCTTAATTCTGGAATGGGTTTGGGTTTTTTTTTCCAATTCTGAAAAGGCCCAGACAAACCGTACTGTACTTATTTACCCCTTTTCCTACAAAGACCACAACAAAAGCAAGCATACGCACATTGGTGTTAGCACCAGAACTGGCAAAAGAAACACAGCCGGACAGTGACAGATTCAATTCAATTCAATCAGGTTCTTAGAAAACTGAATCACTCCAGAGATAGGTAATGAGATGATATAAAATCTTTCACCCTTAGGTCACCTGTTCATTCTAACTAACATTTGCATTGATGACAATCTTTACTGTCTCATAGCTGCTTCCTGACCTATGCTAGTGATATTATTTTCCTTTGCCTTTCGTTGCTGAGGGATAATACCCGTTCTGATTATTCCCTTTTAGTCTTAAATTATGGCTGCTAAACAAGCAGGACTATCAGAGTAGAAAAAAGTGCTTAATGGTGATCACTGTATAACTTTGGCCTTATTCTGTTACCCAAGAGTTTGATGTCCACATCACAAAACCTGTCGTCTTGTTAACACCTCAGAAAGACAAGCAGACTGCTGAGAGGGAATACCTTGCTGCCCTACGGGTGTTTTGGCTTCTGGCAGTGTTAAGGTGTGCAAAGCAAAGGGTGGGGAGGCTGCATTATATCTAGCCTGAATTTAAATGAAAGGATGCTAGTTGGCAGAGCTGTCATTTGTTGTGTGTCATAACTGCTAAATTTATACTAATTTGTAAGAGACAGAAAAATAAATACAGTCCGTTTCCGGCTACCGAAGAGATATACTGTGTGCTAGTTCCCAGCTGGCATATGTTGGCATAGCTCTGCTGAAATGTAACTGCAGTTTCGAACTGTCTGAAAATATCTTGGATGCTTATCTAAGGAATATAATGTTATACTTTTTCATCAGCTAAAGCAATATACATCAATCATCCTTTGTTACTACTAGAAATGAAGAAGGTATTATAATCCAAGAAATTTCTTGCATAGCTTTTAGAGAGTGCTTTTCTATGTTAATCGCACCGTTTCTCCAGGGCCTAGTTTTAGAGCCATCTCCTGAAGTAATGAACATTCTTGTACTGAGTACTAAAAATACTGCTCTTTAGTATATATAATCAAGCTGATGCTTCTGGCTTGCTGGCTTTATACTCAGTGAGGGTATACCATATTGAAGCAAGACTCCACATAGGTCTTCCCCTGAGAGTTTTTTCTGTGCCCATACAAAACCTTCTTCCCTGAGCTCAGTGCAAAACTGAGAAGACAGTAAGCAAATATCTGGGACCTGCGTTCTCTTAGACTGATCCCCATACACTTCTTAAGGATACAGGCTTAATCGCCGAGTGCCTCTAACTTCAGTGCCTTCCCCAATACGCTGAGCATAGATGAACTCTATAGTCCCTTAGAGAAGAGCCCTACAGCGGAAAAATTTCCTGCAGCACAAAGAACTGTAAGATGTGCCCCCAAAGATTTGGCAATGTACATATGTGGGTGTAGTATCAGTGAAGACACCATAAATCAGAAGTGACTTTGTGGTAGTTCACAGTTCAGCTGAACTAAATGGGACAGTCAAGATCTGAATGCTGATCACTGGTGTTTCCGCTGTAAAGACACTGACAAGCAAATTAGTCAGAGAAGGTGGATAAATTTCTACAGTCTGTTCTCTTGGTAACACAAAAATAGTATTTCTGATAATTGGGCAAACTGATTCTCAGTGCTTTTACATTTCAAGACTGTTCCATCTGGATGACAGTTCTCCTCTGCTGAGCTTCCTGGCGGATGTGTTAGCTCCATTTTGAATTGTTGTGTCTATTGTTTGGTCTCAGAGGAAGATGGATTTACCTGAGAGAGTCATTTTTTTTCTCTGTGAGAAGTAGTATGATGCACAAAAACAACCATTCCAAGATGGAAACTTGTTCCATTTTTGTTAAGTACTTCACTCTGATGATCAGTTTTCTTTATAGGCCTCCTGAGCTGGGTACTTTGAGTTACCAGCTTATGTTGGTACAGGCGATGTATTGTATTATCTTGTCTGATAATTACCTTTGATTCAAAACTTTAAGTGGGTTCAGCCTTAGGTTGTTAACCCTTCAGGAGAGATATGTGACAGCCTGCTAATGGTAACATGCCGGGAGATTTGAGCTTTCATGGTGTATGTGTGGGAAGGAGTGGAGTCTGCAGGACTGAGGCTGCTTCACCTGTGCATGAGTAGGTCCACGTGCTGTGGTAGGTAGGGCTACAGTAAATCCACTACTTGAAGTGCCCAAAGCAGCATAGCAAATAAGCCATAGGAATAATAATAAGCCTTTCTTCTTTACTTCTAAACTAGAATTTGGGGTGGTTCCAGCAAATACCTGCAGACAGAAACTTCAAGCACTTACTCATATTAAACACTTGACCTTCTACAGGGATAAAACTGGCTTCAACTGTAGCTCTCACTAGCTCACGACTAAGTTTTCTGTGCTCACTGATCAACAAAGACTCCTTTGGTGGAAGTCATGCTCTCCAGGCAAGATGAATGATACAAAGATTACATAAGCTCTTTCTTTTGCTAATTTCTGGCATAATCACAAGAACAGTGTAATACATGGCCTCTGTGTTTGTACAAATCTATTGTGGTATTTCTTTTGAGACATGATAGCTAATCAGGAAACAATGGTAATTATGTGATAGCACACCACTGAGATTCCGTATTAGGTGAGTTAAATAGTGTGTGTAGCTTTAGGATTGGTACTACAAAAAGGAAGCAAGGGCTTACAGGTAAACCTGGGAAAAAACCACAAGGCAGGAATGACCACAGTGCAATAACTGAGATTTTCCTACCATTGTGTGTACATGTTCTCACCGCATGTGTTCTTTAGATGAATGTGTATAGAGGCTAATTTTTATCCATTTTGGAGAAAATGACCTGAATTCTGGTCTTGCATAAGTGTAAACCAGAAGTACAAAACCAGTGTAGGAGACGCCAGGTGCTGTTTGACAGAAGGCTGAATTTACCACTGGATGGCTTGGTAGCCAGACCAATTACGGTTTCCCCGTGGGAAGTGTTTTACAAGAGGAGTCCCAGTTGTGAGCCCACATTGTACCTGATGATCCCAGTTTGCCTGCCTCTGGGACCCCTCTGAATTCCAGCTGGCTTCGGAGGCCTAGCCCGGGGCATCCTGCTCTCCTTGCAGGCGGCCTGCGGTTGGCCCATGTTCAGACTCCTATGTGCCCTCCTGGCAGAGCATTCGAGGACAACTTGAGGAAAGAGTTGTGGTGGTTTTATCTGCTTGATATCACCACAGTGACAGATGGGATCATTTACAGGTGCATGAGAAGTTAAGTCTATCAATAGGCATGCAAATATATCTGGAGGGCACATGCAAGGCTTCTTTTGGGAATGCCGGCTGTGTTACCCTACAGCCAAGCCCAGTAGTATTCATGCATCATTTTCAGTTTGTGACTGAAGGTGCTGTTCGCAATAAGTAAAAAGGATCAGAAACAGACAGATTTGTCTTTTGCTTTAGTCTTGTTTTTCAGTCAAATGCAGTGAATTTCTTGAGGTTTAGCATTAAGCAGTGCTGTATGAATATCTCAACCTTACTAGAATTATGTTTTTAAATAGGCTTTCACATTAAATCTTGACTAAAAAATGTGGACAAATTCCTGTAGTGGAAGCTCTTTGTCCTTAATGAGAGTTAGCCCAGATTAAGAGATATAGCATGTTGCCCTCTGATAGAGTTAATGCAGTCATTATGAGATGCAGGAGAAAATTCCTGTATTTGGTTCTTTATTTATGAGCATACCAGCCTGCCTTAATTTAGGCTAGATTCTGATTTCTGTTATTGTCGTACTACTTTCTGTAAATCCTGAATAAATTCATTACCTTTGCCCATGTTGCTGAATCACATACGATAAATATTAACTTAAAATACAAGCTAAAATTTTCAAATACATATGTCATCAGGAACATTTAGGAAAAGAGCGAGCTGGTAGTTGTTACTTGTAAGCTGTGACTTTATTTTAGTAGAAACCATCACCCAGGTATAACCAAACCCTACAAAACTGGAAAGACTAATTCCATCTGTGATAGCTTTACGGGGTGAAGTTTCCTGGCCATTCTGTACAGGCAGTGGGACTGATTATCACAGCAGAATCTTTGACTTTAAAAACGTAAGGAAAGTGCTGAGGGCATTCGTCTCTCATTAAGGATAATGGGAGTTGAAAGCTTTTAGAACTCTTCAGGATTAGGTCCAAAATTTGTACATCATAGTAGCAGCACAGATGTGCCAACAAGCAGGGCTTACTGAGGAGTGCAATTAATGTGAAACGAACTGTTTCCCTCCCCACCTCCCCCTCCCCAGCCCCAGGTAGTTCATTAGCTCTGCAAATCCAGCTCCCAGCCCAGTTCAAAAAAGACTATGAAAACATGGGGTGTATGGATAAAGACAGTAGTAGCAGATTTTTTTTTTTTTTTTTTTTTAATTCTTTGAGAAGTGACCCAAACATATTGGTAATATTTCTATCTGGAGAGTTTAGCTTTTTTGGCACAGAAAATTTGTTCCTGGAACACAGCCTACTATAGACACAAAGTCATTAGCTGCTGGGTTATTACAAAGTTAATGATGAAAGACAGAAACTGTTAAGTAAGATATTGAAATGTGCATTTAATTTTTTTTTTTGCAGTGATGCTGGAAACAGTCTGACATCTCTAGTTGATCAAAAGGAAAACAAATAACCTCAGCTATGGAGAGAAAAAGACAGCTACAGAAAAGGGAATTTGGGAAAAGACTTTCTCTGGACAGCAGTCTTGTGGTAAGAATGAATATTTATTGAATTTACTGAATATGTCTTCTGTCATAAAAACATAGCTGTTAAGAGGCAATACTCATTATGATGTAAATTTTAAAGGCGTTTATCTATTCATCACAATATCACAACCTTTTGTGACTTTTTTTTAAGATTCTTCAGAGCAAAAGTGCTGGAGGAATTTTACAGCATCCTAAATAGAAACTTGTTATCATATAGAAGCATGTCCCTCAATTCACTGGATTTACACAAGAAAGGAATCCAGACAAATATACCAATCTTGTAATTAAAATCCTACTCAGTCTCTGTGGGATCACTCTGTATCACTTTATACTTAGTGTATGAGAGCTGTAGGTAGCCTGGGTCATCTAATCAGAAGTGCTTGTTTTACTATTGAGGATACTAGGAAAAATTTGTTCACCATAGTGAATGCATAAACTACACTAATGTCACCTGAAAGAGAAACGTAAATGCCACATACTGTAAAATAATTGGTTTTGCCATACATAGGATTTTAATTCACTGAGATTGTATTCTAGGTTTATTTTTAGTTAATGTTTTCAAATGATGACTGAGATTAACACGGAGTTTTCATAGCTGTACTATGGATACATGACTGAAAAATGCTGATAGATGTTGAACAGTTGTGCAAGAGGATAAACACACCAATGTCAAGTACTCATCATGCTAGTTTAACAAATACTGAAACAAGCAAAGCTGAGAGAGCCAAGGAAACCCATGCCATCCCTTTGACATTCATAGGTGTTGTCGTCTGAGGAAGAAGTTTGTTCCTGGGTGTTGATAATAGAGCTGCCTCTTTTTGAGTACTCACATGGCTGGGACTGATGCTAGGAACTGCTGGAAGCAGGTGGATTTGGCATTGATAGCCACAAGGGCTGGGTTCAGGTTCTAGGGGTCACTGTTGAAAACTGGTTTGGCTCCTCACACAAAAGCTGCAAAATATTAAACTTTGCCCAATGCCACCCATAAATAAAAAGTCAAATGATTCATGAAGCAGTACTTGATTAGAGGGAGAAAAGGACAGCAGCGAGGTAAAGGACACCAGAGAATAAGCAAGCACTCCCTTCCCAGAATGTACCAATAGTCATTTGAGGTCCTCATCTCTGATGATTTCTTGAGCAGATATTTCTCATCTCCTGTAACATCTCTTTACACACAGGTAGTAACTGTGGGATACCAGAGCCCTGTTGCCTGCTACGCTGGGTAGCAAGGCCTCATCCATGCCTGTGCTAACCCCATTACCTGAGCTGCCCACAGGCCACTCTGGCCAGCCACTCCTGCCTCACCACACTGCGGCTTGCTGTTGAGATTTTCTCCACCAAAAAGGCTACAAAGACCTCCTGCAAAATAGAAACTCTTCTGTCCCATCTCTTTGGTCTGACTTCTGTATCCCCATGCTGTAAGGTGCCCTAATTTGTGGTGGCCATTTGTCTCAGGCAAATTTAAGATGATTAGTCTACCTTGAATTTTACACATTATTACAACTATGTAATTTCCTTCATTTTATGCTATACTTGTGTTTTGTTTTGTTTTGTTTTGTTTTGTTTTTAAGTAAAAAGCCCACTGACATGCTAAAAGCAGTGAATATGGACTGAGCAGGTTTCAGTCTAGCCACTGATGCCTTTCATTCATCTGCTGTGCTCTTTGGCAGCGGTCAGTGGAGCACTCCCTCTCTCCCAGGTTTCTGCTGCTCTGCAGGCCTTCAAGGACTCTGTTCTTCTCCCTTAGGCCTTAGCTAGAAGGTCTGCACTTCTCAGGTAGTGTCAGCTGGCCAGTGAAGAAATGTGCAGAGCACATTTCAAAAGGGGTCTGTCCTTCTCCTTAGCTTTGAAATGGCACTGTTTCTTATGATGATGAATTACATCCCTTTGTTTTGAAAAATAAAAATAGTTAGAGAGAAATAGAAGTAGTGAAGAGTAGTGAGTCCTCCCCCAGACTCTGAGCTGATCTTAGGACCTTAATGAGAAGCTAATCTCCCTCCTGTTCAGGCCTTGCAGCTCAGTGCTCTGGTGTTGAGAGGTAGCTGTTTTCAGGTTGTTCAGCCTGCAACAAAACCTGCCTTCTCAGCTTGCACACACTCAGCAGGCCACGTCATGCTTCCAGCGCTATTAAAACTGTTTCAGTTGTCTTCTAGCTTGTGGGCAGAGAAGGTAGGTTTAGTACGAACTCACAATTTTATCTAATACACTCAGCGTCAAACAAAATCTGGCAGGTTTTGTATGCTCAGAAATGTGTTTATTCCCAGGGCCAACCTCTGTTATTAGTTCTAAGCACGCACACTCCTGAAACAGACCAGCCTAAATCCTGCAGCTAAAATGTGCTGCTGTGATCCAAACAATTGGCCATGAACTATCAATATTTATCTAGAGAAAAGAACACTCATAGAAACTGGGTACTGAAAGCTAAGGGAAATGCTAGCAATTGTGAATTTGCACAAAGATATGGCTTAGCATGGCAGATCAGTACTGTTTTTCCCTAACGTCTTTACTGATGTAATGCACTAGATTCAGCCTTTACTTAACGCATTAAGAAAGAAATCTCCTTTTCCCTGAGGTGACAACGTGGTCTGCTGTGTGGATGGGAACAAGAAACTAGGTACTTTTGGCTTCCAGTCCTAGCTACTGCTAGTTTGGACTTAATTTATAGCCAAGATAGTGCACTATGCTTAATTCTTACCCTTTGCTATCAGTAAGAGGGGAGCAGAGAGAGACATTCACCAATGTCATAGGGAATATTGTGTGTGTAACCATCAAAAGTGCTTTGTATAATAATCAGTGCTACCTGCATATTAAAATGCCCATAAGGACTTAATTAGAGGAGAAACAGAAACTGTGGCTGTATGAGAAGGCAATGCTTTGTCCCTGCTCTTCAGCAAGTGGTAAGTAGAGTGGGAGATTGTACACAGCTGAAAAAAAAGTCTTCAGGCACTGGCTCGAGGTCCATGATTTATGCCAGTATGTGCCAGCTGAATATCTGTGGCTGATTATCCCATATTGGTGCAAAAGTGTTGAAGAAAACATGTGAGGGAAAGAAATATTGCAGTATTTCAATATTTCGAACATAGAAACCCGTCACACTACCAGGCTGACACACCCAGATTTAAAACAATGTCTTCTGCTACGCATGGTATTTACAGGTTATGCTTGCCTGTAGCGTTTCTCAGTGCATACACTCATTTTCAGTACTTGTATATAACAGGTCAGTGTCTATTGAAGCTTTATATTGAGTAGAATATGTGTAACTAGGTTAGAGAGTGTCATCCATATGTTTAATTAGAAACATGTGAGCACTGTTCATTGTTTACTGCCAGCTATTATTTCATAACAAATTGGGAGAGACATTTTGAGATTCAAGTGCTTTCAGCAGCCTGTTAGTAAATCACACCGGATACCTTGTGACTCCATGAAATTCAACTGGGCAAAACAAAACACTTTGCATTCCTCTCATTTTCCCCAAATTCCTATTCTATCATACTTCCTCTTTATTGTTGCCTTCATATCGTACGTGTGTCTTCATTACCCTTGTATCCACTCTGTTACCAAATTCTATCTGAGCACTATGTTTTAGTCCAGTCCCCTGCCTGTGCAAGTCTTTACGTCTCTCTTCTCGTATCTCTTCCCAAAGGTTTTGTATTTAACCTCTCAGGCATTCAGGGCTGGACACTGCTTGGAAAAATCTGGCCTTGATTTACTCAAAAACAGCTTCTTCTTGTTTGCTGGAGTCTTCCAGCATAATTGTATCTCAGAAAGAATTCTGATTTCTGTGTGTTTAAAGGAAATGTGTTTCTACTTTTATACTCTGGACCATGAGATACAAATAGGCGTTTCTGATAACATTCCTCACCCTGCCTGGCTGTGCTGCTTTTCCCATCTGCATCAGATTCTAATCTTCTTCTGGAATGTTTTTTCCATGATTTAATCTACAAGTTTTGCATAGTGATGTTTAAAACAAAAGTTCCCTCTTCCTTTCTCATCTCTTAGACTCTGAATATATAGGCTATGATGGTATTTGATGGAAGAGCGAGAGAAGGAAAGAGCTGTTTCTGAAAAAAAAAAAAGGCATGACTTCAAACTCCTTAGAATATGGATTTGAGCCTTCAAAATATGAACATAAATTTCATCAGAGTGTTTTGTATTCAAGCCTATCCCATCAAACAATGAGTTTCAGGCTTCATGTGAGGAGGATCCATTTCAGAAACATCCTTCAAACAACATGCCAGTGAGAAATTTCATAGACATTAAAACACTCTTCCTTACACCACAGGCACAGTAACTACTTTTTGATCACCTCAGATAGATACAGAAAAAGATTTCAGTGTTGTTTCATATACTGCTCTACCCCTTTCCAGCTGGTGTCTTGGGGGAATAAGCTTTACAATGAGGGCAAATAAACCTTTTTAAAATTAAGAAATATAAATGTACAAATATGTTCATAAAACATATTTTTTTTAGTGAGTGATTATGGGCCTCATGAATATTTGAGTTAATGCTTTACTGGAAGTTAGTACTTTGAAGCCATGTATTTTAACAAGATTCAGGATCCTACCACTGTTAAGAAATGCCAGATAATGCAACAGAGGAATCGATACCCAGGTCGAATCGAATGCTGCCCAGGTCAAAGGGGAGTCTTGCTGTTCACTTCAATGAAATTAGATCCCTATCAGCTTTTAGTCATAATATAGGTATTATTCCAGAAATCTCTAGTATAGCCAATGGCTGTTATTGCTCTGTAGGTTTCCAATATTGGCAATAAGTTGGAGATATTTTATACACCCAGACGCTCAGTTACATTTGCAGAGAAAGCAGGTAAGCCTGCAGTGACAATGATGTTTTATAGCTTTATATTCAGGTGAAACAATTATGAAATCATTAACATCATAACAATTCTTACAGGTAATCCTATGAGAGCAGTTAAAGAAAATGATATCTATGTAATTTCTGCCTGATATTTAAAAACCAAAACATACCACGCAATAAGGGTATATGTGTTACAGTTTCAATATAATTTTATACTACCTTGTTGTTTCATCTGTTGTACAAGTGATGCTACTGTGTTTTGGTTTTATAAAGTTTTCTTCTCCAAATTGATTACAACCAAAATACCACAACTCTGAAAATCAAACTGGTTTGAGATAGGAGGACTAAAGAAGATCTCTGATTCTTTTTTTGTTCTAAATAACAGATCTCCATCCCATCAAGTTGTTATGACATTACTAAAGATATTTTATCGTATATGTGGTTATAAGATGATAGGATAGACAACAGTTGGAGAACAAGGTGGAACTCTATGTCCTTCTGGATTGCTGTGTAAGAAATTGAGACCAAAGCCATTGCTGTTATTGCCACAGTACTTCTGTTTAGAATTAAAATAAACTGCAAAATTCATAATGTTTTTGGAAAATATTTATTTGGAATACATTGCTTAGCTGACACATACCTCCATGTCAGATTGTTTTCTGTTTAGACTGGGATATATGGCTATTAAAAGAAAAACAGATCTTTCTGAAGAACGTTCTGCCTTATCATGCGTTTTAAATCCTTAAATCCTTTAGGTTTTGTTAAAAAGAACGCCTTTACAAAGTGAAATAGTGTGAATATTCCATGATTTTAAATTCTTTCATGAATAATTTTTTCATGTTAAATCTTTCATTTCAGCATATGTAGTTGAAAATAACTAATGAATGAAACTAGGTAAAACTAGGATGGAAAGGGATTTTTCTGTATTTTTTTTCACTTCATTTAATATGAAAACATAGAGAAAAATAAAAATTGTACTTCAATAAAATTAAAGCACATATTTCCCTAATACAAGTACAATGAGGACATTTCTGATGTGACAAGGTTTCTTTGGCAATATTTGCAATTTATTATTTGGTACGTGGGGGAGGCAGCTTAGACAGGGAATGCTATAAAAAAAGCTAATGAAAGGATTAATTGTATTTCAGGTTTTCCCTACAAAAGTTCTTCCATAAAAAGAAAAATGGAAAAAAACCCAAACCCTAAACAGACCCAAAGCCAAGCTTTTAAGTAACTTGTGTGGGATGAGGAGAATGTTAGAACATATCACTGCCACCAGGGCCACATTGGCTATTCTATTCACTGGGGTGTTCTTTGAAAATAATAAAAGCCCTATCCTTTGCCTGATCCAAACTGTCCAGTTGTCTCCCAGACCCTTTTGATCAGGAAAAAGTCAATGTTTCAAGCTGTGCTCTTTATTTGTGTGGATAATTCCCAGCCTGACTACACACGTGGTTGGCCCTTACAGCTGTGGTGGCATTTAGCTGGGGCGATTTGAGAACAGAGTATCTTTTTGAAGCAGCCAGCGTTTATCAAAGTAAAAGTTTTTGTTTTATTTAAAATGAGGCTTTTACTTCTGAAAGCAAGCTGCGGTAAAGTGCTTCTCTGGTGGCTCGTGAACTGTGCCCTGTCGCTTTCATTCTGGTCACACGCTCCTGTGGGGCTCTGCAGGATTAGCTTTAATGACACCACTTTGTTGTAATAAGGGTAGCGGTGTAATATAATGAATTGTACTGGGGCGTGGGAGTAATACCTTCATCCAGTCTACCTGTGGTTGTATTGGCATCATGTGCAAAACCACTAAGTTGAATGGGAGACCTTTGTTGAGAAGTGCACATGTGTTATCTGTGAGTAATGCACGGGGCTGGGAGCCAGGCGTTTGGGGGTTAAGTCCAACATCTGTGACCTCTAATCAATTTCTAACTCAGTTTAATAAATTTCTAATTCAGTTTTCTCATCAATAAATTGGACGTTATAATAATTTCTTACCTCATAAGTATTCTAAGAACGCTCTGTTATTAGCATGTGTCTGTAGCTTGCTTTGATATCTTCAGATGAAAGGTTCCACAGAGAAAGCGACATTATAGCAAAGCTGTGAAGAGTGCTGTGCCAGCAAGGCAGGAGGGGAACTCTTCGTATGTGGGAATTAAATTCAGTGAAAGGAATAGCCCTGACTTTTTGCTAGTTGACAGTGACATTCACAATGTGTCTAACATCACTGTGTAACATAATGTAATCCAGCATTTTGAAATGAAAGGTGGCATTAAAAATATTGCCTAGTCAGATGTTGGCTAATGTTCTAATGTTTGTAGCCTGGTTATTTTTTTTTTTTCCACCTAAAACTGCTGCCAGATTCCTTATGAATCTGCAGATATTGTCAATCCTCTCAAAACTTGGATTTTTATTTGCGGGTGAATTTATACTTCAGAATTTTATTCAGCTGGATACACTATCAGAAGAAAAGCATGTGCCAAGGGTGTAATCAGGCATGATGCAGCAGTGGAAAAGACATGCAGAATGTGAGCCTCAGTTTTCACAGTGTGTTGCAGAGGCAAGCTAAAGCATCCGTAACATTCAGTACATAGAGTGGGAGCGTAAGTCAAGGAGAACAGTTTAATAAAGGTGAAGTGCGTTGTTCTGAGGTAGAAGACGGAATACAGGAAAGAAGAGCAATGATGTACATGTATTGTTACTAACTTAATAGGTTAAAGTTTGTACATTTTTAGGAAAAACCCCAAAACATAGAACTGACATAAGCACTCAGTAAACTGAATTACTAAGGCAATATTAGAAAAGTCTATTCCTTATGGCATTAGTATTGCTTGCACTGTTCTGCGAATCTGACAATAAGGACATCTATTCCACAGACTGGGCAAATGAAGTGCTATCAACCGTCTATATAATAGACAGCCCTGAAATCTGCTTGAAACTTTGTGGAAAAAGAAAATGCCAGTGTGGGTAGAGTGCATAAAAACCATCTAAACAGAAGAACAGATTGTCTGTTGTGCACACCCAATGCCTTTAAACACCAGGACTTTGCAAAAATGGAGCGATCTATAAATGTATTGCCAACAGCACATACTTGTCTGCATTTGCATTTTTAATAAAGTCGAAATTAAACCAGAGTTCTTGTTACGTCAGGCATGAGAAAATACACAAGAAAAGAACCATCTGAATGTGTCAGTTCACAGCAGAAGCTGAGGAGAGGTGAGGAGAAAAGAGAAACCACTGGTGTGGGACAGCAGTGCTTAGGCTTTACTGATATTAGCATATCACTAATGCTAATAGTGTGGGAAACACTGTGGGCTGCATGGGTTTAAGGAACATCATTTACCAGCACAGCAGTGCATGTAGGGTACTAGAAGTAGAATCTGCATCAGCTTGGATAAAGACAGCATAAAGTCACTAGTTTCACCAAGTAAGATGGACGACGGCACTTCCATGTAGCAGTGGTGGAGATGTCTGGTTTGGATTTCATTTGCAGAAGAGAGATTTGAAAATAAAGAAGTGTGTAAAGCGCTGGATGTCCTGGCAGCAGCTGGCTACTGCAAGTGCCATTCTTGGACTCTGGAGCAGCCTGGCAAAGCCTAACATCATAACTACAAAACACAGGGGCTGTGAGTTCAGAAGGACTCAGTGAACCCAGGGAATTATGTTAGAAGAAGTAAGTGTCGGGCCTAATGTGTAGAAATGGCTCTATTAGGTGCCAGTGCCACAGGAAGAACTGAAATCCTTGCTTGGAGCGATACAGATAGCGACCTATTACTTTGGTTAAAGCTAGTTTGTACCAATAGAAACCAGTGAGCCTTTTCAAGAACTGGAAATGTGGATAAACAGTGAGCAGTAGCTGCATAGCAAGCTAGAGAAGATATTGCTTGAACAGAGAATAAAAGTAAAAAGCTCATATAGGATTGAAAACAGGGAAATAGTGGATGGAGCATGTTTTTCCTGAGCAACAGTTGGAACAATATTACTGCTGGAAGACACCTCGATGGTTTATTGATCAAAAGCACTGACACCAACACAGGCAGAAGTGCGCTCCGAGAGAGGAATTATTTACCATTTGTTGCTGCACATCAGAAGTTACATCAATAGGTACATATGGCGACATGGTGACAGCTGAAACAGAACCCAAATCCCTGGAGAGCATGCTTTGACAAACTGCTGGCTTTTGCTTTCTCATGTCTTTGGCACATAAACTTAAAGCAACAAACATGAGACTTGAAGGTTAAAATAAAAGCCTTAAAAGAAATTTCTGTAGCTGATCTGCCCTCGTTCATTGTCACAGAACTTGATGCAAAAGCAGACGAAAACAAAGAAGTAGAGAGAACAGAAAAGATGATTTTACTAGTGCCTGGAAATTAGCTGGCAGATGGACTGAGAAAAACAGAGGGCAATGGTATTCTGTGGCTTTTAAAAAAGCAGGAAAATTAGACCATGTTGCTACAGAATCTCAGCAAATTCCCTGTCACACTTTCAACATGAAAATATTAAATCCTAAACAGTTTCTAAAAAGCTTTTAAAGACACTGATTTGGCTGCAGAGGGGGAACTAAAAATGAAAATGAAGGGAAAAGCAAGACAAATGTCTGCATGTATTTTGAGAGTCATTCGGGAAGGAAACCTCAGCATGGTACAATGCGAAATTTGGGAGCAACAAAAAGAAGTGGGTGTCAAATGTTCAAGTCGACAAACTGCAGAGACTGAACTACAAGAAGTTTGTGGTAATTACAGCTGCCGATAGCAAGGCTTAGAAGAAAAGAGTCATAGATTCATCTCAGTGCAGGGACACAGAGACAACTGTGTGCCAAGACCTGATTTTTAGAGGTTTTCTTCAATATTATCCAGTCAGGGACATAATAAGGAGAAATCTTGTTGTGGAGCTATTTGACTGATAGTAGATCTTTATTTTGGATGGAGCCTCACGTCATGATTTGGAGGAGTTTTGATGATTTGCAGGGTGCATGCCAGGCTCTGTTTCCCAGGGCCTCTGGGAGTAGCTGGTGGGTGTCTGCCATCTGGTCCAGAGCCAGCTCAGCAGCCTCCTGCCCGCTCCTGCCCTCTTCCCCGAAGATGCCAGCAAGGAGCAGGCTGCACGCAGGGGAGAAGAGCTCGAGCGGTGCGAGCCTGCTCCTGGCCGCGATCTTGGGCTCCTCTCTCCCTTTCCCGCTGCCCCTTCCCTGTCAATTACAAAGTGTAGCTGTGACAGATCTAAGTCCAGCCACAGAAGAGGAAAGGTCACGGAAAGCTTTGGATTGAATGTGAATATGCACACACGCTGCGTGGCCTGCCACGTGATTATGTGCCTCGCTGTGACATAAAGGGTGCGTATCATCGGACTAGCCAGAGATAAGCTGTTACCAAGGGAAATGAATATACCGGGGACCCTTATCTAGGTCTATTAAGCTACCAAATGCAGCAGTGTAATTGGAGGCTTTGCCTGCCCAGCTGTTAAGAGCAGAAGGCTGCCTGTAACAAGAGATCTGAGGAGATTGGGGTTAACTAAATAGGGATTTTATTGACAAGCCTTTTAAAATGCTTCATGCCTTCAGCAATTAAACATAACACACACCCTGAGAAGGACAGGTCTCCTCTGTCTCTCACAGTTGCCTGATTCCGCTTGAATACAGTCCTGGGGAGAAGAGAGACAGAAATTATGTCCTGTGTTATTTTATAGTGTTGATATAATTCCCTACCCTGCAAGACCGAGAATGAATAGTAAATCTACCCACTGCTGGCTCAGTCATGGCATCCTCTCAAATGTCCTGCTTTGAATATTGTTGCATCCCTAGAAGAATCTACATTTCTGTCACGGACCGTGTGCATGTAAATGTACAAAGGGAAAAAAATATCTTTGCAAAAAGGCATGTAGACGTATCCAGATAGATTTATTTTACAAATAGCTATGGTCAAGTTTTCCTGCTGTTCTTGAGTTTTGCTTATTTTGTCCACTTACAGTGAATTTAGGATAGCCTCAAAGGAAAGCTATAGCTTTGAACTGTCTGCAAACCAGAATTTCCAGCCTGTGTTAAATATTCTGAGATTTTTGTATTTGGTTTAGTTCCAGCTAGAAAATCCTGGTTTTGTTCTAAAAAATATATATATACTTTTGGCCCTCTTGCTCATTGAATTCTATAGCTATAATAGATGATGTACACTAAAAGAGATTATGTACACTATTTTGCTCCGCAAGTTTACAATTTTGATCTTTAGGTAAAGTGTGTCTTACTGAAAATTTCAGTTAAATCACTATATGTTTTGCCTTTACGGAATAAGTGTTTTCTGGTTGAAAACCAAGCTGCCAAAGGACTGGCTAAATCTTTCACTTGGAAAATATTCTGCTTCATGCTGTCAACAGAGCTACACAAAAACTCTGCCGTGTAAATATGTCTTTTGCTCAGCACCCCTGGAGGCAGGGACATTCAAGGGTAGATACTCCGATACCAGATATTTTTCTTTTCTAGGGAGTCTGTAAGTGCTTGTCGAGCTCTAATTGCTGTGAATGGCTCTGCTAGCAGTTTGTTTCTACTTACTTCTGTTCTTGCGCCTCTGAGCTTGGCTGTCTGCTTTTGCTTTTAGGGCCTCGTTTGACCCAGATAGGAAGTGAGCTGGGATCATCGCGAAGCATTTAAAATAATTGGGTATCAACAGCTGGCTTTATGGAAAGCTAACAGTGTAAATCCAGAGAGTTTTTATGATTTCAGTGGGTATTTTTGCTAGCGTATAAAGCAGATCCAAGTAATTTTGGCTGGGAAACAGTTTCCCAACTTATTTCTATAATAATACCTTAGAGTTTTTCATTATAGTGAAAATCTCTAGCAGGTCTGAAGGGAAAAATTACCTCCACTGTTTCCAGACACCCAATATGTTTCCCTTTGCTTGAATTTATGAGTTTTGGCAAAGATAACTCATGATATGATCGTGTTTCAGGGTAATGGTTTCTTGTACTGAATCCCAAACCAATGTGTAACTGTTCAGAAGGCTCCTATGTGTCTTTGGTGATGTACACATATGGGACATGACTCGCCAAAATCCTACCAAACTGTTTTTACCTCCAGTGTATTATTCACTGCATAGTGTATTGAAACAGGTTTTGAAGTAGTTGTTACTTCCCAACTTCTTTCAAAGTTTTTATGGCATAAATTGCTGTCCTAGTTAAAAAAAGCAAGATTTGACTCTCAATGAAAATTCTTTTGTTTGTATTGCTTTGGAAGTAGCTTCAAATATACCTGTTTATTAAGAGCTTTCCTGAAAGACAAGTGCTTTAATCAAGTGACTCCACAAGGTCTAATGCAGAATTCCTCTCAGATGTAAGCATTAGACTGGGACACAATGGTTATTTCCATCCTGGGAAATTATTCGTTATTTTGACATTTTGTTTTCATGTAAAACTATATTTTTACTTAGAAATGTGGAAAATATCTCCTCTTAAACGGAGTTTACTTTCTTCCCATTTTTGCTGCAATGCCTTCAGAGCTGTCATTTATATGCCTTGCATTCCCCTGCTGCCCAGCTACCCTATGGCACGTGTGGAGCACCAGGTTACACAGCTGTCATCCTCTGAAGTGCTGTCTCTGGAGGGGAAGCAACCCTGGACTCTACCTGGTACACGAGATGGAGGAGGTGGGGGTACTCAGCAGGTGAAGTACAGTGCTCTTTGTGACCTTAAACACACCATGCTTGAGCGTACAAACAAAAACCTTCTGACTCATAGTAAGAAGGAGTGTGTGGGCGCTTGTGTGTGTGCATTACATTCGTGTAAATTGTCCCCAGAAATGAAAGATTTTCTGTTACCCTAAAGGAAATCTGTTTTTTTTAAGAATGATGCTGGAATTTTCCTGAAAAAAATCTGATTTTTCTTTTGGAAACTGCAGTCTCCTCTAGAGTAGTCAACAAAAAATTCCCAAACAGCTTTACTAAAGCTATACAAGATGCTGCTTTTACCTTTAGCCAATCTATCTATTGCCTTATTCCACTAAGTAGAAACTTCAGTGGCACTGATTAGATAGATATCTCAGACAGAAAAGTACATACCCCATATAGGTTAAGGTGACAGAATCTGACATTGCAAGTGTTTGCGTCTTATTTCATTCGTGTCTTTCACATCCCTTACACTCCAGGAACCTCAGCGGACTTTTTCCTGATGTACATCTGTCTAAGTTCGCCAGGAATCAAGCTAACGTCCTCTGTTTATTCTATAGCTATTTTCATTCAAACATTTTTTAGCTATCAACTAGTATCTCATGCCTGTTTCTTCTGCTGTTACTGAGGGTTGGATGGGAGTTTTCTCTCATGTTGTGTCTTTGTAAATTGGGTCGTCTTGTGATACTGAACCACACTGGTTGTCACTGGCTAAGCAGCAGTTTCCTCCTAACCCTCTTCCATGTGTGGTTCTGTTTGATGGGATTGTTATTTACTTTCCAACTACCTTGCAATCTCGGTTTCATCTGTGACTTCAAGCTTTCCTTTGAGTACCACATCAACTACATTGTCAAGGCTTTTTTTTTTTATCTGTGTAGGAATTCAGCAAAAGCTCAGGTCTTGCTGTCTCAGCAGGATGCAGAGGGTTTGATTTATGTCTGGATAACAGCACAAATTGAATTATTGCAGTAGCTGGCTAACAGCCTCCCGGATTGGCTTCCACAGGGTATTCTGAAGTTTGTGCAAAATTCACTATATGTGCTGCTAAAGAACATACAGTTTAACATGTCCAGAAATCAGCACGCCACACCTATACGAGGCACTGAATTATCTTTGAATGTGTCATTGCTTAAACCTAGAAAGTTTTAAATACGCTTCCCTCCCCATGTGCCTGTGTCTTGGACTATCCCAATGTTTGTATGACGTATGAATGAATTTTATGAGCGTAACATACATCATTGAAGAGGGTTGTCTCACAGCCTTCACTCGCTCACTGTCCTTGAGGGAGTCGGACACCGCTGGTGTCGTGTTGCTGTTTCCCTCTGGTGCAGAAAGTCTGTTTCCTTTCAGAGTCTGACCTGGGAATCTCCTTTGATGGAGGCTATATGTTTCAAAGTAATTAAGTTTTTTTTGCATTCACCAGTTTTATGACTACTGTTTAGCAACTAAAATAAGCTTTTTGATTTATAATTGCTTAGTTCTGCTGATTGTCAATTGACTAGTGACTGCAGGTGTATTGCTTTGGGCATTCAACTTTGGGTACTTCATTTACAGAAATGTTGGAAATCTTGAAACACAGGTCGAATTAAATGGGACACTAGAAACTTTCAGACACCTTAAGTCACCAGTTCCTTTGAAAGCCTTAACCAGTAAGCCTTCACCTCTCCAGAAATCACATTTACAAAGATGTGTTTGACAGGGAGTTGCTAGCTGCAGAAATGCAAGCCTTACCTACCACGCAAGGTAAGGATTTGTAATTATGCACAGATCAAAGTATTTTTCATCTGCCAAAACTTTGCTAATGTGAATTTGACAATTAAAACTACTTTATTATCTATAAAGAATACTTTATGTGGCACCAAAATTACAGCATCTACTCTTTTGAGTGCAGAATTAACTTTCTGAAATGAGCAATTATATTAGTTAATTCATTTATACATTAAGATTAATTAAAAAATAAATCCTGTAAGTATTTCAGGACTGTGAGATAATTTTTAAAATTATATCCATAGAGGAATAGTACCAACCCTTTAAAAATTCAAAGAAGTCAGGCTTACAGTTAGTACATTTAAAATTTTTTCACACTGTTCTTCATAGCTAAAAGTTTCTTCTTCAGCAGAGACTCATGCACAACATTCTTCTTCCTTCCAAATGGTAAATACATACTCCATGTTCTTCCATTTGCATAAAGCAGAGAGCATAGGTGCTTTCTTGAAAAATGCACTATTCAGAATAACCATTACATCCTGTTGGGATGGGACAAGACTGGAAAGATGCTCGCTGTTTATCCACGCGCACTGAGTCTCTACTACCTGCAGAGGATGGGCAAGGCTCACAGTGCTTTAAGGGCAGACTGAGTTAAGGCATAATGGGTATCGTGTTGGCCCATCTCATATGCAACAACAACAGGCCTTTCTAAGAAGGATGCTGTGACTGACTTGTCTGCCTGTTAGTGACTATAGGTGTTGCTGATATTTGGGCCAAGGACAGTGTCTCTCACAACTCCATATTGCTGGTCAGGACCAATTTTAGGCCATGAAAAGGGAAGTCCAACACAGCCTGCAGCTTTCTTACCCACCATGTCTCCATTGGCACTCACAGATATGCGCTTCTGTTGAAAAGTTTTACCCCTTTGCGCCTGAATTCAAGATAGTCTTGAAGCAATCGTAATACCCTGTACTTTGATAATGCAATGCAGCCAGAAAAAAAAAAAGTTTAGAAATTAAAATAACCAAATACAGTGCTGTAGACAGCACTATTGCTGATCACAATTATATGCCAAATGTTTTTCATTATCAGAGCTAACCTCTGTGCCTGTGAGTTTTATACCCTAACATGCATGTATTTCCTTAAGTCTTTGACTCTAAATTTGTAATGCTTGCTTTTCAAGATAATTAAAATATCTTTGTAACACTTTTGCCTGTAGCCTTCTGCTGATAGTGTCAACTCTCGTTTTAGTCCTTTTGCACTGACAATTTAGTTAGTATAGTTCTGTGGCTCTGTGCAGACATGCTGTCAGGTCCACCTTCACATGGAAAGCTCAGTTGACGCAGGCTCTACAGGAGGGATGCAGATGGGGTGCCCTATAAGCTGGCGCTGTGTCAACGTACTGATTTGAACATACTTGTTGCACCTTAACTCAGTGAGGTGCATTTGAAACTCCTACCTGTAAGCCTCAACTTCAGTTTTGGGCCCCTCACTACAAGAAAGACATTGAGGTGCTGGAGCGTGTCCCAAGAAGAGCAACGAAGCTGGTGAAGAGTCTAGAGCACAAGTCCTACAAGGAGCAGCTGAGGGAACTGGGGCTGTTTAGCCTGGAGGAAAGGAGGCTGAGGGGAGACCTTATCGCTCTCTATAACTACTTGAAGGGAGGTTGTAGTGAGGCAAGTGTTGGCCTCTTCTCCCAAGTAACAAGTGATAGGACAAGAGGAAATGGCCTCAAGTAGTGGCAGGGGAGATTTAGATTGGATATTAGGAAAAATTTCTTCACTGAAAGGGTTGTCAAGAACTGGAACAGGCTGCCAGGCAAGTAGTTGAGTTGCCATCCCTGGAGGTATTTAAAAGACATGTAGATGTGGCACTTAGGGACATGGTTTAGTGGTGGACTTGGCAGTGCTAGGTTAATGGTTGGACTTGATAATCTTAAAGGTCTTTTCCAATCTAAATGATTCTATGGTTCTTGATTCTATATACAATATATATGTTTAAAATCACTTTTAATGTGATCTTGGAGCACCAGAAGTAATTGTGACATAAAATATGCAACCTGAACCAGTTCTTGTTTATTTAATAGGTTAAATGAGATGGTAGGTTAAGACAGGTAGAAGGAGGGGAGGGCAGTTAAGCTTAATGCTAACTGGCACACTTTCTGCCTCGCTAATCTACATATTACAAAAGAACTTTTTTGTCAACCTCCTTTTCAAAATTAGGCTTGCAGCTTGAAGCTTCTATGTAAAGAAGAGACAAGGCCTGATTTCGCCCCCATAAGCTTCAGAGTAAATTAAGAATCATTTTAAGAAAGTCAGTGGACCAAGATGTTATGTGATATAAATTGGCACTGATGATAATCAAGCTATTTCTGTTTATACTAAGTTAGAATCAGCTGCAATTAAGAGCTTAACAGTCAAGTAAGTGTGACTAAAATCAGGTCAACAGACTAGAAACCTGAAATATTTCCTTTTGCTAAAGCTGTTTAAGGACAGGTTTGATGCTGTTCCATGAAGGGCAGGCTGGTGAAGTTTCTACAGATTGATGCTGGTCTGAATAAAGGCAGGAGCCTGGCCCTGTAGCTTTGTGAAATTGCTTTGTTCCCTCGGTGGAAATCCGATCAGCATACTCTTGTCTCTGGTTTTCATGGATCTCTATCATAGAAATAAGTATTGATAGCTTAAGCACTTAAGCCTTTTTTGATGTTTAGAACAGATTGCTTGGCGTGTATAGCAACTTCAGAAATCAAGTGCTCGGTCTAAGTATCCTTCCAGTCATCCTAGGGATTCAGTCTGGGTTCAGATGTCTTATAACCTGTAGGTATTACAAGTCCTCTCCTGTATTAGTCAACTGAAAGCATGAATGTTTTCACCCCTTGGCTACAGAGTCCTTGAAACAACTTACGGTGTCTTATCTAAACATCCCTTGCTCAGTCTCTGATGTATGAGTCAGGAGGATGAGTTTCACACAAGATATAAAATGTGTTATGCTAAATTTCCCTTTCCTTCAGGCAAAACCTATAAAGAGTGAAAATTACTAATTACACATTTCCAATTCCCCTTACACTAATGATTAGAAAGCTTTATTTAAAAGAGATTCCCTATATTTTCTTGGAGGGATCTTCTCCCTATATTTCTTTCTCATGGAGGACATATGATTTTCAAACACCAACATTTTTGGCACTCTATAGGAGATGAATTCTAAGACCGTGTGTTGCAGCCACTGGGCTTGGCCATCCCTCAGTGTCTGTGCCCCGTCCACTCCAGAGCCATGGTGCTACTCGCTAGTTTGTCATGGGAGAAAGTAAAAGGTGTCGAGATTAATGGTGCTAAGTGTAACGGTATTTGCTAAGTTGCTACCTGATATTTGTCTGTGTTGGAAGGACACGTACCATGTGGGATGGTGCTGGTTTATTTGACCATAAACTCGACCTGACAAAGCCCTGTTTGCATGCAGTTTGCTAGTAAGGCCTTCTCAGACTCCTGAAGGGGAAAAGAGCAGCTCTGTAACTCTTTCCCATCCCATGGACTCTGCAGCGGCAGGGAGCATCTACCCAATATCTGTTTTGCTTGTCCAGAGAGCCTGAGAGTTCACAGGGTGGAGCTGGGAGCTAAACAGATGTGATGCTTTCATAAAATATCACGTGTTCTGCATCGACGGAGGGAGCGTGGTCTGTGGTTCTCGGAGGAATAATACCCTGTCTTTACACTTTCCAAAGTTTATTTCAATAAGACTGAAAAGTAAAGAAATAATGCAACAATGACGTGGTTAACGTGGACAAGCTGTGTTGAATTGAACAAGTCAAGGAACTGGTGTTGTTTTGTTGCTCAGTTGGTGTTAAATATTCCCAGCGTGCACACAAGATGTGTCAGAACCATGTGGTAAGGAAGGCAATTAGTTGTGCAGAGAAGATAAGCAGTAAGCTGGTGCTCGTTTTGTATACTTAGGGAATAGCAAGGTAATGTAATGTGTGCTACATTTCCACCTACAGTGCTTTTAGACCCACTAATTTTTGTGTGTTTAGTCTGAAGATTTGCTTAAGAAACAGATTGACTTACAGGCAGCCTGGAATTTATACATTGCATTGGAGAGGGGGTTTGCACAGGTTGAAACAACAAAGCACAAGGCAAAACTGAATCCACTGAGCACAAACATGCTCAGTGAACAGCACTCCCTAAGCTTATTTAGCACTGTACACTGCAAAATACACTAAACAAAGAACAAATTGCTGCTCTAAAGAGCTTGCAGACATAAGAACCTGAATCCATATGATACAGTGAATAATCTGTGCCAGATAAGCCTTCTAGCTGAAATGTTCAGAAGAAGTTCTTAATTGGAAGGAGCAAGGGGATGTATGTGGGAGTTATGTGTATATCATTAGCAAGAGAACAAATGTCTCCAGCTTTAACTAATGTTGACTACAATAAATTAAAATAAAAAGGAACAAACTGACACTTGATTTGAAGCTTGAGATGAGTGTTAATTTGAATTTTCTTGCCGCACCTGGCTTGTTTCATAGTCTCAGGATTACTTAATTGGACTCTTTGTACTTCAATTTTTATATTTTAAGAAATGTCAGGTTATTACAAGTTCCAGAACAAAATAATGTAAGAAAAATTCCTTTCAAGTCAGATACTGTTAGAATTTGTTATTCTGTGACTTTGGATGGAGTTTGACTCACCCTGCCTAAACATCCCCAGCTCAGCCTCGGCTTTTTTTCTATCTAAGCATTGCCTTCAGCTCTTCCTTCAAACATGTTCCTGCTGATAGGTACCCTGTGCTGCCTTTGAGTGTGCGGCTCTTTCTTGGGGGTGACTTGCTGCCATGAAGTTCAGGTTTTCAAACCACTGCAGAGTGGATGGGGGAGAGGATTTGCTCATCTGTAACTTTTAAATGCAGGTGATTGTCTAAGGAATTCACATACCATGTTCATTTACTGATGCACATCTTTGATGGGAGGAGAGGTAACGAAGGATCCAGGACAGGGAAAGTATATTTAAATTTCAGCCAAAAGCTTTGACATTACAGTGGTTAGTATAGCATTGCATTAGCATGCTTTGTTGATATTTCTCAAGAGCTTGTGTAGCAGTGCTGCTTAGGCACCCATTGAAATCAGTTTTAAGGAATGCCAGAGAAATTATAAGGTGAATTATGCTCAGTTAAAGTACAAGGACAGACCATTCACAGTCTGCTTTTTCATATTCCAGTCAGGTAAGAAATGTCATTTCTAGTGGGAAACAGAATTAACTTCTCTAAGACCTCTTGAAATCTCTTTTTCATTTAAAGTTTGTATTGTCTCTTCCCGATTTAGTGCTTCCGCAAGCTGCAGTTCTGCTGTGGGAGGAGAGTACAGTATTTAGGGAGAGACCTTAGATTGACTCTTAATTCTTCATGTTTGGGGAGTTTGCATATTGAAATTCTGCCACATGTAGTACCCAGCATTTCTCATCTCAGTCATTCCCCCCACTGGAGCTGGTCTTATCTTTTCACCATAACATATATCACAATGATGGGTGGTTGTGGGTTTAATAAGTCTCATGGCTGCTTTCTCCATAAGTAAACAGAGCAACTTGACTGTAAATAATGTCAAAAAAATGACCTTTGTCCCTAATCCTGCCATTTTGAAAAAGCATTTTGAGGGATATTTTTAAATACGACATTTCTATACCCTACAGCATTGTCAAATTTACAGTTCACTCCTTGCTTCTGTAAACTTTTAAAGCAATAACATTGGCAGTTCAAGCAAGCAGAGTTATTCAGTTCTGTGCAGATCCTGGGATACAATGAAATTATGATGTCAAGAAGATTCAAGCCTTGCTTTAGTCAACTGAAAATATTGACAGAAAACAAATAAGATCCAGCTTTTTCTAGTGAACCCAAGCATCTTTTTCTCATGAACCCAAGCATCCCTCTTGGATGTGATGATGTGAGTTGAGAGCATTGTTTTATCAAATGTTTTATCCAGCTGTAGAATTCCATATAATGCAATTCAAAACACATTCAATATTTCGGTTTCTTGCAATTTTCTATGATGTCCATTGTAGCAAATATTTCTGAGATAAACAAGCAATAAACCTGTCACTGAATGAATTCTGTTTGTTCAAAACCATAATGACTGTCCTTGCTACAAAAGCTGTATCTTCAGCTTCACAAAAGATGAAACTGCAGAGAGAGAAATTGCATTCATAATATGATTCTATAAGCACTTGTACTTTTAACCTAATGTTTTGACAAAGTGTATGTAACAAGTACAATACTTTAAAATAATTTAAAGTAAAAAAGTATTTTTTTTAAAGTATTTTTTTAATTTAAAGTATTATTTTTTTAATTTAATAATTTTTTTATTTTTTTTAAATAATTCTCTAATGATAAAATAAATAAGTAAATGAGCATAGTTTAAAAATTGGAATCTTTTTTTCATTTAATTTATTTAATGTATGCATTTAACATATTAATATGTTATAGCTGAATGGAATGCTTGATGGAAATTAGTCTTTGGATTCACAGTGCCTATAATTAAACCAGAACTGATGAGGTTCAGGGACACTTTTGCCATGTTGTCAATAAGAGCCACTGGAGGGCAAAATGGTTAAAATTGGGTCTAAATCCATCTGGTAGAGGCAATGATGCTTCTTTTCCAGTAATTCCTCTACAGTTTCATGAGAGAAGACTTATTGTATTGCAAATTTTGCCTATCTTCTTAAAAGTTTAAAAGATATAAATTAAGGCGGGTTTATTTGGAGGGTGAGCTTTGTTCTGGGGTGCAGAAATAGGATGGGACTGGAACTTTCGACCACTTGAACTGGTTTGCAAGTGGAAGAAGCTGCAGGGATGACAGGTTGCCACAAGCACCACTGACTAAAGCAGGCAATTACATGGACTCTTCACGTGGCACACCTGATGTGAGTTTAAGCGTGCAATAGTTTCATCTGATCAATTGACATGTCCTTACAGCTTCATGTGTGAAAGCAATCAGGAAAAGAAAACAAAATGTCCAGCCTCTGTGTGTGGGCTTTCAAACAGCAAACAAATGGCTAATAAACCATTGACCCAAACCAATTCCTGCCAAATGGGCATACACAGAGTGCAGCCAACACATCACGGTATGGATAGAGGAAAGCCACCTTTGTAAAGTTGCAGCGTTTCCATACATATAAAGAAAGAACTTCAGTGTATTAAATATCATTAAGTTACAATTTTCTGGACGAGTACAAGCCTGCGAGTTACATGGGAGGAACATTTGCTATGGTAGAATGTAACATTTGGTCAACCAGTTATCATCAAGACCTCTCTGAAAAGAAATGAATTTAGGTATTCACAGGAACCCCCTGAGAAAGCAGGACTGTCAAAGGAACTACCACTGTCATCATAGGCTACTGCAGGAAGCTGGTGGTTGTGGCATGCCTCGGTGGAGGTACAGGCATGGGTTTTGGAAGATTTTGCTGCCCCGGCAGAAAAGGAAAGGTCAGAGCTCTGTGAGGCACTTGTCTTCTTGTGGATGTCCTCACTGCAGCTTTGGGACACACAGGTGTTTGGGGAACGGACTCTCCTGCTGTTCCTGTAGCCAGCAAATGTCCCCAGCCTGGCCACGGTGAAGTGATTCAGAAGCAGCTCCCCAAGCGGGAATTAGGAAAGCTCAGCAAGAGAGATCTCATATTGGGGGTAGCATCTGTTGCAATGTGCTACTGTTCATTTGCTTAAAATGCAGACAACTTACAGCTCATGGTTAATTTTCTCATTTGATAAATTGGCCCAAGTTCTGGACTGTTTAGTATGGACACTTCTGTCTATGTACTTGAAGAAAGGAGATACTGCTGTGTTTTTAACTGTCATTTCTCTCCTGTAAATTTGATGCTACTAGTGTTTTCTTGTTTTTCATTCTGCTCATTCGCCATTGTTTTATCCCTATAAAATAAGGATAAAAGTAATCCTCGAAGCAAGGTTTATGCAATGTTTTTCTAGTATGATGTTTTTCTAGTATTTGAGGTAAAAAAGCCTTGCCAAACTTCTTTTCAAAGACTGTTTTCATTCATTTTCTTTCCCTTCCCTACGGAGGTTTCTAGGCAGTACAGAACTAGAAAGCAGCAGTAAGAAAAGGCAGAGTGTGGTGCATCCCCAGCAACGTTTTGATTTTTTGCTCTTTCTGTAACTGTGAATAACACAGTTTACTTTCTGTTGATGACAAACAGGCAACGTGTGCTACCCCGGAAAACAGATGGGTGTTGGGTCTAGCCTCAGAACTCTGTCTTTGATAAACACTCCCCTTTAAGTTGCATTTTCTATTAGACATGGCAACCACATTAAATTCAAATGCAACTTTCAGGCACCATTCTTGCATATTCTATGCATCCCAAATTCCCAAACAATGTCAGGAGTTAAAGTAATTCAGAATATAAAGCTAAATTTGTAGGGCAGCTGGCCTTTGTCTCTGCAGGAGGCTAACCCTGATTCAACATTACCAAACTGAGATGCTCCAAGTCATATTAGAGATGCCTAACATCTCTAGTAAGACCTCATAGCCCTACCAAAGCTGCTTATGTGATTGTGGCCATCTGTGAATCGCTGACAGACTTTCTGAGCTCATGGCATAAGTTTGTGCAGACAAATATGAAATAGACTATAGAGAAAAGTGTATATTAGAAGGGAGATGGTGAAAGGCATTGGCTCAGGTCCTTGGTGAAGGCTCCAGGACTGGGCTGGACTGTGGTTAGCTTTAAGCAGATCTGCTGTATAGCTGGCCAGTAGCTCAGGGCTTCAGGGTGATGGCTCTATCCTTGTAGATACAACCTGGAAGAGTTGATAAATGACCAGATAAATGAGGATAAAGGCTTATAAACAAAGTTTGCCAATTTTTAAATTTGGACAGTACAGAGTTAACCTAGCTTTTACTGTCTGGAATGGAGCACCCAACAGATAACCTTACCTCCTTTTAACCTTACTACTACCTCAGTAGTCTCAAGAGCTGCTTTAGCAGGCAGAATCAAGCATCCCCTATTAGTTCTCTCCACTGACTGAATTACGGAATGAAATTCCATGGCCTTCATTATGCAGGAGGTCAGACTTGAAGATAATGATGGTCCTGCTGCCTATGAAATCTGGTACTTCTGCATTTCTAGAGGGTTAAGGATCAGGAACTGGATTTTGGTGTCATGCCCTGCTATTACCTCTCCTTGTTATTCATCTCTGTAATGCTATGAAGCCACAATATCACCAGTGTGATTCTTAGAGGCAAAAGAGATTTGCAGCAGTTTATTCTTCTTTGTAAGCAAACAACCAGAAGGCAAGATCTGGCATAACTTTTCAAAGATGATGGGCAAAATGGTAGTGAAAAAGAGAAACCAGTAATTAGTGGCTGCTTCCAGTAATGGCTGTCCTTTTACTGTGGCTAATGCTCTGTCTCAGTTTCGTCACTGGTAACTTGAGGCTGATAGTTTATACCTTTCTGAAGTGCTTTGCAGTCTTGTGATGAGAATGCTCTGGAGGACAGGGTATCATTATGGTACGTCACTTTTATTTTATGGGTAGAAGTGACTACCAGTAATTTGACACATGGACAAACTTTCATCATCCCCAGTGGAAGCAGTGCGTGAAGAGTAGCTGGAAGCAGTGTATGAAAAGTAGCAAGGGAAGTTGGGTGAAGGAAAGCAAGGGTAGTTAAAGGAAGAACCAAGGCGGAATTGTTTGACCATCTAATGCAGCAGCCGATTGCCTTGAGCTCCTCTTCTTTCCCTGATTTTGGGGACAGAGGGAAGAGCTTCTGTACTTTTAATAGAAATGTACCAGCTTTAAAATTCCTTTGACCTTTTGGCCAGAGGAAAATGCTGTACTCAAAACATTAATTTAAAACCTAGAAATCCTAAAAAAAAGTATGAATAGCGGGTGAATTTTTTTCACCAATGAGAGGGCTGTTTCAAAGAACAAAGATGCTTTTATATTTACTTTGTGTTAAGCTGGTTTGTAGAAAATCTGTCTGTTCCTGTTCTCTCTGGACTAATGCATCAGATTGTGACTTATCTTGTCTGTTTGCATTAATAGCATTGGTTTATGATAAATGTTATAACACAGTGTGACTCATCCGAGTTTTCTCATGCCTTCAGTGCAGGACTGTCACAATGAAACCTTAAAGAATGTGTGTCTTTTGATTCACTACTATATCAGCACTGTGCTGATCCTCCAGCGATTTTTAGAGCTATTTGTTTTATCTTTGCCATGTATTGCATGTACTTTGCTTTCACTTTTGCGTTCACTTTTGCGTTTGCTTTTGCTTTTAGAATCGCAATGGAATTTTCAAACTGATCTATCAAAGACAAAGGTGATCTGGTACAAATAAAAGAAAAAAGGAAGAAGAAAAGTGGGATGTTTGAAACATGCCAACTTTTTGCATCATGTTTTTCACACTAGGGTCAAAACTCAAGAGGGGAAGATGGGGAAAATCCACAGTTTGATTTTTAACTATGGATTTTCCAAGACAGAAAAGCATTCCAAAGACGACCTGGGGAACCGTTTTTGAGGACTGTCCCAACCAGTGCAGACCATGTGATGAGTCTAAGATAGATGCCTTTATCGCTCTTTTTTGCATCCAGTACAATAAAAGGAATATCTTTTTTTTTTTCTTTCTGTTGTAAAACGCCAGTTTAAAAATTATGACATTTCTTACTGAAATGTATCAGATTTTTATTTTTAAAGGTCTCTTGTTTCTGAGTCCAGCATAGGAAAATTCTAAAATTTGTGTGCTGAGACATTTCTTGACAAACTCTATTTGCAGTATTTGCATCCACTGTGGGATATTTTAGGTTGTGCCATTGACACATCACATGAAAGTTACATTTTACTAGGAGAACTGGCATAAACAGTGTGAACATATGCTGAAATGGGAGATTTCTTCAAAGAGAAACTATAGGACATGAGTGGAGTGAGCACAGAAATACAAGCTAGGAGCTTATTCTGACACTGACTTTCTAGCTAGTGTCTCCATAGCACAGAAATAGTAATACTTAACCCACAAGGATTTGTGAATCATATTCGAATGAAATTGCAATGTATGAATATTGTGCCAGATTTCTATTACCTATTTTGAAGTTGTACATTTTTTATCATTTAAAGTATGCTAAAATTGGTCCAGATCTCCTGCTTGCCTGTTTCATTTTAACCAATGTTGACAGTTAGAGCTGGTAGAAACATTCTGAATTAAAAGTCAGTGCAAAAATAAATCCTAACTTTTTCTGTAAAATAATCAATTCATTTTGTTGATGAGCTCCATTTGCAATACACTCTAAGTCTTGTTAAACAAAGATAACAACAGAAGAGAGCTGCACAACATTCAGACACCTGAGGCAGACATTTCTTTATAAAATTCAGGGGCTAGACTGTCCTCTCATATTGTCTCTGTCCCCTTCACTTTCTGTACATACACACATACACATAATTATAAATGACACATCATTTTTTGAGGGCACTATTTGGTTCTGAGTTAGGTACAGTATGTTTGTGGAACTAATGGCTATAATATTTCTTTTTAAATGCTATATTCTGTCTTCTGTTTCTATTTTTTTTTGCCCTCTAGGTAAGCAAAAACATTTATAGTCAACTGATATCAAGTGAGACATGACTGTAGTGATTGTATAAGGTTAGGAAAACAGAAAGCCAAAGTTAAAATTTTTAGATTATCCTCCATTCAGCAGCCAGTGCATGTACTGTTGACAAAAGAAGAAATCACTTTGCAGAAGAAGAGGCATATAGTTTGGTTAAAGGTCTTGTATACATACAAGGTATGCATGAAAGTGGTGAAGGACTTAATTTTACTGGCAAAAATAGTAGTTTTGGCACCAAATCCTTGACATTGCCTCATTCAAAGGGATACCATTGCTCAAAAAGCTTATGCGTTAGACTGGTAATGCTTAAATATTCAATATCTAAGGGTGAAATGAAAATCAAATGAAAGTGTGGTACATGGAGCCACTCTACAGATCTGTTCCTGTGTGTGTTATAAGCTTGATTCTCAACATACTGAGGAAAATATGCAGCAGTGTCACTTCTGGTATCCTTCATGGACCATGTGTTACAGTGTATAGTAAAAGGTCTTCGAAATGACAGACTGGAAAATCCTCTTGCATTCTACAATCTCTGTGCTCTTGTAGGGATGGCATCCCAGGACCGTGGGGATGTATCTCTGTGGATGCTGGGTTCCCCACATCCCTATGCATCTTTCAGCTGCAAGGATGGAAGAGATACAGGATGGGGGAAAGGGAAGCAAAACAAGGGAAATCTTGGTCTCTCTGGGACTGGATAGCTTCAGCTGTCATCATCCTGTGCTACAGTCCCAACATAGTGTACAGCACCGCATCTGTGTTTGGGTGGTTTTTATATTCATGCAGGCTAGAACGGTGAGTCAAGAGCTGCTGGGACTCAGAAAAGCTGTTTTAGCATTAAGTAATCCTGTTTTCTCAAGTGGGGTTCAGCTCACAGGTGGGGGGGATGCCAGGGACTCAGAGGTGCTGTTCCCTGCATGCTTCTCTCTCCTGGTTATGCTGTTTGCTCCAGACACCTGTGGAACTTATCAGTGTAGCTTTGCAAGAGAGGAGCAAAGCACATATAAGAGTAATGAAAAGTTCTTCTTACCGTGGCCCTTGAAGGGAGTGTGGAACCTTATGTGTTTATCTTGACCTGTCCAATTTATGTAACAGAACTTTAAAAACTAATTTAACATTACTTAGATCACTTTTTATATTTGTGCTGAAAATGTCTGCAGTTGCATTTGATGTATTTATAGGATGTAAATCCATTGAAAACAGCAAAAAGTGTAATTGAGAGAGACGAGTTTTTAATCAAAATTAAATCAATCTAATTTTTTTTTTCTTCTTTATTATTACCTTCCAACTGTCTCCTGAAGGTCCTTTAAAAAGCTTCCTGATGTGCATCCAATAATTTGTAACTCCCATAAAGATCCAATGTCCATTGCTTGGGAACAGAAGGCACTGAGTTAGCAGAAAAATGTAGGCTACCATCTGAGGCTGTACAACTGACAGCCTGATGCCAAGCCAATAGCCCGGGAGTTTAAATCTGGACTAGATACTTCAAGGCCAAAAGAAGTCTTGTTCATGCATGTGTGTGTTATGTACATGCTGTTGCAATGGCATGCTGCCTCTCTCTGTGCTAAGAAGTTGTCCAAGTGATTCACAGGCTCAGGGCAGGAGTCATGATGTTGACTTGTTCTTTGACTGATAAATTCAGTCCCCAAAAAACCTCGCAGAAGCCCTTGCACGGGGTTGAAAGCTTTGCAATGGGGTGTATCAGAACTCTTCAGTTTCTTCTCTGTAGTTAAGTATCCTATAGTGGGGTACAACCTCGATGAATAGGAAATTAATGGGGGAAGGGTACTGTATGTTAGGGTGAAGCTGTCCCTAGAACCCCAGCTCCTATGGCATTTATGCTCTGTATTAAAAAATATGGTGTCAGCACAGCACACATCGCATTGACTTCCACAAGACACAGCTCACCTTCACCATTCAAATGATCCAAAGCTGTTCCTCTCTTTTTGACTCAGTTGGTTTTAGATCTTCTTTCTCAAGGAAATAAAGCAGTCTGAAGATTTTTCATCCCATTCTATTGAAAGGTTCTGCATTTCAGAACCTATCTGTGTAAATACTCTGTCAGGGTATGCCACTCCTAGCTTTGGTTCTGGTTCTTCACTGAAGATCCTTCCCATGTCCCTGAAGAAGGCAGCTATGCTGTGGACTTTTCTGTATCTGATATAAGTTTTATCATTTTTTGTTTTCTGGTACAGAATTGAAAGATAAATGCTGTAAATCTACCTCTTACTGTTTCACTAGGAAATTATTTTGCAAAAAGCTCTTTATTCCCCATGGAAGAGGAATAATGATTTGGTTGGAAAGATGGTTTCAACTTGTAGTTAAAAAACTTTAAAATTAACTTGTAGTTGAAAAACCATTATTTTTTTATAATTTGTTCTCAACTCTGGATACAGATCCTGAGATCATTGCTCTATTACAACACCATTTTTGCTTGGAAGATGTTAAGCAGTTGAAGATTCAAACTCTGTATTGTATAGCTGTCGTGTTGGCGTTGATAAAGAGCTATGAGAAGGCAAAATTTGTTTTCCAAACAGATTTTTCTCTCTTAGATTTCTTTTCAATCAAGCCTACAATTTTGTAAGTTTATCAAATGAATACAAACTATCTGCTAGTTACTCTCTTTCCTGTGGAGTTTGATTCTTACGTAATGTTATGTCAAATAGTATCTTCTGGAGTATCATTTTTACAAAAGAATAACTTGACTGTTGAATTAGTGAATCTTGGACTGTGAGAACATACAGTTAAAGATTCAATTCTATAGAAACCTCCTACTTTAAAAGATAATTGTCACAAAGCTTCCCTGTAATAATGGGTGATACGCAGGTTTCGCGGTATGATCACAGTTCTAGAAATATGCAATATCAAGTGACAGAAAAATTATTAGGTGTTAACACCACCATGGTATTGTGTTATCTTCATTGTCAGGTTTGCAGACCTGGTAATCCAGACCTGCACAGATGACCTTGTCCCCAAAACTGGGGGATGCTAGCTGTGTGCCTGCTTCACGACAAAAAGTTGTGCTTTTCCTTTTCCTCCTACACCCCAGCACTGCACCAAGGCAGAGCTCTGCCAGGGATGAGATCTGTCAGTTCTGGAAGAGGCAATGAAGAGGCCTTTCCTCCAGGTGGCCGAAGAAGAGGGCATACTCTGACCCAAATACTGTGATAACCAGCACGGGGAAATTTTATTCAGGGGTAGGACCCTGCTTTCCTTTCGTATCATAAGATCACAGAGGCTAGAGAACACAAACTGAGTGTGTCTTGCCCTGCTTACAGTCCTCTAAAGCCCCACTGATCCCTTCCCCAAAATGCCTAATGGAATTTCAATATTCAATAATATTTTTATACTTTTGCTATTAAAGGCTTCTTCCTCTGGAGCAACAGTTGTTTCTGTTTGCTTGAATTCCTGTTTAAGTCTTGCCTGCTCGTCTTCCTAAACATTGATCTGGGTAGCAGCTTAGAATCCAGGAGGTTTTTCATGGTTTGTGAGGCTGTAGAAGAGTCCGTGCTCAAAATTAGTAATCTTGGGCATAATTTCTTTCTGCTATCTGGGAGGACAGGTTCTGTGCAGAATTACTTGAGGCCTCTGAGCAGCCCATCGCAGATGCCAGTGTTACATATACACGGAGAGTAACTGATGTTCTAACTTTAGAAGAGGCTGTCAAAAAACATGTTAAAGCTGTATTACTCTCAGAGGTGGAGAATCAGACTTCAGCTAGAAGTCTGGAGCAAGCTGAGCCATAGACTTCACCCTTCTGTGGCTTTCAGTGAACTCCCACTGAGGTTTTCATCACCTTCTCGTGCTTCTGCTGCCTGGGTGAGAGGAGAGGAAAAATATTGTTATAGAATAATGCACTGTAATTCTTAAAGGAGAAATTTTGCTTTAGGGCAGGGTATGAGATAATCAATAGGTTTAATATATAGTTTTCCAGATGATATGTAGAGTTTCTGGGCTCGTGTTTGTAAATCAGCAAAGAACTTGTGTGAGGAAGCCTGTTGGTTTAGGAATTGTGTGTTTGGTGAGTAAAATGCAGAAAAGCTGGAAAGTCCTTTTTTTTCCATTGTATATGACTTTCAGGATGAACAAGTTTTACCCACATCAGTTATTTAAAAGAAATGCAATGATAATTTTATTTATAGCCCAAATGGATGAATGTTGTAAATAAGGCAAGATTTGAGGCATAAAGCAAAATGTTTCATTCAGTTGGTATTATGAAAAACAAATAGCTTATTAGGAAGAAGTTGTTACAGGAGGCTACCTTTAAAAAGAAAATGAAATTGCAAAAGCTTATAATACCTTTTCAGCTGAAGTGACTGCTGGTAAGAACGAATCAAGCAATGGCCGGGAATTCACAGACCCATGGCAGAAGCAATTTCAGAGTCAAGTTGCAAAAAAATCAAAACGGAAACGTATATTAGTTTTATCCATTTTATACAGGAAAAAAAGTAACCATTGAGGATATGTACATCATCTGTTACACTGACCTGCCAATACAATAGTTGCAAATGATGGGAGTTGTTTCTGGTGAACCATTTACTCAGAGCAAGGACAGTAACTGCAATATTTCTGTGGTTCATGACCTCTGAATGCTCCTCTGCTGACATTATTGGGATCTATTTTTCACTGTAGCTTAGCAGTTCTTATTTCACATGAATTGAGTTGCTCTTATATTTTTAATGTACCCTTTTACTCCTCTTGCTTAAAACCATATACAATAATTTCTTTGTAAATAGATTCAAAGCAGGAAAGCAGATGATTTCTGAGCAACTTGAAGTATTGATTTAGAAAATGGCTGGCACAACCACAGCTTGAGCCTGTGGTTCTGCAAGTGGCCAGAAAGGCAAGAAACACTGACACCAGTTGAGAAAGAGAGTTTGTTTGTTGTTCTGCCTGGTATCCTGTAAATCATGGCAGTATACTTCAGAAATATTGCCCAGAAGCTGATAAGCTTGAAAGCCCAGTGTTAAAAGTGACCTTTCCCATGCAACTCTATATGAATGAAAAGAGCTGAATATTTTAATGGGACATGTTGTGGGTACAAAGTGGTTGTGGGTTTACTTGCTGTGAAGAACATCTCAAGAATCTTTGTCCAAATGAATAAATTATCAACTCTTGGCACATCATAATTATTTAAAAAAAAATTGGCAAGTAAAATTTTTATGGTTCTGTGGACACTTCAAAAGTCTATGAGCATTTCAAATGCCATTAATTATCGCTGTAATTTTTTGAATGTTGTAAATAAGGCGAGATCTGTAGCATGAAGCAAAGTCCTGGGACCTCAGCTGGTCTCGTGTCTGCAGGATCAGACTCCTAAGTCTGACTGCTGCAAAACCAGGAAAACATAGTATTCTTCAGCCTTTCACCCCAATTTCAGATCAGTGTCTCCTAAATGTTTGTGTGTTATGGTTTAAAAAAATAATAAATAAGATTGATAATATAATTCTTGGACTCACTGCAGACTCTTCCTCCCTTTAGTTGTTAGGAAAACATTTTCTCTAACTGATCATGTTGTAAAACGTGTTATTTCAAACCACAGATATTGACAATTATTATAAATCAAGCTGAACAGGGATAATTAAAATTTAATTTTAATTTTGTCAAGGTCTTTGGAAGCACACCCTGAGGGCCAACTGTGTCTAGGTTGTGGCTTGTTTCCAGCTGACTTTGGGCCAAAAGTTGACGTTGTTGTTCAGCCCCCTTTTGAAAACATTTCCCAGGCACTTCAGAGGGTGAGTGCCTGTTAAACTGAATAAGAATTGAATAGAGTCTCCAGAATTCATCCTTAAATATGGGTTGTGGGAAGAAATGGTTCTAAGAATTGAATAATTTTAACCCATGTTGCTTTCTAATTGCTTCTAATGTTCTCTCCACTCCTGACAAATTCAGTACCTAGCATTGCTACCATGTATTTTCTGACAGCCCAACTAAGAACGATAGAACATCAAGGAAATAATATGACTCTAGGTTTTTTTCACTGTGTTTGACATGTGCATCAACTTGGCTGTCGTGGAAAATAGTGAGGCTGTATTTTGAGAGCAGGCTTGCATTCTTGAATTTGCCATATGCTTCTTCAAGCAGCTTGCTGAACCTCTTAGTCACTCCTCTGAGACAACGCTGCACTTCACTGCCACCTCTTGTCCCGCTGGTCAGACTGAATAGACACAGCTCTTTCATATACCCTTGTGTGAGTGTATCGCTTAAAACCATACATGGTGTATGAGGACAGTTGTGTATAACTAATAAAGTGATGCAGTGGTACCATGAGCTTGTGCTAAGCTGTCAGTGTAGCTTTTACACTTTCTTTCTGAGCAATGTGGTTTACAAAGTGTCAAATGTTCTTGAAATGCATGTGAGAATGTACATCTAGAGCAAATACCAAAATCTATGAGTTGAATGCTGCTTCTGTAGGCTCTCCCTCTACAAAATCTTATATATGTTTCACTTCTTACTCATTGTGCCTTTTCTCATTGACATCAGCCAGCCTATTTGCAGTATATAAAAAAGCATGTGCTTCAGTCTGCAAGTTCAAGGCTTTAGTGACTCTGGCATAGCTGTACAGATAATATTCTGAACAGGATTGGCTCTGGGTCAAAGAATACACAAAGTAATTCATTGTAAGCTAAGACCTAAGCTGATGCAGCCCCAAGCTAGTCTAGGTAGATGCGTATGTAGTTACTGAAGTAATTTATTTGTGAAAATAAAAAAACCCAAACCCAAACCCAAACCCAAACCCTTGCCTGCTTTCAGCTTTATGTTTAGTCTTGGCTAGCTCAAGGGCTGATGTAAATTTTCAGCATGAATTTGCTTAGCAACACTTACAAGATATAAGTAAATCGTTATTATTATTGTTCCTTTTAATATGGGCACATTCTTGCAATTCTGTCAGAAGAAATTCTGCAAGCAGAGCAGGGAGACAATGACCTGTAACTTTCAATGGCTCACGAGCAACAATATGTAGCAAGTCATGTCTTAATTCTTCTTTTCTTTACTTTACTTTTGGTTATCTTATAACTATTGATGATACACATTCAAAAAGCCAGGGATTGCTTGAGTGAGAATATCAGGACATACCTGTCAGTAATTCTAATGCCCACCCTGTGATTTTGGTGGAAAAAAGCAACAGCCCAAGAAACCAAAATAAAACCCTCAAAATTCTTAGAACATTGCTTGCTTTCTGCTTTTGAATGTCTGAAAGCAACTAAGAGATCATTGGATGCATTTATTGCTCAGGTATATTCCACAACTGTATTTTAATTTTAAAAAATTACAATTGCTATAGGGATTGGTGACTAGATAAAAGTATTCAATATATTCAGCATATTCAGACGGGAACTAAGTGCTACTGTTCACGAATGAGGCATTATAGTTACTATAGATAGTTTAATGAAAATGTCAGCTCAATATTCAGTAGCAGTCAAGAAAGGAAATTGAATTTAGGAATTATTGGAGAAGAAATTGAGACCAGAACTGTCTGAAAGTGTCCCATGAATGTATGACAATATGCTTGCCATGCTCTTACATTCTCCCTTTGTCATCTTCTGCTGGCCACTTTCAGAACCCTTGATCTGACCCAGTTTGGCTGTCCTTTCCTTTTCTGATACTTGAAACTCAGACTGTGTTTTGCCATAAATCACATTGCTGTACGTTGTTTTTATCATATGGTGTAAGATTTCCTCTGGTTCTTTTCTTCTTGCTCTATTAAAAAAAAAGATAAATCAAGCAGTGCTGAATATAAGGAAGAAAGGGGATACCTCTTGTTGAAAACTTATTCCTGAGTATCCTATAGCGATTCTGGAAAAGGAAGAACATATCTGAACTAGAAGGTAATTTTACTCTTGTGATCAGCCCAACAGAGGTCAATGAAACTTTTCCAGTGTGTAATGTCTGGCAGTTGCTTGGATGTCTGCAGCTGCATAGTAGCTTGTAGAATGCTTTTCAATTATTCTAATAGGTAGTATTATATGCTGTTTAAATGAATTTATGCACATTTTGTAGGCAGCAAATATATGATTTAACTGGAAAGTCATCTTGTAGCGATGAGAAATCTTTATACCTTGCATGTGGATATTAGTACAATACGAAAGATACTCTAAAGCAGCTGCTGAGTTGGTTTCTTACACCCTGACTCTCCTCCTGCCCGCAGTCACAATCCATACAGCAGAATGTTTGAGAATGTGTTTGGTAGGATGGGGTCAAACAAATTACCCTGAGAAGATTAAAACCTTAATTATTTTGATTAAAGATGATGATTAATTCTACCAGGACTCCTATTGTGTTTATTAACTGTGATAAAATATCACGTGGGATTACGAACCGGTGGCTACTTCCGGTTCTGAACAGAAAGTAACAACTGAATACATATTTGGAGATTAATTTCATTAATAAAATCTGCCATCAGTTAAGACATTAATGGGATAGGACAGTATCTGTGAAATCAGTGTGGTACGAGATTACTTATCCTACATTGATAACTGTGCTTGTAACCTAAGAACTTTGTCAGCAGAATTGGCAACTTTAATTACATTGGCATGGCCATTAGCGTATTTGAGTGTCAGATGATTAGAATTGATGAACCTTGGTTAATGAAAAGCCCTAAAGGTTAGTCAGTCGTATTTATATAATTGAAGACAATCTCAATTAACTGATAAGAGTTCTTTTATTTTTTAATTTTATTTTATTACACAGTTAAAGATAAAAGTAAGATTTCACTTTGTGTTCCATCCAGTTAAGAGGTTTATTTAGATGGGATTAGTGAATCAGTGAATTTGACAGTGGTTTTCACTCCCTCAGTCATCTACTATAGGAAGTCTGATTATGCCCTTGTTTATGCCCTGCATCACCCCATGGACTTCTCTGGCTTGTTGCAATTGTAAATGAAGGAAGAATATGGCTTCAAAATAAGAATGACAAATGCCATATTAGTTTGGTAGCTAAACTGGTTGCCAAAGCATGCGGGTGTTTCAGGCGTTTCATTGAGTTACCTGCTGTTACAGAAGCGGCAGACATAAGACAGTAATTTTAGCAATTAAGATGGTCTGGATGTGAAGTGATTCATAATATGCTTGTTTGTATCTCATCAAAGCAGATACTGGGTGTTATTATCTATGAATGCTAAATACAGTGATTAATTACACCGACGTACAAGAAAACAAGATAACTTGGATTTTTATGATAAGAAAATGCTGATTCCCTTTGTCACTGTAATAAATGGTTCTGTCTTCCCTTGCTTGCCTGTTTAGATGCATTGAGATAATACTAATTACTTTATAATTAGCTATGTGTACAAACGAATATAGCCCAACAAAAGCATATATTTCAAAGCATCTCTTTTCAGTCCACTGGGAGCACGAATTTGGGGCTATTAATCTATATTCATAGTGAAAGAATAGAGAACCTAATACTTTTCCTATGGTGCCAGGACTCCTGGCATATAATCTAAGCCCCTGAATACTGGAAAAATACTGTCAAGTTAGAGACAGTTCAGAAAAAATGTGAGCCACCTACTGTCTTTCATTAAGCCGCTTAGAAGTGTGAAGCTTTAACCATGGAGAGTTGAATCTGAAGTGCAGAGTCCAATAATACCGGATACTCGTGCCAGGCTGGCAGGAGGCCACTCTGAGGACCATTTGGGAAATCAGGGCCCATCAGGCTTCCCTGGACCTGCACTTTCACAATCAAAATTGCATGTGGTTTAGGTAATTCATGATGCCATTGTACAAGGTTGTGCAAGTTCTGCAGAGCTGGATGGGACACTTGCGTAGCTAAATTACCCGGACAGGGAAAATGACTAACTTCTCTCTACTAAAGAGATTATGGGCCTGGTTAAATTTTAACTCTGTTAGTATGCGGGCCCCAGAAAGTGTTATTTTATATCCCATTTCCCTACAGGTACCTCTCAGACTGGCTGTTGAGACGCCAGCAGCCTCTGCCACGTGGTGGGGAGAGAAGCAGCCTGTGCTGTGCCCGCCGCGGTGCCACACAAAGCCTGCGCCATACAGAAAGAGGCTTTTTGCAGCTGCAGTTTTACATACTCATTAACCATGTAATCTTTAATTTTATCCACTGTCTAGTTTCTTTAATAGGAATATGAACTTGAGCTGGTCTTTGGAAAGAATGAAGTTAATGCTGTTCTTATGCATAATTGTGTATATCCATGGGAAGCACTTTAGTTTATATTCTTGTGGCCAGATATGAATTGGCTTGCTTTTTATCAGTACGTGGTCTGTAGAGGCGCATGTTTCTCAAGAAAGTGGACACTTCAGAATTTCATTCTCTATTTGAGGGCAACTGTCTCCAGATCTCATGCACATAAGTTTGAAATATGTCTGAATTAACATCTACCTTAATAGGCATTAAAACCTTAATTTTGGTTTTATGTCTATGAAACTGAGGGGAAAAAGAAAGCAGCAGCCCAAACAGCAAATAGGTTATTTTGGCATGCATGGGATGTGAGCATGTTCTGCAAACTATGTCATGCCTCTACTGAAGACTATCTTTTTACAAAATATTTGTTTTAAAAGAAGGAAAAATATACAAATGAAGTCTATTAGCAAGGCGAATAGCTACCAAATGCATGCTATGCATTTATATAAAATATATATGTATAAATTTACCATAATATACTTGCATTTGCAATAACAAATAAAGTGGCCTGGAAGATGACTGAAAATAGAACGATATGATTAGGGGAGTTAAACCCTGATTTTTAGATGCACTAAAAAATATAGCGTATGCTCATTTATGTGCAAATGTAATGGAAAAATGCTGCAGGTAAAGTGGCGAAAGCCTAAACAAAATAAACACTTAATTTTCTTTTATTGTACTTTGTGACTATTAATAATATTACGGTACTAAGGCAGAAACATTAAACTAAGCAGGGGAGCAATAAATGTTCCTAGACTGTGCAATGCTGTTGATATTAGTGGCTAATAGCTCCAGAGTTCACATAAAATGCAGATTGAAGTACAAAGAAGATGTTTAGTGGAGTCAGCAGTGGCAGTGAACTGTTTACAGGTGAAACTAATAACCAGAGGGCAGACACAGCAGGGGCATTTTCTGCAAAAGATATCTAAAATGAACTTTTCGAAGCACTTAGGCTGTCTCTGTCCTCAGGGAAGAGATTTGATAATCCCAGTTTATTTCTCTTCAAAACTAGCTTCTGAAATCATTAATTATAATGTGCCGTGTTTCCATTTATAAATATCATGAAAAATGCAAGGACTACAGCATGAGTTGATATAAAAAAAGTCCACATTGATTTAAGAACATCATGCTGAAGTTATGAAAGATGACTTGATACCACACTGTTGGGTACATGAATGAGAAACTGGATTTGGGCTTAATGAACCGTAATTAAGTTCACTCACTGTGACATACAGAAGAATGTAATACTCGGCAGTAGTCATACTGTGTTTTGTTTTGCCTTGCAAATCTGGACACAAACTGTTTCCCACATCTTCATCTGAGAGACCATAAAGAAAATACTGACTGCAGAAGAAATAAATAGCCATATATTTAATTGAGGAAAGAAGATCTCCTCCTCTCCTGTGCACTCCATGCTGAATGGCAGGGGGCAATAAAAGTACAAAACTGACATAGCATTAGATGATACTCATCTTAACAGTGATGCACTTTACCAGTGTCAGTAGAATAACTAAAAAGAAAATAGGTGCAAAATTATATTAATGTGGAATATGATCATTCAAACCACAAAGTAAAAAACAGTTGGAGGAAATTTTCTTTTCTGATGTGTTTTTATCCAAAACAGGATATAATTTTTTTTTTTTATATTTTATTGAACAATATAATCTGTACTTACTAGCCAAATAGAGAGAGAAAGTATCATTCTTTTGCCTGACTTTGATCAGCATATACATTTCTTTAGGTTTTTCCTCCTTGATTTGATTTATGATTGGAATAGTATGATATGTTACCTGAGTCATTAAAATATCTTGTTAGTGTGCACAGTTGCGCAGTAGATGAGTACTGATTAGTGCATCTTTCTAAATGTATAGTTCTCCAAGACAAACAATATAGTTTAGGGACTGGACTACTAGCAATAATTAAAAACACAATGAGGCAAACCAGATAAATTGTACAGATTATTTATGCTCCTACCCAGTTCTGCAATGAGCTGCCCTGTTGGGTTTCTCAATGCAAGAAGAAAGCACAAGCTCAAAGAGGCGATTTCTTCTGTGAACAAAGAGCTGGGATGCAATTATCCTCTTAAGTATCTTTGTCTTCATATACATATATCTAGGAAAAATAGGGAAAAGACAGCTGGTAGGACTTGACATATCATTTAACTCAAGGGCTAATTAATGTGGCTTTATCCAGAATTAGAAATGGATAGAAGTCTGTTACTAAATAAATTGGTTAAATTTGAACATATTAAAAGATGTCAGGCTTCTACTTTCTGCTGTGACATTCAACCTTGTGCTAAAACTGCACAGCTTGTCTCCAGAAGAGAATCTCAGCATTAACTTGTCAGCAGTCTGAGAGTCTTCCTTCCAACAGGAGCAGTCTCACTGGAAGTCCTGAGGATCTTCGTCAGTACGCAAGGCTGAGCCATCGTAGCAGACTGTCAGCATAGATAATGATGGTCACCCAATATGAGACAGTGAAATGTGTGAACACAGCTTTCTCTAAGCTGGTCAGAGAGTGCAACAGAGGTCAATTCGTTTTTTCTTCAGTAATCTATTATCATAGAATCATAGAATCTATTAGCCAGGTTAGAGGTAAAGCCCACTATTTAAAGTCTGTCAGAGGGAGAGACTCATTTTCCTATCTGCTCGCTCAGTCAGATTGTCTCTCTCTTTGTGGTCCTTCACTAGCTTACCTTTCCCTAAATGCATTTTAAGGAAATTTCCCTCTCAAGGCCTCTTGTGAAGAGTTGACTTGGCTCTCTGGCCCGCCATTAGCGTAAAGTTCAACTCCCCACTCTGCTTGGAGAGGTATTGAAAGGCGTTTGTAGTACTTCCCAGGCCTTCCTCACACTTCAGAAAAATACTCCATCAATAGCCAGAAGATACTTCACCGCTCTCCTTCAAAAGCCTTTAAAACATGTCTTTATTGTCCCCTGTATTGAAAAAAATGGTTAGGGTGGCTCCTATTCTGAAACCCCTGCTTATTTTCTTGCCCAAAATCCACAGTTTATACAGCATCAAACCAGCAAGGGTTCTGGATAATAAGTGGGTCTTCTAGAACCTAAGATAGCATAAGGAATTAATAGTGACTTCATACAGCAGAAATGGAAGCAAGATTCTTGATGGTGGGGGGGGAAGGATTCCCATCACTTTCAAGATCTGGATCATTATCCTTTGGAGATGAAAATTCATCCGAGTGATAAGTATTTAGTGTTTCGTCAGTGACAGAAGATTCTCCTCCCTGCCTTTCAGAAGTAGCTGGCTGTCGTTAGTTTACCTCGTGGTACAACTGCAGTCCATTAAGTTTTTACAGCAGGATGGCAAGTAGCATTTCTGAGCTCCGTTACATGTTCTGGCAAAGTTCAGTTGCCTGGAAACTGCCTGTGAATTTGGGTCAAATTTTCCTTCTCATTTCAGAAAAAAAAAGCAAGACAGCAAAAGAGCTCTGTTATCCAGGGAGAAGGAGATGATTTTGTCCTGCTTTTATAAGCTTCAGTTCTCTCCTCTGCCTTGAGAGCACGGTAGCCTCTGAGCAATAGGTCACTATGTTGCACATGGCATTCACAGTCCCTTCTGTTGACTCGCTTCTACTTTGTATAAATAATTGACTGTCCACTGGTACAGGAATAGGAATCTAAATCTCCCACTACAGAACAAGAAAATCTTTCTGGCTAATTAAACATTCTGTGCAAAGTGGGGAAGCTTGAACACAAAGGGAGGGAGAAACCTATTCAAGAATCACTTATCTGAGGCTTACTCAACTGATCAGTTCCAGTGGCATCTCTTCAGTTCATCATTTTTGTCCAAATCACACTTTGGTCCCAAGCATGGGATGTCTTCAGCATTCTGGGTCTTATGCTTTCTATTATTTTTTTCTCAGGGTGTTGAAATGAATTTCTGGTCTTGCTGTCTGGAGAAATGAGATGCTGACAGTGGTAGGCTGCTGCAATGCACTGTCACACCAGTACAAGAACCTGAGTGAAATGTAATATTCAGTGAATATTCAACTGAAAAAGCAAGTTAGGCTTGGTCAACGCTGTACTAAAAGACTGAACACACCTTCAGATCCCAGAACATGTTGTATCTGAATAAAATGAACACTGTTTGGCACGGTATAGCTCAGGATTTCCAACTGTGTCAGTCTTAAAGGAGCCTGTAAGCTTTTAAAATAGCAGCCTATTTACCACCACATACAAGCCATCTCTTTGTCTAGGTCATTCACTCAGATTATTGAAATGATACTTTATGAGCAATGGCTTGACTCTATAGTTATTTATGTTCTTAAGCCACAATCCATCTGGTATGCTGCATTTTTTACCTTTATTTTTTTAAATGTCTTCTTATCCTTGTTACCTGATAGCACTTGAATTGCAGGTTGTATTCATAAAAACAGGAAGCGTTTAAAGAACGTTGGCACTTAATACATTGCAGGTTACAGGTTTTGATTTTAAGCCAAACTGTTGTTGGTTTTGGCAAGTGTATTTTCCTCTGAACCTGATGCATTTGAAATATTGAAGCAGTGGAATTAACTATGTGGTTCCTGCTCAAGAGACTTATTCTGCTGGATCACCTGTCTAAATGTGGTCCTTTCTTTTTAATCTCATTAATGATGCAGGACTCTCATGCACAGGTCAAGAGGTGACTTGATCCTCTTTTGCCCTCAGCAGTGCACACTGAATTTGTGTAGAATCAAATGGGAACTCCATGATGGAATGTAGATATTAATACAACATTTCAAAAAATGACACAAATAGTGCTAACTTTAACACATCTGAGTGTGAGAATCAGGCAGTGGTGCTTCTAGAGCTCATCATGCCCTGATACTCAGGTAAAGGATTCATGTCTGTTTCATCACCATTTTCCACCATCATTTTGATTCTTTTGACTACCAGCAGAATGAATCTGATTTCAGAGCTGACAAATATGTATGTGTTTGCATGAGGGACAAATGCTACAGTTAAAAATTTTCTGGCAATTGTTTTGTTAGTATTTGAAAGAGAACAGAGTGGTGTTCTTTCCTGCAGGATTGTTGGCTCAAAGACTTAAAAATAATAAAATAAGTTTTCCTCAATAACGTAGGCAAATGTGACATCAGATTAAATAATTGGCTATGCAATTACCCTTACAGTAATTCTGATTATGAACCTGCACTTAGTCAAAACTTATGTCCTAAGCAACTTGCTAGTGCATTCATTTCAAAGTCCTCTTGAGGACAAAGTTTTGAACATCTTTGATCAACTACAGAAAGAGAAAAATTGGTTATCTATTTTATATAATATATGAAGCCCAGCAGTGTAGAAAATTTGGAGTAATTTGCTGCTTCTTTTGCTTATGTATTCATCTTGAGTCTTGTGGCATCTCTGATTCCATGTGCCTGGTGCAGCACTTAGGATTTACACAGGTACATAGCTGTGTTTGAAAGTTAGCACAAGTGTGCTCTATTATTTATTATTAGATATAGTTTCTGTTGGATATATCTCAGAACTGAAAATAGGTAGGAATGGAGACCAAAGCCGTGAGATTTGACTGTGGTGTTTAAGTGAAGTTCATCCCATGGTGAAGATGAGAGGTACAATGTCCATGAACCACTTACACCCTGCTGATATTCAGGTCTGAGGACAGAAGGGAGAATTTAAACACTTTCCTGCTGGCTTTTGTTAACATTGAATTTCTCACAGCTGTGGACTCTACGCTGAACATGTTCATCATTTGGTTCACAGCTTCTCGTTCTACAGACATTTCTCATAACACCATGCTGCAAAGAAAAGAACTGAGGGGTTAAGCATCAAAGCAGTGGAGTAGAGGAGGAGGAGGAAAGAAGTCATGTTGGAAATTATAGATGACTGGACTCTGGAAGAATGAAATGTAGCAGATTATTTATAGTTATGCAAAACTGGAAGTCAAATACAGCCAGGAATCCACTGTCATTGGCAAGAGAAACAGAACCTGACCCTGCACGACTAGAGCACAGGATCCCATCACTGAATTAATTCAAGTTGCTAGAATGTGGGCTGGCTGCTAAGTCTTCTTTTAATTTTGCTCTTGGCTCTTCTGATGTCTTATGAGTCACAAGTCTTTTACTGGCCTTGTTTTACAGATCTGAGAGCAAGGGAGTGACAGTGTTTACCTATCTCATATGGAAAATGTGAAGGCTTAATTAATGTTTGTAAAGACTTGGTGGATCATCCACCAGAAACTTTACATCTGTGCTGTGTTATTCTTATCCTTTGCATAAAGTTCTCCCTCAACCTTTGCTCACCTTCTAATGACCTTTTAAAACTGAGCAAATATTACTGAAAATGGCTCAGGGTTTTGTTTAATATGGATTACATATTTTTCAGGGCCGGTGATGTGAGGACATATGTCACTTATGGGCCCAATAAACTTGCATTATGGTGCTTTCATAACAAGTACTGTAAGTTGTCCAGCCCTGCATGAATTGCAGGACGGCGCTTTGAAATGAGGATACAAACTTCAGGAAGCACAAACCTGTGAATCTGGGCTCACAGTGTACGAGGTGAACTCTGAAGGCCATGAATGAGAAACAAAAGACATTTTTTCAATTCTTTATGCATCAAGGCTAAGAGTGTTTTTCCCAAAGTGTAATAGAAAACATGAAATTCTCATTGATGGGAAGAAATATCTCTAATTGACATTACTGATATCTTGTGGAATGACTCGAATTATTTATGATGGTAAAATCATTGTTTATACTGTACTCACAAAATGGAGGCAAGGAAGGAAATATGGAGAACAGTGCTCTGTATTAGACACAATTACCGTCTATTTTTAGGGGTATTCTTAAAACTCAGAAACACAAGGTCTTTACATCTAATCTATATTTATATATCCATGTGTATGGCTCAATGCACTAATTAGCAAAGCTCAGGAAGTGGTGCCAGCAGAGATAGGGATAGAGGGAAGTGAAAGATGAATGTCTGACAAACCTAAAAATAGGGTGAGTTACTCTCTATACACTTGTTGGTACAGTACAGAAAGGAAAATTGTGCTTTTCTGCAACACCTCTATTTGGCATACTCATTCTGGGTATTTGTGGCATCCAATATTGTACCACAGGATTTTCTAAAAATCATAAAATATAATTTTCTAACCTTCAAATATCCCTCTTCCCCAGCGTGAAGTGTGTCGATTTTGGATGTCACTGTGCTGGCTAAAGATGAATTAATCAGTGGACTGGAAGTTGGCGTTTGCCCACAGACCAGTGACCAGAACCTAATTACATTCAGTGTGCGTAAAGCAAGGCCAGTGCCAAGCCTGCATCACGTCAGTGCATCTGAAAATTGTATCTCTTGTGTACGCTGGAGTGTGAAAGTCTTTTGTTACTGAGAAAAGCTGCCTAAACAAGCGGAGGGCAGGGCTGGTTAAACTCAGCGGAGAAATCTTCAGACAATGAAATTAAGCTCTTTCCAAGTGTTGTTTTTTGTTCTGGCCTTACCCAGTCATTCCCCTTGACTGATCAGCTAAAACCACTGGATTTGTGATCTGCCTGTGTAAATACTTGCATTGCAGAAGTCAGTCCTGCTCTTTTTTTTTTTTTTCCTTAAGTGAATGAGCCCCGTGGGCCTCCTCCGACCAAACTCCCTGTGAAATTAGTGGACTGTATTCTTTCAAACTGGTTCACGAGTCTATGAAATGCATCTCTGTGCACCTGCGTGTGGGGCACCTCATGTCCCCAGCTGGATTCGGGTGGAGAGGGAAAGGTGGCGATGGCCCTGTAAAGCTGCTCCTTCCCCTGCGGTGGCTGAGCATGGGCTCGTGGGCAGGAGGAGCTGCGGCAAGGCAGGGGATCAGCCACAAGCTGCAGACTTTTTCTGTTTATTTTAAGGGTGCGCCTGTCTGATCCCTTTTCCTAAGCAGACTTCAGCCTTTTCTTGTGATGTGGGTCTTCTCCAGGCATCTGTCGCCGTTGGGTGTTTTTCTTAGAAGGTAGCACATCTCCCAAGACAAATGCAAACAAGTGACTTAAAAGGACACAGATATTATAAAATAAAGATCTTTAGCTGAATCCATGGTAAACAATTACTGCTGCTTTGTATCATTTAATAGGAAATACAGAAAGGGTATCTATCTCATATTTACAGACTGGGGATCCCCACGCATTCATGAGGCTGAACAAGTGTGCTGCTGTGGTGATGGGATTGCCTGGTTTACAGGGCTTTTGGGTAGGAATGGACTTGTTTTTCCTGACTCTGAGAATAATGAGCATTATCACACATTCAGAGATTATTTAAGCAGATTCCGTCCTGATTTACAAACCTCTCAGAAAGTCCTGATAATTAATAAGCTTACAAAAAGAAATTGGGGGAAGTATCTGCACCGTGTATGACAGTTTTCATTATCCTAGTATTTCTTGTGATATAAATGATGACTTGTTTTCAGTGAAGAGCCATCAGAGATAAATTCCACCCATCTCTATGAGAAAGAGCAGAGACTGTTAAGTAGGGCTTTATTTCACCAGAATGGTAATACAGGGGTTTATGAGCTAATCAAAGGCAATACATCTATTGCCCTTTATTGAAATCCTTGATAACCTTTCAAAACAGATAAAATTTTCTTCTCCTCTTCACAAGGAGGTGCATTTTGCCCCATCCACTTGTATGTAGGCAATTTCCCTCAGCACAGATGGCACTCACCCGAGTGTGTCCCCACTGGCAATGTCCATTACGCTGTGTCAGGAAGCCAGCCAGTGAATGGGGGACGGATATGCACTTGCTCTCTCTGTTGTCATTGCTAGGTGAACAGAAAGGATCCCATCTTAGGCAGATGTGGCAAATAATTGAAAATATGAGTAGCAAAAAGCATTTATATTTTCTATCGGAAAATATTCCCAGTGTATGTGGCTGCTCTCAAAGCTGGGGGTAATGTAGCTTTTGTCCCTTTGGTGGGGTAACCCCTTTGTAAATGGAGGATGGAATCTCATGCACAAGAGCACTTAAAGCCAGAGTTAAGTAGTCAAGGAAAACAGCAACAATACAAGGGTACATATAAAAAGAGATGGTTTTCTCCTCTGAGCCCTGAGGACTCACGATCCCAGTCTATACTCGTTAGGGTATGGCGCAATGTAAATTCTCAGTAGGGAACTTTGACCTGAGAGAGGTTTCGATGGCCTTTGAGTGAGGTAGTGGTATTATAGCTAACAATAACGTACCTGTCTTCTTTCTATAATCTTCCAATAACCCTTTAAGGAAGGAAATAATTAACTAAGACCTTTTACCTTGATTATGGCAGTTACCAAAACGTGATGAGAACAGAGGATGGTGCATTGATGAGATCTGCTTCAGTGTATGTGGCAACATATTATAGACAGAGCCTGTGAAATAGCAGAGTCCAATCTAGAAAAGCAGTTTCTAGAAATTTAGAGCTGACAAACTCAGTATCCGAGAAAAACAGGCAATTGCTCAGGATAAGGATTCATTCTTTTTCCAAAATTTGCAGTACAGTCTGTATGCTGAGAATGGAGAATCAAGCTCAAGAGAGAACAAGTGTCAAAGAAAATTCACATTTCTAGTGGCTGTAGAGATGAAAATGGATTGAAGAAATGGAATTCTTAAGCAAAGATATATACTCGACTGTGCTCATGGTCCTGGGGTATGACTGATCTAATATCTAATGCAGAAGATGATATTTAGTGCCTTCTCCTTGGTTACAGAAAAATCCTTTTACCATTCTAATGTTTAAAAAATTACAAATCTTGCAAATATTGCCATATTTTTGAAAGAATTTGATAAATGTTCAAATGCTTGTAATTTGCCTTTTTTCCTAAATTCCTGCAGAACATACTTAGTTGGCCAAATAAAACACTAAGCTCTCAGTAGGGTGAAAGATAATTTTCACTTCAGGCATAGCAGTAAAGATTGATTTCCTTTTCCTGAATCAGATAAATCACTTGGTTTTTTGAGAGGAAAAATAATTCTTAAATATTTTGTCCAGCTTTAAGTATGACTACAGGGGCGGGAATTTTTTTTTCTTGTATTTATGGAGAATACTTACTAGATTGTAGGTGCTGCAGCAAGCATATATAAAAATCAAATCTTAAAGCAGCCAAAAAATCTTTTGACAGTATTCGGGAGCAAACACTATTTGAGTTCTCAACTTTGATCACATAAAGGCTGAAGTGGAGGCTTTCAGGCTGTCCAAACTCAACTGGGTTGGGAAATGCTTCATGAAACTTCTTGTTTAGTCCATGAGACCAACCACTGAGTCAATATTTAGACTAAGGGCTGGGTCCTCAGCTGGCACAAAATCACATACTTCCACTGATGTGAGCTGGACAGATTTTGCAGCCACTAGCTCTCATGGTTTTGTTACTTGCCTTGTGGTGTTTGATTCCAGGTTTTTCTTTCATTCCCTGAAACCCAGACTCAGGGAACTACATGCAGTCTCCATTTCCATGAAGGTGAAGTGTGTCTAACTGTCTTGCCTGTCTGATGTTGGAAAGAGCCTTGAAAACAATAGCCTAGAGGCCCTTAAACTATAAGGCAAAGAAAACAGACCCCAGATTTATCATCTCAAATAATATGGTTTATACAATGATGTCAAGATTTTTGCAAACATAGGGCTAAAGATGCTCTAATTTATCCCAGTGGAGAATCTGATCCTAAATATTAGTCAGGAGACAAAAATGAACTCTGTTTATCCACTATACATAACCTCCCTCTCCCTTTCTCACTCTTTCTGTGTCTCTGAGTTGACTGTTCCTATGGAGATCACCAGTCTCTTCTGCAAGCTCATCTTATATTCTGTCTTAGATGGCTACTTACAGTTGAAATCCACAGAACGTTGGCTCATTCCCATTTGCTCTGGAGACTGCAAATTTTGGCAGTAGAAGAGCTTCAAGTGCCAGCTGGCATAAGCCTTGACACAGCTGTAGTAGTGGGAGAAGAATTTACTTACAAATAAATCTCCCTATTTGAACCCCGTGTTACCATCCTGACAAATTGTGAACGTACTGAAATGTTTTTGCTGAACTCAGAAGATGCTCCTGAAGCTAAGATTTGTATGACTCAGAGTCCAGGAGGCAGCCAGTTAACTTAATCCCTGCTTCTCACTCCTCTTGAAATGCTCTACTCAATTCCCATTCCCTCACACAACCCCCTCCACCTTGTAGGTGTTCAGCGACCTAGATTAAAAGTGAGTATTTGCTCAATGCAGTTCTGTGGACTACCTACTGGAGACCTGGGTGCTGCGAGAATCATTGGTTTGCTTCTGACCTAAGGTGCCACGTCTGCTCTTATATATTTATTAGTTACTGGTAGGACCCACTGGGGAAGATGATGCATTATCCAGCTTTGCCTTACGTGGCTGCGTTCTGCTGTGTAACTTGGGTGTTGCGAATAACCTTCTGTTTAAAAGACGTGCAGAGGAGAAGTCAGTGTTTCTGCTTAGTTTCTGAGGCTGAAATGTGGAAAGCAAAGGATGCAGATCCATACATGAATGATCAACAAGAAAGCAAATATTTCCTTTATTAAATTCAGTCAGTTCGTATTAAGCTTGCTAGGGGCATTCCAAAATAAATATATACTTTACCGATACTGTAATAATGCATATATTTTCATTGCCATGGATTTATCTTTCTTCTGCTGGATTTTCTTCTAGAAACAAGAGATTAAGAGAATACAGCCTCATTTAAAACCACTGCCCTGAACTCAACCCGCCCTTTCTGCTTTTGTTTCCCATTGGTAAAACCCTTTGTAATCTGGTAAAGCAACAAGAGAGCCTGAACAAGGAACTTTTTTGTGTAAAACAATATATTCCATCCTCAAAGCTTGTCTAGCTCTCAGTCTTTAATCACTTTCAAACCAGCCTTTTTCTTTGCCTTTACAGAGCGATATTCCAACACCCATTTCTTCACACGGTAGAAACTGTCTGGCTGCAAATGTTCTCCAGAGATTTGGAAAAATCAGAGTAGAGTTCTTCCCCAAAGGGAAGAGAATGATAGAAGCTGAAGTAACTGAGAAAGCAGGGTTCAAATTTAACAATATTGAATGGATTCATCAGTTTTCTACTCTGTATCTGCATGGTCAGAATGAGAAAAGCAATAATTAACATTACCATGCCAAAAATGATAAAACTGATTTACAAAACAGGAGAATGAAAACATATATTTGAGATTTGTCGTGTTTGCCTTGTTGGCTCAGACCTTTTGGTTTGTGCATGGATAATTTCATGTTTGCTGAGTATTAAGTCCCAGATACTCACATGCCTCCCCAGGAAAGCAAACAGAGAGCAGCCCACATGTCCTGCCCAGCTCTGGGAGCGTGGGCTTTAAGAAAGAAGACAGCTGTCACTAACCAACTGCAAGCTACGAATAATGCCGTATCTGTACCGTGTGCTTACCGTGGTTTTCGAAAATAGTTTGGTTTCAAAGTCTTCGAAGAGTTCTGACTGGTCTTGATCTACGCTGCCATAGAAACAATAGTCTGTCAGCTTGAGCCGTGTTTATTTTTATATATAGGATTTCCTAACTTAGAGAGCTGCCAAAAGTCTGTCTAATGGAGGTCTGCTGGTTCCTCAAGTCCCGGGAAGCCCATTTTAAACCCTGTTTTACAGCTTCTTGATTCTCTCCTTCCCAAGGGCAGCCTAATAGTGAATGTGAAGTGTATCATAATGGATGTTTTCCCTCAAATCCTTCAGCTTTAAATCCTTTCTTTTTCTAATTCTAGTGTGAGTTCATCTCACACTTCCCCTTTTGTGCTATTATCTGCTGTCTATGGAGACCTAGATTTGATCTAGTAAGAAAGCGCTGTGTGTCACAGCAGATACTTTACACATCCTTAAGGCTTCTACTTGGCAATAAACAAATAAATAAAGTCAGCATCAGAAAAACTTCCCAGACCAAGACCAGAATGATTTTGTTTTCCTTTTAACTTTACAAAGAAGCCAAGGAAGATAATGCAATAGTAATACGTTCATAAATATAAACCGCTGTAAACATACTTAAATCAACGTTTACATGAATGTACTGAGTTTGGTAACTTCAGTGTAGAGGCTCGTTGCTCTTCAGACTTTTTAACACATTCTGCCATCGTATCCTGGGCCAAGTGTAATAGATCCTTCTCAGCTGGCCAGTTTTGGACTTTTACTGATCTTTCCTATTGTTTGGTAGCTGCTAAGGAAAATTAATCCCTTGATAAAGTTTGAAAGAGTCACAAGCTCAAACACCCTCCAAAGAAGTTAATTTGTCCTCCAGCTATTCAAGTGCACATCAGCATTTCATTTTCCGTAGCAATCATGGTGATGTGCAACTCTCACCATAGGTTCAACTTCTGTGAGTTTGTTTTGCTAACTTGTAATTCTTAAATTAACTTAATAGTTAAATGTTTATAATCTTTTATCTTACTATAGGTACAGAAGACATACCTTGGTCATAGACATTTTCATCAAGGGTTAGAAGTTTTTTTCTCCATTTGGTTTAAGTCCAGCAAATTTCTACTCAATGTAGCAGTGGAGATGAAAAAAAAGGCTGGTATTTGTAGTGCCAGCAAGCATGGTTTGATTCATACAGGAGACAGTGGTCAAATTAAGCAGATCCTGTTTATTCAGAAGTTATTTCATACTAGAGTGACCTGATGTGTTGCACAGCTGATGGTACCTGCACTTTGGTATGCAATGGCTCCTCTGCTGTTTTGAGGAGCTCTTGTTAGTGTCTTGTAGAAACAACATTCAAATCCCCTCTAGCTCTTGTAAAAGGTGACTATTCACAGTCAGCAGGCAGCCATTTGACAGTAAGTAGTTTCACGTTTCTTGAACTTTGCTTACAAAAGCTGGCAAAGTATCCAGAGCACTCTAGAAAGTTTGGCGTTTTCAGTAATGTTTGTGCTGCGAGTGTTCTCTCCAGGTGCTAGGTAAGTCATATGTATTGACAATAGTCACTCAAATGAACAAGGATTTTTTTTGTTGTTCTTGGTAATTTATAGTTTATTACTGCTTTCCTTGCATGGATTAGGCTCACCATAATATTCAGCAAATCCATTTTCTTTCTTTGAAATAAATTTTTTTTAAATCTGTGTGGTTTTCCTCTTAGTCTGCTGTACCTCCCACTGGTCAGTATCAGCCCTTCAGACCAGAGTAAAGGAGAACTAAGGGACTTTCTTTCTCTAATGACCTTCAGCTGACCAACATTTGATTTCAATTTTATGGGTATAACATGTTGTTAATCGCACAGCTATTTGCATTTATGGCCTGCAGCCATCCTTCCCTGGGCTGTGATGTCTTTCAATCTCACATTAAGCCAAGTTTGGTTGGCCAATATTTGGACGTTAGATTTTCCACCCTTTCAATATATGGATACCATGGGAAACGGTGTTTGTAGCTCTTGGGTGACACACTCACCTCAGATCCACTACAGAACCCCAGAATGAGCTAACACTCACTGTACTAGCTGAGGTGCTATCTCTTGGATGAGATAAGGGAAGTATAGGATGTATAGGGTGAGACACTGAGGAGATAGGCTTCTACAAGCAGTATTGTGATTGCTCTTGGGAAATAGGGCGACATGAGTGGGAATGGGGAGGGAAAGGAAACAACCAATTTCCTCGTCATTCTCCCTTGGCATCCATGAATACAGAAAAACTAAGAAGAGTGAGGTCAAAGGAGGGTCTTTTCTGCCTCAAGAAAGTTAAGATGCTTTCTTGATGAAAGGAAATGAAGGGCAAAGAATAAAAGAAATGTCCACTGCTCAGGTGATAGTATGGGGCAGAAGGCAGCAGAAGTTTGGAAGGGATGTGGTGATGCTCTGCAGAGGAGTTGGCAGAGGAGGAAAGCACTTTCGTTGTTTTCTCTGTTGGTTTAAAAAAAGGCTTAGTGACCTCCTTGTAGCAAATGTCCTTATACAGAAGAATGACCTTCAGGTCACTGAAAGCTGCACAGGCAGAGTGTTCCCACTCATGCGAGGGAATGCTGGACTGCAGGACTAACTACCTTCTCCACCATCAGTCTTCTTGACATTGCCGCATTCAAAAATATTTCATGTTTCAGAGATTTTTTGCCTAATTGATTCTTTCTGAAAAGATCAAAGTAGAGGATATGGAGAAAGTATTATTTTATTTCTGGAAATGCTAAACTGCCTACTGCATTCTGCGAAAGGCAGGTATTTATTTTTTAGCCCAAGGCCATAGCTGTGTGTAGGACAGCAGTGACGGTCTTGAATTCCTCCATGCCTAAGAAAGTGAACTGTAGATGTCAGACAGTGCTCTAAACAAGGTATTGGGGTGGCTGGGCCTACTGTAAGAAAACCAAAGTATTTAGTGTGTGCATAGGTGACATGTAGGAAGAGATATTTTATTTTCATTTATGTTTTTTCAACCATACATACTGAAAAGAAAATTTTAGTAATTGAGGAACATTTTTTATTGTTTCTCATGAAAAATCATATTCCGTTTGTTGTGTAATGGGGCAGACATGGCAGTGTTAGAATGGCAGTTATGTTGGATGCTGCATGGTGTACGCTGTTCAAAGTTTAATGAGCACATCTAAGACAAAGAAAAACATTATGAGCTTATCAAAAATCATCTCTTCTCATTCAGCCTGTGCCACTATATGCATTTTATTTAAGTGACATTGAAAAACAATTGCACTTCTCAGTGTCTTCCAACATCTACTGCAAAAGATGCATTGCCAATAGATGTGATGGGAGAAAAAGGTTTATAATAGTGCTCAGAAAGGTATGTTGTCCCATACATAAAACCTGCATACTTGGATTTTAAAATGCTTAATGTGAGTTTAAATCTGTTCCCACTGAGGTCAATGGAAGTTTAATCACTGACTGATTTCACTGGGAATAGAGGCCAAAAGTAAGTACCTTTTAAAATCCCACACAACAATTTCTGGCACACAAATGTGGCAGCTACCAAGACAGTTCATTTTTCTCCCAAACACAGAGCATGGTCCAGTTTTTTTTCATTTCATTTTGGACAAATTTCCACTGGGGGCAATGGGAGTTTGACAGAATTAGCTCGGCAGTCATTGTAAGATGGTAGGACCTCAGTTGATATGTCTAAGATGCATAAGTGAATCTGTGAGTTACATTTGCTGCAGTGTGTACCAGGAAATGTTGCCTATATGCATGTGCAAAACCATTAACATGCATAAATGGGTATCAAGAAAAGGATGAAAAATCTTCAGTGAGATCTAAAGGTCAGAATTTACTCTCATTCCCTGAGCAACACAGAATGCCAAGCAACATAAATACAGCCTTAAAAGTCCCCATTTAACTTAAAATGTATTTTAAGAATGCAAAAATGGGAACTTGAGATGGAAGCACCGGGTAACTCCTTGACATGGATGCTGTGGCAAAGGCAAGTTTTGGAGACAATTGCCAGAAGCCATATGGCCACTGAAACAGCTGCTTTATACTAGGCTGAACTGCTCCACAGACCCATTTATTAAAGAGCTAATTCTGCTCTATGTGAAATTTTTGGTCTTCAGCTCTGAGTACTGTCAGGGGAGACATCAGTTGGCAGCAAATGTGGAAAGCTATTCATGTTGGCAACCCAAACAGCTTGGCTGGGGAAGTTCGTGCAATACTTAAATAAATAAATAAATAATAAACAAGGAGTCAGAATTGCCTTAAGTAATGCAGATTTGTACCAGATTTGTAGTATTTTCTTCTGAGGTTCATAGTATTTTATATTACTTAAAATATTAGGCAGAATTTGACTGTTTTCAGGTTTTCTGCACTCCTCTTTTTGTTTGCAAATTTTGAATCTAATTATTTATTTGCAAAAAAGCAGAAAACACCCAAACTTCAACACAACCCTGAAAACATTAGCAGTGTTTCAGCTTCATAATAAAAAACCATTCTAGGCTAAAAAATGTAGTTTTTTCTAAAGACTTTTTGATGTTTAGCATTCTTCTCCAGATCTGCAGATTTCAGGTATTAAATAATTTTCACTAAAGTTACATTCAATGATAGTTTTTTAAAAATAGCAGTTCAGTTACACCGAACAAGACCTCATGACAAATTGATGTATGTTATCTTGTAATCCCAGCAGCTAGGTGAGCTCTATCACACAATATCCCTGTGACAAAACTCCTGGCCCCCCAGTATGTGCTTCCTCCCCTTGATTGTATGTGCTGATAGTGATAGTCCACAGAGTTTCCCCAGCGAAAAATAACATTTAATACGCCATAACTGGAATGTCTCCACTTTCTCCTTTTTTAAGCAATTAAAGAGATGTAAAGAACCACGTTAAAATCTTCTGTCAAGTGAGTTCCAACGCATTTCCTCCTGTCGAGGCCACGTGTGGTGATCTTGTACTCAGTGATCTGAGAAGGAGTTTTGCACTGGGATCTGGCTCACAGCCCCCAGCAGCTGAGTGCTTCTAATGATAGTGTCAAAGAAAGCTTCCCCACTGCAGAGCTCCACTAGTTATGAAATATGGGTCAGCTGCTTTGGCTATGACTATTGCACGTCAGTTACTATTTATCAAAGACAAAAATATCTTGCTGCAAGAGAGTAGCATTTGTTCCACTAGTTTCAGAGACCAGTTGTGCATGGTTTGGATTTAGAACTACAAAATTGCTTTTGACTGTTTGAGGCTCAGCATCTATTTCAATGCAGGCTGTGGGTTTCAGAGAAGCTCCAGGGAAGGGGGTGGGGAATTAAGTTGCTCAAGAGATTGTCTATAGATTCTAGATTTATAGAGATTTATATCTACAATAACCATCTGTATTGCATACATGATCTCACTGGCTGATAACTGTAACCTGAAGGTTAGTGGCCATCTATCTGAATGGCAGATGTGAGCTTCTACCAGTTTTTGGTGATCTGAAATCACATCATATGGGACAAGACCCTACACATCAACCCTGAACCATCTTGTGATGTTTTTGGACACGGAGAGTTTGTTCTGTTGGAGTCAGAGGTATGGGAATGGAAGTAAGCAACCCTGAGTGCCTCTGGTGTAGGTGCGTGGGTAAAGCCTGGCCCAGCCCAGACCCTGGAGAATAAGCAGGAAAACTGCCAGTTGCTTCAGCAGCCCTTGGGTCAGGCACAATTATAATGATCTTGCCCTGATAACTTACTATAAGAACTCAATGTGTACATCCATGTGTAGATAGACAATTTCAGACCTGACTTTGTTTTCAATAATGACTAGATAATGGTAAATAACTTTATAGGGATGTAAACGCTCTGTATTATCAAAGACCTGGGAAACTGCCCAGCAGCCACAAACTTCCAGAAGTTTAGCTGGGGAATAGGACTAGGTAGACTGCACCGTCTTGTACCTTCACTGCTCCTTGCAAGCAATGTGAATCTGATTTCTCCCATGATTTGGTTGAACTAAGCTCCTTGGCGCCAACATCCCTTTTTTGTGAAAAAGCTTAGAGGAAGGATAGGGAAGAAGAGCTCTGAGGAATATTTGTATATATTATTCTGAATCCCATAGTCTTTTTGCATCCTATCCCTTTTTGGAACAAGCAAAGTTTGTTGTTAAAAGTCAACATTTTCCCCCCAACAAATAACTAAGACATTGTAACATTTCTTTAAAAATTCTCCCTCCTGAGACAAAATATTGCAGTGGGCTGGTAATAATTGACTTTTTAATGTTAACTACTGTAGCTTGAAACAGCATATGGGCTTTGCATCATTGTTTTTGCCGCTTGATATTGTTAGTGCCTTTAAATTTGGAGAGCAAACTTTTGTTCCATTGAGGACGGTGTTGGCAAATTGCCTGTGCCTGGGAGACACACTTAGCCTGCAAGTAAATGTACATAAGTGGAACAAAAAATGAATTCATACGAGCCTGTTCATAGTAGTGTGTAGTTGCATCTTCAGCGACTCAACCAGAAATGGCTTGTTTGCAATCAGCAGAAATAGCTCTCTGGTCATGGTGGGGTAGTTGCAGGGAGAGAGTGGCTGCAGGCTGCCTCCGAGTGCTTTGGTGGGTGGGATCAGTGTTGCGGAAGCACTTTCTTCAGCCTCCTTTAAAAAAAAAAGTCTGAAAAAACATGTTATTTTATGCTAGTCTGTTGAAAAGTATGCATGTATTGGAATTCCTTCTATTGCTGTGAATGTTGTTTTTATATAGTCTTCATTCTGTGGCAAATAATCATCAAGAAATGCTGAGAATCCAACAAAGTCCTTGTTTTCTGTGTGTGTTGCTATGGAACACAGAAATCATGGCTGTTTGTTTACCATGTTGGTTTCTCTGGTGCATTGGTTTGGCAACCTTATCACCTATATATGATAATGCACTCAGGAAGAAACCTTTCAGGTCAAACAAATGACTTTGATAAGCTATCAATATTTGACTAAGAGCCTGCGTTGGAAGCACACCCACTTAGCTGGAATTAAAGGAGTAGGATTTAGGACAGGCGATATAATCCAGCTTGACAAACTAGTCAAATATTGACAAGAAGCGGAAGAGCAGCAGTGCCTAGGCTGACGAGAAAAGCACGCTCTCACTTTTCTGATTGAGCACATCCAGGATTTTCCTACCCAGAATGAATGGCTGCAGGAACCCAAATGATCCAGCCCAGTATAATGAGCTGTGTGGCTTATCGTTTCTTCAGTTGTTAAAGGTAAGTCTGCTCTCCCAGGAAGGAAGCTCCTGTAGGTGCAGCATCTTGTGAAGAAGCTGGGTGGATAACTCAAAGATGGTTTAACTTCAAGGGGGTATTTTTATCATGGGTTGCCCAGTTGCATGCAGGCTTATACTGTTCAAAATTTAATGAATAAAAAATAGGCAGTGAAACATAATGTGGTACATCTTCTGCCTTGTAAATCGGGATGACTATGCACATGTTTGTGTGTGTGTGTTCATTTTAAAATGTTTATTTAGTTGGTAGAATTATTATAAGACTGTGTTTAAAACCGGCTATTAGCTAATGGAGGGACCTCATTGTCAGGGGTATTAGGAGATTACAGCTTCATTTACCATAATGCACAGAGATAGTCCAAGTGTTCTGCTTTTTGTTTATGTGTTTGTTTAAATTTATTTACATACTTTAACCCATTCCCTAGCATTTTATCTTTCAACAAAATCCTTTTATAATCCAAAAGGTTGGGCAGAGATGCCGCTCCACATGATAACTGAAGAGCTATGTAAATAAAACCTGACATATTAACTGCCTTAGATTCCTGTAGTTTCATATTTGGAAATAAGAAAATGCAGTGTAGATATGGGAAACAGCCATGTTTGCTTTTCCAACAGGGTAATTAGTCAGCAGCTGGAACTTTTGAAACAAAATAACAGGAGCCAATCACCTTCTCTCTATTCCCAGAGCAGCAGTGAAATTAGGGCATAGAGGAAAATAAAAAATATGTTGGCATTTTGGGTTATTAGCACAAATGATTTTATAAACAAATAACATCTAAACGAAATTGTAACAAGCACACAAGAGAGCAAGCAATAAAATATTCACTGTTTATTTTAACATGTAGTCTCCTTGGGAGACGTTTCATAAACATGTGGTGATACAGATGTCAGATACTGATTGTTATGTACCCCCATAACTAGAGCATTGTACTGTACAATTCCGGTGTGCTGTATGGCCTGAACATACCATGTGGTTCATTAGTGAACATATTATAGCTTTATATAGCCTCAGAGAAACGTGGCAACATGTGAGGTAATGCTCATGGACAGTAGTTAGTTGGCTCATTTACCAGTGCTTTAAATAGAATGATGCTGGGCACATTAAATTTTATGTTTGTTGCTTCTAAAGCTGGGATATTCCCTGCACTCTTTTTTTGTTAGCAGTCCCTCAGTATGAGTTGCTACAGGAAAAGAAGAGGGTTATGGAAAGAGGAAAGTCTAACATATATATGCAAACTGATGTACAATCGACATCGCCTAGTTCTGCAAACACTGGGCGCAACGCTGAATTCCTGTTTTGTTCTTAGGCTGAATTCACAAGCGTGTTCTTGATAAAAAACTTGGAGCCTGTCCCATGGTAGACATATAGCCAAGGTACCAAACTGAGAAGAAAGCCCTACGTGACACTATTTGATTAAGGATTAATATGCTGTGACTTCATCTCCTTAGAAAATTTAATCAATTTTGCTGGCTTATAACATGATAACCTTTGGTATCTCAAATAACTTCAGGTCACTGTTGCGTATGGATCACTAACATCCAAATCAGCTTTGTTTTTTTGTTTTGTATAAGCTTTCTAAGTGTACCTTGGCACATTGAATCCATGTTTTGCAGTGTAATGCAGCCAGCATTTGGTAAAAAATGAAAAGCATTCATTGATTACTCTTTGGACACCTCCAGAACCCTTCCACATGTAGAGCTGCCTGGGTGTGACTCACTGTTGCCTTACTGGAGTTTTCTGCTGTTGCAGCTTTATTGAGATCAGGGGAGTTACTGTGGCTCAACCCAGAATTGCACAGTGGTGACATCAGCCTTGTTAATCCAGGAGGGAATTCTGCACATGGAAAGGCTTCCAAACTGAATATACTTTTTCAGAAAGGAAAACTGGGGCTAGGAATCCAATCCAATATAAGGAACTGACATTATTATATATAGCAAATAATGGAATGGCATTTTTTCTGCAGACAATTTAGTGATACAATTCAAACAACCTACTTCAAAGAATGACTAAGAATATAAAAGAATACTAAAACTGATAGATGCAACAATATATATGGGCATGGGGAAGGACAGACATGTGATTTAAGGAAAATACTCCAAGATACTATGCAAATCTTCATATAACTTTTGCATTCAGTATTTGTTGTGACCACCTGGGCTGAATTTGACCCTCCTGGGGCAAGAGCCGGACTTTGGGTTATAACTGCTCTATGCTGCTGTTGGTGACCTCATGTTCCTGCTTTCCTGGTGCTGATGCAGAAGGGAATGCAACTATGGATTTCCCACTGGGGATTCTTAATATAGAGACACTGCTTTCATGTGCCCTCAAGCTTTCAAAAGGACAGCGATTTTCTTTAAACAAAAACTGCACGTAGAAGAGCAAAGAAAAGAAATATCCCTCAAATTTGGGATATGGGCAAAACTAAGAAAGAAAATCTGTAGATGGAGGTTGAAGCAGAAATGCATGTTCTCAGGCATGTTCTTTGCCAAGAGCGCAAACAAAACCGCAGAAAGGTAAATTATTGGGAGAAGTGTGGACATAGAAGGCTGTCTGTTGGGACTGATGCACAGAGCACCCACATATGTTCCCATGCATCAAAACTGTGCAAATACTTTGGAAATGTGGTTTAAAAGGCCAGAGGTTATTAGCCCATTCTCCAGGGAAGAATCATGAAGGCCATGGAGGACAGTCAGTACAGTGAGCAGTTACATTTTCTTTTGGCTTTTACTGAAGGAAGAATTATTTCTTCTGCAAACAAAGCCCGGCCATATCATGAGTGTAAGATACCCTCTATTCATTTGTTTGGCCGTTCTTGCAAAAGTGTTGCAATAAGCCTTAACCAGAAGGAAGTACATATGCAGGTGGGCAAAATGTAGTTTAAGATGAAGTTGGGGCAAGATTCAAGGCTTTCTCATTTTTCATTGTTGCAAGTGGACAGAGTGTGCTCAGTTTTACCTCTCATATGAAAAAAGGGGCTCAAGTAACAGAGAGCTACTTATCACGAGACAAGCTCCTTGCTTCGTGCCTAGCTCCAAAAGAAGCACAGCACTTAGTGATGCACAGACAACTTGCAAGAGCACCTCTTCTCAGTAACATTCTTCCCAAAGGGAGCCTGCTCAGCTTAGGTGAATGGTTGAAATTTTCAGGACTGGGATACCAATCCCTGGGTCTAAAACCTGGTTAATAAAGAGACAAAGAAATCAAGAAAGTTGCTCTGAGTTGGCTAGAAATGAAGGAAATATCAGGAGATTTCTGTCAGCTGGAGTAGGAATCTTACAATAACCACTGCTAGGGACCTCATTCCATGCATACTTGAATGTTAGCTCTGATTTGGCTTTGAATCTGAATGCTGACTCTGTTCTCATGCTGAATCCAGAGACCAAATATATTTTCTCTATCCCATTTATTTTCCCAGGCCTTGTTAATTAATAAGATCTGTGTGCATTCCGGTCCAAGCTCCAGATTTTGACATCCTATGGGCTTCAGCTATTTAAAGCACAATTCCCATGAATAAGTCATAGTAAACAAGAGTCAGCAGGAAGTTATCATTTGTTGTTCAAAAAGTAGTGAGTGCTAAATTAAATAAATACCATGTCTTTTTAATGTTCTGTCACACAGACTAAAATCAGAGAGCGCTTTTATTGTACCTGGCCCAGAGGTTACAAAATAAAATAAAGAAGTTGATTTGATTCTCCTGTTTGTTTCACTGTAGTTGGAGAAAATGTTTGCTTATGGAGGCATATGAAACATTTTGAACAAATCCAGAAATACCTCTAACCTGCATCTCAGAAACTTGTAAGAAAGTATTGTAGTTTGGAGGAAACTTAACTTTGAATGACCAGACTTAACATATTCTTTTTTAGTCAGTTGTCACTTAATATCATACTCCAATTTATGCAGTGAAAACCCTGGAGCTATTCTCTTGTGATTGAGCTAAACCAAATGTTTGGCAGGAGAATGGGGAGTTTAAAAATTTGAAGATGCTCCTTTTGGTGTCTGGTTTTGTTTAACTATGGAAACAGAAGCTTGAGAGGAACAAAATTTTAATTTGTGATTAAATGGGTTAAAATAAAATTCCATGCAAAGTTTCCTATATGAGGCAAGGTAGTTTGAGTTTTCATGCTAGTTTGCAAAAGAATACAACATCTGTTTTGGTAATATTTTTCATTATATTTTTTATCAATTTAAACAAAGCCAAGGAGAAGAGCAATGATGTTGTAAGAACAGATTTCTAAGCCAAGTTCATAAATTGATTAATAATGACTCAACATAAGCAGGCAATGTAATGTAATCACATTTGGGTAAGATGCAAGGAGTTTCATCAGGCTCTCCCTGCAAATGCTACAGAAAACAGTTTTCTTTAGTTACATTTTGCGTTTCTGGTAAAGTTTCCTTTAGCATGGAAAGGAATTTTGTCCTGGAAAGAAACATGGATTTGTCCATTAATGCAGTGTGTTATCCTCATGCAGAACCAGCCACCTTCCCGTAAATAAGCAGGGACGTCTCTGGTTCTGTGGCAGTAATGTAACACTGATCCAGTTGCTGCACTTTCCTCATATTCCAGTGCTGTGTTGTTCTCCCTAATCATAATATCTCTGTGTAAGATATAGTTTCAACTCTGGCTGAATTTTGAGGAAAGAACCTTTGCAACTTGTATTTTCTTTGGATTGTGTTCTGATCCTTGGCCCTGCCTAGGACAGAAATAAAATTGCATGACAACTCGTCCATGAGACTGGGGCTTTAAAATCCAATTTGGGGATTTTAGTTTTGAAATGTGACTTGAATCCTTTTGAAACTTCTCCATCTGCTGTGTTCATTTCTCCTATGTAATCCACTCTTCAGGCTCCAAAATATGACATAAAATGGTATTTTAAAAGATGTATTATATGGAATATGTTGAATATCTTCAAAGCTTAACAGGAAAATAAACTCTGGATATAGCTATGTGTTTTTAGAAGCCAGAACAGAAATGCAGTGTGTCAGCAGTGAATAGTAAAAGAAATTTACTTCTAAAAATAAAAAGGATGGAAGATTTTATTTATTTATTTGTAAATAAACCTTAACTTGTACTAAGGACTCTTTATATTCTGTATGAGAGTAAAGAATGGCTCTGTGAATTACTGTCTGTTTTATGGAAAACAATCAAGTAGCACCTTATAGGTAAAACTGTTGTCACAAATAGCGGGCAAAGCCTGTCTGACCCTTCAGCGTATCATCCTTGATAGTGATGATCCCTCCGTTACCACAGTTTGCTTTGATTCCATATGGTCCATCTGCAGACTGCCAGACATATGGGAAAAGAAAAGCTTGGATTGCACATACAATGACAGGCCAGCTAAAGCCCTCAGATATTCTGCAGTAAGGTCTCGTTGGCTCAAAGGGTTTGTTTTTCTCCATATCACATTTGAACGTGCTGATTGTCAGGTGGGTCACTGCAGTCATTTCTAGCCTTATTGACTTATTACTGCACATCTATTTTTAATTCGTAGGTATTCAAAAGCAGAGAAATTATTTACAGTATAGAGTCACAGGCACAGAAATCTATCTAGTTACCCCATAATGTTAATCAAACAAACATCTGTTTGGCAAAATATTTACTAGCCAATGCCAGTACCTAATAAGGCACATAGAGAAAACACTGATTGAAGGAAGTAGAGGAAAAACAGGACAAAAAAGACACTCAGTGAATGCAACTGCTAAAAAGTGGATATTCCCTGTAACTGCTACTTTTGGGTGGGGACATAATTTTAAAAACGTTTTGATAGCTAGCAAAATTAACTTAAGGGCTTTGCTGGACTACTGGTGGAGTGGATGGTATGACACAGCAGGTGCCTGTGGACCTCAAAGGCAGTGGTGCTCCATGCCCTCTGTAGGCTCAGCTTTATCTGCATTTATTCATGTTACATCTTTTTTCTCAAAACTGAACTTTTGCTTCACATACTATACATACATGTGTATTCATGGAAGTTGGTACTGATATTATTCATTTTCTCAACTCCATTTACCAGTAGCAGTGGTTTTCACTTGTGTGTGTTGTAAACTGCGGTAGTGCGAGATACAAGTCTGTTCTGCAAGAGCTTAGAAGTCCTGAGGAAACCGGTCAGGTAGGGACCTGATCTGGGCAAAGAAATCCTCCAGTTTAAAACATTTTTGAAGTAGGAGTAAGAGTTCTTGCTGGCATGTTTGATGGAGCGATACTTAAAAGTAGACAAGTGTAATACAGACAAGGAAGTCTCTTCTGAATTATTTTCTGCTCCATCTTGATATACATCTAAATCCTGGATTTGTCTCTGGTTTATAAAATGTTTTTAAGACCTTTATTATTTTTATGTGTTTTTTTTCCCTTGCAGTCTAAATTGCAGAGTGTTGTCAATGCTAACAGCTGTACGTACACACCATTGCGTTCCTGGGTGTAGCTCCCGGCACCGCGTTTGCAGCTTGTGCTGGAGATGCTCAGTGCAGGCACCTCTCTCCCTTTCGTGCTTGGTGTTTGTTATCTTTTATCTCTCATGCTCTTCTGTAATCTTTCCTCTCTTATTCCAGGTCTTGGCTGTGTTTCCTGTGGGATCATTTTTCAAATTCAACATCCTGAAATCACATTTCTGACATCAGCCAAACCTCTTTGCCCCTCATCACTATCCTCGCCATCAGTCACCAACACAGACAGCTGCGCTCCCAGCGTCGGTCCACCTCTTCCTTAGCTCGTATCAATTTACATCAATTCTCTACATCACACGGAGTTCAACTGTGGCTTGACATACGACATTTATTTAGAAGCCATCAAAATATCTATGAACAACTTTTCTGTGAAATATTTTGTCAGAATAATCAGAACTTCTTTATTTTTCCAGGGAGGCATTAGGAAACCTAGCAGATCTGCTAACATCTGGATATAGTGTTGTTTGAGAGATGAGTTAATGCAATGGCATTTTAAATGTAATGACCTAAATACTCTTTCAGCTGACTGTAAAGTAAATGGACAAATGAAGCACATTGTTGTTTACGCTTCATTGTGTAATGTTTTAATACTCTGTCATGTTTGGTGACAAGGACTTCAGCTTAACCCATACTTTTAATAACTTCCTTGAAAATCTTAATTAGACTTTTATAATGCTGAGGAAAATCTATCAGGTAGCTGCTTTTTTTTCCCCTAAGTTCTCTGAGCTCACCAGCCTGTGACAAAAGTTAAGAAGGATGTTGCTGCACTGTGCAGTGCTCCCAGTGCTTCTGCTGGGCCAGGATAAATCAAAGGCTGAGCTAGAACCGTACTTTTCAGCTGGCTCTCAGCACTTTGTGTCACCTTTCTGTCACCAGCCCAGGGATGATGTACAGATGCTCTATCGGTTCCTAAGTGTGAGCAGCTGGGCTCAAAACCCGACCCTCAAGAAAGGCTCACATCTTAGGTAGGGAAATACCTCGTTCAGCTCCTGTTGCTGTCTGAGCCGAGACTGCAACAAGGATCAGCTCACGCTGAGCTTCGCGAGGGAAGAGGGAAACTGTCGGGTGAACACTGCTCTGTTCTCCAAGAGGGCGTTTAAGTCTTGGGCCCATAAAAGTCCGGGGTGTTGCAATGTCTAACCTCCATGGCTGTGGAGCCCAGAGCCTGGTACAAGGTGGGGCGTGCTGCCTTTCTGGTGCATTTGGAGCCTTCACAGAATAAGGAGGGGAGGTGCCTCAAATGGGGCTGCATGGTAGCCAGCATGCCGAGTACGGAGGTGCGTTGCTCTACTCACTGCGTGTCGGGGGCCTGATTCGGAGCCTGCAGGCAAGCACCATCCAGACACTTACAATCAAGAGTCCAGAGCTGTCTCTGGACAGCTATTCCCCCTACAATAATAATCAAACAAACATGTTTGACAAAAGATTTACTAATCACTGCCAGTATGTAACAGATAGGTACATTCTAGTTCTGCTTTAGAGGTGTTTTTTTTAATTCAGTGGTTATCTAACGCAAAGACTCTGGCTTATCTTTTGTAGCAGAGCATCCTCTAGCTAGGATCCTGCCAAGAGGGCCATGTTGCGTAGCAAAATTTCTGTCCATTGTCTGACTGCAGCTCCCACAGAGATCGATAGTTTGTGGGTTTACCTGTAAGTTTGAACCCTGGCAAATACTTCATGGAACAATTAGTGTGAGAATTGTGGAGCTGAGCTCCTGTAATAAAATTTTGTGTGAAGTACAGAACTTCAAGGATTGACATGTTAAGGATGTATATAGCTGTAGCTAACGCACAGCATTTATCAGAACATGCCTCAATATATCTTCCTTTTATAGGATATATAACTACAAGGAGAAGGGAGAGTGGGAAAATTATAAGTGGAAAGTCTTCTATTTGCCAAAGCTCGGTGGTTTAGACATCTTACATAGTTGGTTATATGCTGTACGAAGACAGACCAGGAATAGAAGATCTGGCGAGCATCGCTAGAGTTTTTCTGTTCTTGCCTGACATTAATCTGTGCTTTCTTTACACTCCAATTATCAGTTTTTGGTTGCTTTTTGTGCTCCCAACTTGGAATTGCATGAGACAAACCATGTTTAAAAATCAGAATTCATTCTGGCAGATAGATGCACTGGTTACCTTTTCTGTGCTGTGCACGAATCCGTGTGATCTGCTCAGAGGTATCTCCAGTGAGCAGAGCTAAGGCCACAAATGGATCTGTGGAGCTGAAGATGTGAAGTTGACGATACTGCCTGTTTAAGACCAGAAATAACATGGGCTATTAATAACACAGGTCTCATACGTTATTAATAGTTTCCTTGGTTCCCTCGTAATTACACAAAACAGTCACACATCTTCTGGTCCCCCACTCTGCAGAGTAATTTACAAGCATATGCTCTTTTAGACTCTTTCAAACTCTGCTGCATGAGTAAATAAATGGTGGCAGCATTATAAAACCCTTGACACTGTTCCAGCATTTAAAACCTCTGTTTATCCAGGATTCAGCAAGGACAGAAATGACTTTCATGACAGAACTCTAGTAATGCTCCCCACTAAAGCTCGGCTCCTTGAGATACCATTCATTAGCTCTGAAATTTATGTCTACTATATATTGGCTTCAGGCAGAATAGGGCAAACACTTTTAATGAAGGAGAGCTGGATTTTTCTCCTTGATCCATGCAAGTCAGCATCTGATGTTATCTTGGAGATAACTAACAAACATCGAGTTTAAAATAGAACGGCAATGAGCTGCTCCCCCCAGTCAGGAAGCCCTCCAGAGCTTCCCAGTGTGCTGCTCTGCACCCAGGGGGGTTACTCTTCAATGTGAATGTAAAGTAAATATGTCCAGGAAATTATGAAAAAGAGGAATTTTAAATGTAAGCAAAATAGTAAAAACAACACAAATAGCATGGCAAATGACCAGGAAATGACAGTATTTATAAAGAGCATTGAAAGAGGAAAGAGATGGAGAGGGCGCAGATGAGTGCAGTGTGTCAGTGGACACGAGTTCCCGTGGGGAGAAGGGTGAGGGTGGGATGGGAGCCCTGAGTCCGACCCTCCTTCCCTGCCCGCCCCAGTGGGAAGCTCTGCATACGGAGTAGTTCTGGAAGTCTGCATCCCTGCATGCTTTAGAGAAACTTTTTTGTTGGTTTTTTTTTTTACCAAGAGAACCCTTACATTTTAAAAAAAAGTGAAATGAAACTCTAAGTGATATCAAGCTCACAAAGGACACCAGACTAAAATGACCACTTAAAAACAATTTCTGGTTTTGGTGCTGTTCCTCGGTTTGGAAGTCATCAGCCTCTTGCAGGTTAGGGAGTGGTTTTACCTTAGCTGAGGTCAAGGGCCTCGCTGTAAGGACCTGTGTGTGCTATCTTTGCAAATGGCCATCTCCTAAGTCTTAGCTAACAAAATTGTTGTAGCATGCCATGATGTGAGCATATCCTCAGAAATGAAACAAATGCCACACAGAAAAACAATTGGTGCTTGTCATATTTGTCTTCATAGCTTGTATTACACTTCTCAAGTACTTTGCAGTGCTTGAATATTCTTTTAGCCTGAAAGAAGTTGTAGTTCTTCTGTATGAAGAACCAAATTAAGACAAGTGATAACTTAGAAGTTACCTAATGAGGAATTGTCCTGTCTGCCTCCTGGAGACTGGGTCTCCTGCCTGGGATTCTGCCCTTTTCTTCAGCACAGATTGCAGCTTCAGATTGGTTAGACTGGAGGGTTTCGATACCCGGGTACCTACTGTCATGTGTTTAAATCATCTCACCAGTACGATGTGTTGCTTTGCTTGAATGGCCATAGATCCTCAATGCATCACTGACACTGACAGTGCTTCAGTCATACCATGAAGGAATTAAATACCAAGTAGTATGCGACCATAATAATGAATAATACATACCACTGGATTCAGATTAAATATAAAAATCTTAATTTGTTAAAATAGTTAGGTAATGATGAAGGAACTCTTTTGTACTACAAACTGTTTTGGAATGTGCATTTACATGATTACTATATTAATTCATTATAAATTTTTTTTTAATTATAGCTAGGGATGTATCAATCCAACTTTAAAAGTCTGCACCTTTAAATACTACCAAAGGCCCTAACACATGGACAGTAGCTTCTCTACATCTATTGAGCTTGTCTTTATTCAAGAAGGGGCTTAACTGTATATCTGAGGGTGCAGAGCAGGCTGGCTTTGCTCTGGTAAAGAAGAGCACATCTGGATTCCCCAGCCACGTTTATCAGTTCACTGATCTGTTCTAACCTGGGTAATGAAAGGTTGCAGAATTAGACTGCTTTATATAAAAAAGAATCTAGTTCACGATGAATGGATTCTCTCTCCTCAAACTGTATGAGTATCAGCAGAGTATCTGCAGAGTGTCTGTATCAGCACATACTCTACTGATCACATGCTATAGAGAGACCCACTAAGTTATCTCTTTACCTTTTTAAGCAGTATTTCAAACATAAGTAAACTGCTGTAATCTGTATTACTGGGTCAGACTTTGTAGATTATTTTCTAGAGTAAATAAATTAGACTGTGCTGCTCTGCAGATGAATTGTCGTAGTGGGGCCAGTCTTAAACAAAAGCTACAACAAATATCTCCTGAAATGTGTTGCAGTCTGCACAAAAGATGTGATCTCCAGAGGAGCACAGCACCTTTACTTACTTTACATATTTCTTATTTAATCTGAATGAATGTGACCAAGTATGCAGTTACACTGAATATGCATTTAATTCTTTCCAAAATTCTGTGTATGCATTTTGTCCAACTCATCTCAGTGCAGGACAGAGAAGGTACATTACTTCAGCTGTTTGTACCCTGAAAGATGCTCTGGGAAAGCAGGTAGTCAAATCAGAAGTGTAACAGAAGTTTTGTGAGCTTTTTTCCAACTGCTGTTTGGATTTTTATGTGAACAAAAGTTTGCTTGGCTGGGGGTTTTAGTTATTTGTGACAACCACAACTCAGATGCTGTATTATCCTGTACTTGCTTGGCTGCCTTCATTGGAATATTTGTGAGCTTGGCACACCTTTCATTTGAAATGAAGCGGAAAATCTCTAGCACTGAGTCTGGTTTTGGGTTTCATCACATAACTTTCAAGCTACCGTAATCTACAGTGAATTTTCACTAAAATAAGCTACATATTTCCTCAGAGTTAGTGAAGAGAGTAATAAAATGTGGATTAGCTGCTAAAAACTCTTATGAAAACTGAGTTTCAGTATGTGAAAGGGAAAGAAAATGATTACTCTGTCTCCATGATGAAATTGAGATAAATAATTTTAAAATCAGCTCAGTCCTTTTCTCACTATCTCTAACATCCAGGATACTCTGTGCACTTTGTACTAGTGTCAGATTCAGTAAGCTCCTGAATGATGTACCTTTGTAGGCACAGCTGCGATGGCTTCAGCCCTACGTGTCTTCCTATGGAGGTTAAATAAATAAAACAAGTGGTCAGTAGCGGGTTCTTGAATTCCTGCTGAAAACTAAGATTTAACACCCTTTCAGCAGTGTAAGGTTGAATTTATTACAAGAGAACTCCATGACAAAAACCCCCACAACTTTTCTCTGAACTACAGAAAATGAAGATTTTCAGTTCCTCAAATTCTTATAAAGTTCTTGCCTACCTTCAGGAAGCACTGGGCAAGGTTCTGTATTTATTTCAGCTCCTTCCAGTTTTTTAAAAGATGCTTGGATTACGTATTGCATCAGTTGTGGTGATGGTTACCATATGGCATTAAAATAAAGTAACCTCTCAAAGATCAGGTGTCAATCTACAAACAGCAGAAGTTGAGGTGTCCTACTGAAATTCTTGCTCCTTTTTCCGTAATTTTTTTTTTGCGGGTGGGGGTTGTCCTAAAATCCCACAAAGCACTTCCTGGCAATGACAACACAGTTATGTCACACTTGTGTGAAGTATGAGAACAATATCACCAGACTTCCGTGTAATCTATCAAAATTTCCTAGGTACCCTTTTACACTAATTTTCTCTCTGTTAATTCACTACAAAGCATGGGATAATTGCAAGTTTCGATGTGTCCTGATATTATAGGTCACTACAATTTTCTTCTTCTCTCCAATGTGTTTACTAGCCCTTCAGCTTTGTTTGTGAGCAAATTTGACCGTGGTTGAACCTATATCAAAAGGAGCATTCAACAAAGCACTACTCGTTAGCCCTTAAATTCGTTGTTTGTTAGCTGACTTACATTCCTGTGCAGCAATCCAAGCAGACAGAAAGGCACACAGAGAGCCTTGGCAGGAATGAAGGGACTCTGCCGGAGGACTGATGAATGCACAATTGATGCTTTCTACAACAGCACGATGGCCTCTTCTTTTAATTGCACTCCACTGAGTGGAGCTGCTTTGTGCACTTGTGGAAAGTGCTCTCTGGCAGATAATTTTTAAGCTTCCGCCGCAACCAGTTGACAGGTTGCAACCCAAGCTATTGGACATACATCTAGCCCACACAATGAACACATTCATGATTCATAATATTGATTATTACAGAGCATTATATATAGGAATGAAGCCAAATAGCCTGAAAAATCTACAAGTGGAGTGCCAGTCCATGTAGCAACATATGTCCTTATGGCCATCCCCCTGGTTCTCCTTTCCCTATGCTGACTCTCTGTTGAGTAGACAGGTCAGTCCAAGGTCTCAACCCCTCATCTTGGAAAGCCATCTATTGACTGGCTCCTGCTACCTTTGAGATCGCTTCTCCTTTCATGACTAACATCTTCCAAACAGCTGCATCCCAACAAGCAGAGAAGTTACTTTTTACTGTGGGAGGTTTGAGACTGTAGGAAATATGACTTTTTCCAGAAGCCATGTAAAATAAAGATAATATCAGCTCTTCCCAGAATTAAAGGTCAAATTTGTTTCCTCAGTTTTAGATTTACATCAGTAATTTTATCCCACATAAAACCTACTCAACTGGCTCAGCTGAGTACACAAATGGACACACAGTAAATTAGGCTGTTTCTCCTGTAGAATGAGAAGGAAAAGATAAAGTAGATGGTCTATTATTTCTCCTTTTAGATGCCCTGAGTTTCTTGGATAAGCTGGTGGAGGGGACCATGTAGATTGCAGCTTAGGGAAGATGTATGAAATAGGCCAGAAAGAGCTGCAGCTGGGTGGTTTTCCATGATTTCCAGTTCTTACCTGTCAGTGGGCATATGTGCATGTAAGGGGTGTGAATAGGGGATACTAACGAGTCTCAGCAGTTCTTTCTTTCTTTTGTTCTTTCATGTGTGCTTTGTTTGAAGCTATCTGGGCTGCGTCACTGAAGACAAAAACATTAAGCCTCGCAAGCGAATAATAGATGTAATCTATTAATTTTTCTTAATTAACCCAAAAGACTGAACTGTGGAAATACTTTCTCTCCTAGTGACATTGATTTAAGAATATGACTACAGCCCTGACTGGCAAAAAGTCTCATGTTTAGTTAGAAAATATTTAACATGCTATCCTCAATGAGATCAGTCCCCTCAGATCCTCACACCTGGGAAGCACCAGGCAGGAATCAGCAGGGCTGTCACCTCCGGGATAACAGCACTGCCTATCACCAGGTGCTTAGTGCCACATTGCAGCTGGCATTTCAACATAAACCTTGCTTCGGGAATGTCAGTCTTACTGCTCTTCTGCTTTGGGATAAGGGCTAGTCGAAGACTGGCAGGGTGGCTGTTCACAGAGGTCTTTCTAGTTGGTACGTATATAGCTATATAAGTTAGGAACGCAAAAGGATGGTCTCAAAAACCAACGTTGGTGCCCACATATGAGGCATGTGATGTGTTCAGTGGTGTTCAAATGTTCATTTTTGGTTTTCTGTGTTAGAGCTTTGCATAATTCAGATCCAAATGGAGGTAGTGAATGCCTGTACGTTTTGAAAGTAGGGTACACATGCAATTCAGGGTCCTGACTGAGCCTGTGCGACATGCACAAAGTTTTCTTTGCTGTCCCTTTGATCTTGTAATTCTGAGGTTTGCAAAGCTCAAACTGAGGTAGGATGATTCATCCCAGAATGGCTGTTTGTTCTGTCGTGAGCAACCTAAAAGTTGCAAGATGTTATTAAAGGCTGCGCTCTTTTCCAGGTCAACTTCAATGCATATGCAAAATGATAGCCAAAGCCTTTAGCTTCTCCTTATTGTGCTCAAAGCACTGAACTGTGAAATAATGCTTAGAATTGATCACAGATGCATAACACAGTCCACCTAATGTGATAAAACTCCTTTTGGTATAAGGCACAATTACAGAGAATCCGAACGCAAGCACACGATGTGTGTAGTTTATAAATTGGATAATAAAATAAATGTTCATCGTTACTTTAGAACTCTAGTGTTATTCACAAATGCCTATAGATCTTAATGGAATAAATGCAGTATCTGAAGGTGGAGCATACTAGAGCTTATTTTGGTATAAAGTGCTTGATTATTGGAACTTCCTATTAGAATTTCCTGTAAAGCTCATTTATGGAAATAATTAGAAACAAACTCTTCAGATCGACTTTGCCAGACTAATCTTCTTTACAAATTGCCACTCTAAAGTAATTTCTGGCTCTCTGTTCTGAGAAACTTTATCACAAGGAAGGAATGCAATATTAGGTTTGAAAATTAATACATGATAATCTTCTGATGAGTGTTGGACAGCGCGTAATGAGCTTACGCTTTTGCAAGCAACTGAGTGAGAAAAATATTGCTGAAATGAAGGAGGAGAGCTGGGATGAGTCTGAATCATTTTGAATTAAATTTCATACCTTAGAGGATATGTAGAGCTCTAGTATCTGGTTTGCAGTTGAACAAGGTTAATAGTGTTGTGACTCTTTGGAAAGGTATATTCAGTTTTTAGGGAACTCGGGTTGATTAGAAGTGATCTGGAGTAGATTTTTAGAGACTTGAAACACTAGAGTGCTGTACCCTGGCTCAGACCGAGGTAAGTATAGAGCCATAAGTGCAATATAAACTCTTCTCTTCTAGCTGAACACCTCCGCAAATGTAGCTAATTGGAAATGCCGGACACTGGAAGATAGATAGACCTTAATTTTCCAACTCTAGCTAGAAATACAAAGGGTTGAGTAGTATCCAGCTGCAGAGTTAACTTCTTAAGGCACTTGCTGCACCCTGCTCTCTTGCACCAGCTTTCATGGTCAGGCTTTCTCTCCATTGGTCTCACAGGACAGAAAGTTGAAATACCTCATTTAAAAACAAGTTTCATTGAAATATTTCTCGGCTATTTCCCTGTAGTATTTGCTATCTTTGCTAAAAATCACTTAAACCTAAAACATTTACTCTCATGTGCCATTGGACTGAACATGATGCATAGCTTTTTAGGTGAGTTTGAACATAGTTGCATTCAATGTATTGAGCACATAAACCAGGTTCTACCTTACTTTTATTTACTTATTTTTATTAGTTTAGCTTGAAGTGTAAATGTAGATGTAAGTATACAACCCTTGCCATAGAAGGGATGCTCATCAGCAATTTCTCATATCTTACATTTTCTTAAATACATTCTCATACCAGGTAAATAATAACCATTTGCTGCACAGCAAACTAATATGCTTACAGAATGGAAGATAAGTATTTCCAAAGCATAACTGAGTATACCACTTGAGGAAGAGAAGAGAGCAGCAAACAACATCGCTGCTCTGTACTTTTAAGAGAATACATATCTGTGAATTCTTTCTTTGTTAAAGTGTAAGTCTGTGATTGATGTCAGCTGGTAACATCACTGTCAGTTGCACTGCAACTTAAACCAGACATCACGAGGAGCTTTCAAATGTCGTTTTATTTCTGCAGAGTCATATCACAAAGCCCAGTGCCTTACAGGATAACATGTTGCCCTCTTCATTCATCTCTGGCACTCCTCCAGTGTAGCTATTGTAAATCTTTGGCAGTTTAAATTCAGTCTTTATTTTTTTTCAGACCATAGTTTACTTAAGAAAAGGTAAATAAAAGAATCTTGTGCCATATGCAAGAATTTTCTCAGGTAAAAGTGCCCCAAATTAATTGGGCAAAACAAAGGTGACCTGCAAACCTGCTGCCTGGTGAGATGTGCCAAGAGGATGGCCCAAACCTCCTGAATCCCCCTATTCAAAGATGAGGTGAAAAACTGAAATTATAAATATATGGTTAATACCAGGATGATTAAGGGTGATGTGCAGGAACATTTCCCAGACTGACTCAACATCGCCTCAGTGCAGACCCTTAATAAAAAGCCCACTTGCTAAGTCAAACCTCTAGTTTCTGACAGCCTGGGTGGCAGCTGTAAACAACCAATTTTAAAGAATTATTTATAGACAGTGGGTAAACACTTCACAGAGCCAGAGAGCAAATGGTATCCTGCAAGGTCCTCCCATTACTTAACTGCAGCTTTCTGTTTTAGCCTAGAGGTATCTGCCTTTCTGTCCTCACTAGATGTGGAACAAACTTGGGAGCCTGGACCTCAGCTTAGCTAGCTAAAGCAGAGGATGAGACTGTCCCCTTTCACTGTAATCTGGAAACTACTTCACTAAATGAATTTTATGAGGAGACTTATGATCAGCCAAATCAATGCTGTTTGTGGGAGGTGAGGATAGGGTACAACATCACGACCTTGCTGAGGCCAATGCGAGATTTAGATATTGATCCATGCAGGGATCAAGATTTCATCCCACTGACCAGTACGTTAACTCCCAGTAATTCACAATTGCTGACTACAGAAGTCATTTCTGGAGCTGGGGCAAAAGTGGATTTGCCACAGCCAGTACCTGAAAATTACAACAAATATTTTGTGCAAGCAGATGTTGATACCAAAGTACACATTTTTTCTCATTTCTCTACTATAGAACTACCCACAACTTGGGTTTCATTATTTCTAATGATGTGTAGATGCCTCTTGTTCATGACTGATTTTCTGCTTACAACTTACTTGCAATATTTTTAACCATCAAGTGACCAGGAATTACTCCTTGGAAATGCACAAATATTATCTGCTGCTTAGAAATAAGTGTAGGAGAATTTTAGGTCATAACCTCTTTCTTCATTGTAGGTCAAGATGGGTCTGTTTTCCTATATGAAGGTGCTAAGATGTAAAAATCTTCTGGAAATGTGTATATACATGGTGGTTCTCCTTATATACTTGATGGTTCCCCTTTGAATATTTCTTTAACATTTGGCCAGATATGAAGCTTTTCCTCCAGGGTTTTTTATTTCAATAAAATGACAGTAATAGGATCTGAATACTGGAAACAATAGCTTCTTCTACTGGGCTTCCAAGGTTCGTATAGACATTTTTCTCAATTGTTACAAATGTAAATGATGGCTCTGTGCTTCTCATAGGCTTGTTTATTTAAGCCACTGGGTATTCTAGAGGAAAGAGAGATTCACAATGCAGTTCTAAAATCCTGCAGAAAATACAATTTTCCATTAAATTTCATGCTTTTTTCCAGAAGAGCTCATTCGTCAAATGGGGGTAGGGGATGGGGGGGGTGGAGGGAGAGCGGGCGGGAATAGGGAAAAGGAGCATTAAGATCTCTTTAGAAAATTAGACTTCAAAGCACCAAATATACATTACTAAAACTTAAAATTGGCTTCATTAACTTCTCTAAATTATGCAGGCATTAGTAGGATTCTTATTATTAATTCATGTAATTGTTTATACTAGTTTTTTGATGGGGCTTTATATATTTATTTATTTACTTCTGCTATTCCAGCACTGCATTGATGGGACTCATTAAATGTAATGGCATTTGGCAATTTATCACACAGATTAAAAGCCCTTTCCAGATCACCTCTAGTCACCCTTTCTTTTGGAGAACGTCTTTGGCGTATATCTGGAACACAGTGAATTGCACAGTTTTCTTGTATGTAGCATTTCAAAACCTGTATGCCTGAGCTGTATAAGGAAGGCACGCAGTTGAGTGTTTAACCACCATCCCTCCCTTTTAAAAGAACTCTTTCAGACTTCTGTGTTAATTCTAACCACAAAAAAATGTGCTTAAAAATACACAGAGTAGTGTAACAGCTTTGTTAAAGTCAATAATTGGTTTTACCTGACTGTATTTTACCAACTACCTTCAAAAGGTGCTGTAGAAGAGCTTTTCAAATACTAAAAAGCTCTATTATTCAAGACTGTTGTAACACTAGCAATATAGAGAATAACGTATTCCCATTTGTGCATAATGAGGCTGTAAATTCCTTCGAGGGTTCTGGCAACATTATGAACCACCAGAACAAACACCAATTTTTTTTAATGTCACCAAAGTCAGGCCAATCAATTTATGCAGCTTTTGAAGCAGATTACCCCTTCAGAGCACGGTAGGGCAGCAATCAAAGTATTGCAAGCATCAGCCAGGCTGTATGGTAAGCGTGCAATGCAGGAGATGGAAGGTACAAAAGAATCATTCAAAGTCCTGTTGCTTCTGAAGTCTAAACCACTGAGTGAAAGGGTGTCATATGGATTTTTTTTTCAAAGACTTGGCTGTAGTAGTTATATTTTTTATCAAATTCAGGTTTTAATTAAGGAGTCTCTCCATTGCAGATGTATTCCTGTGCTCATAGTCAGCAGTGCTGAGCAGTAGGTTAATATAAGATTATGTGGGGAAGACAGCAGTTGCTCTGCATAAAGATACATACACCTCAGGGTGTGTTTGTCCTTCTGTTACAAGCTGCATCTTAATGTTTTTTTCTGTTACTGGTGATTTGAGAAATGCTTAGGCCAGCAAACATTCATCACTAATTGCATAAAAGTAAAAAATACAAGGTGATTTGTAGGAGGGCAGTAAAAATGATGAGGGTCACTTATAAGGAATGAAAGAATGGCAGAAGATGATGAATGTTTTGAAGTTTTTAAAGATCTCATTATTTTTCTGCATCTATGCTTTTTGCCCCTTCCCTTTCATCCAGCGTTACGGGGTAGTAAAGGATATCACAGCCGCAAACCTGATGTCAGCCACATGATGATGACCTGAACTGCAGAGTCTGTGACTGTCCAAGGCTTTAGATTTTACTTTGGAGTTGTCACATGAACAAGTTTTTTTAAATAGATCCTTGAACTGCACTTCCCTTACGAAAGCCCTGTTTCTATGAGTATATTTCTTCGCTCCCAGAAACTTGCTGTCTCTGTGCTCTACCTCCTCTGCCTGAAATGGGAGGGATTTTCCTACCTAATCCCTGTGATTTCTTTACTTGGATCTTCCATGGTGGAAACGTTTGGCGTGTCTGTGTGTTTTTCTGTCCGCTTGCTATGCAAATACATATGCTTTCTGAGCTAGTCCCGGCCTGAGGAAGGAGGGAAGTTGCTAGCTGGGGTAAGGAAGGACTAACCCATGACCTTGTCTGAAAGCTGTGTGTAAGCCTTTAGCTATTGTTCAGCCCAAGCTGGATGGTCTGAATTACTTGTGACTGATGTGCAGTAATCAATCACACTGTAAGCTTTCCCAGCTCTGAAAAGGATACAGAGCTAGGGACGGAGAAGTTAACATTTCAAAGTACTGTTGTCTACATAATTTTCAAAGTTCTGGCCAGTCAACTGTATCTAGTTTGAATTTATACTGCACCATATCTTCTTCATGGGAAATTGTGAACATTGACTAAAGATATTTTCACCAAAGGCAAAAATAAACTTTATAGATACCTTAAAACTACCTCTGATGCATTCTTCAAAAACATGCACATCAACATTTTGTGAAAACATCAGCCTGTACCAGTTCATATCCATCTGCCTAAAAAAGGGAAAAATCTTGTCCTCTGTGCAGAACACAAACTTTCAAGTTTATAAAATCTGTTTGGTTTGTAGCTGTGAACGTCCAGGCAGGTAGTTTCTCCTAATCCCTGGGACGGGGGAGAAGAAAGAGTCAGCGGTCATTAGCGTGCAGAATTATCTCAAACACAATAGATTTTCCTCATGAAAAATCACACATAATCTCCATAGCAACCACACATAATTATGCACAAGATTTCAATGTAGCAACAAAAATAAGCATGGCAGGAATTGTAAAGAATAGCTATATAGAGTGAGACAGATGTGGGAGTAGATGGTGTATAGAAGACTGAAACGCAACTGCTCTAAGATGTAAAAAATGAACAAAAGACAGAAAGATTGCCTGCTTTGTGTTGTGGAGAGTGGTGATTAAGTCAGTACATTATCTGGAAATTGGAGATGATGGGCTCAAATATCTCTTCATAATATAGAGGTTCCTGATAGTGCCACAACAGTTTGAGGAATGCCAGCAGTGGTTTTACCCTACTTTTGTAGGATTATTACAGCTATAAAAATTATCTTTTGAGTTGTAACTTGGCATGCAGGATTTAAATGCAGCAGGGTTTGGTTGGGGTTTTCTTTCCAAATTTTGTTTCAGTCTGTTTCAATCTGTAATCAGATTGATTAACAGGACCTTAAGAATATTACAGGGAGTTTTGTCATCATCCTTATTTTTTTATCTAGAACTGTCTCTCTATCTCTCTATTTATTAATTTATCTATCTGTTCTTTGGAATTCAAAGATTGCTGATGCCTTCCACATAAGCAGATTACTAGTGAAAGAAGGGCCTTTTCATAATTTTTGTTTTCAAAACTGCACATGGATTTAGAGAGAGGATGGGAGAACAAGGGAGATGATTATTTTTTTATGCATACTGCAGTGTTTTTTCTTTCCTACTATGCTCGTAGTACTTTGCCCAGCATCCTAGATTAACAGCCAACCCACTTGTGAATGTAATCGTTCTGTATCATTAGCGAACACATTAGCAGTGTAAATGCAACACATAGATTATATATTCTGCTTAGGTATTCCTGTGCTGATGAACCCAATGATCCCATTGTTGGAGCCAGTCCATCTCAGAAGTGGGGGCATCTCAGAGGCCCTAAGTACTTTCAGCTTCAGTAGTATTTGAGGATTCCCGGCAGCAGATTCACTAATTAAGTTCATGCTTCAAGGGCAATAATCTGGTGTCAAGACGTATCTATGATTAAATCATTCTGATGGTGATTTTCTTTTAATTATCATGGCCTGATCCAGAGTGCTACATCGAACCTGGCTCTTCTGAACTCAGTCGGGTACTCTGACATTGACTTCAGCTGATTTTGACTAATGCCATATAAAAAATGGTATAATCATGTTAATTAAAATTTTGGCTAAAAATATGGGAAAGAAGATACACTAAACCAATCCATAAAATTTCATTCAACTATTTCCATTCAACTAGTGTTATGTGCTTTATTGAAACTCAAAGATTTATTTCAATCCAGAACAGATTTAAGCCATAGGAACGGATAACTTCTTATATTTAATATTTTATGCAACAATGCAACTTCATTTCAAGCTTGTCTTCCTCAAATAGCAGATCACAGGGATAGCAGAGGTGGTTTTAGTATGTCACCCCGTTAATGCATTCACCTTGCTAATTTGCCTTATTGAAGACTCTCAGTTTTGTTCATAGGCGCGAAAAGTTAAACCAAGAACTGACCATGGTTCCTAATCCATGTTTTTCTTGTCCCTGAGCAATTAATAATTTTTAATTTGAGTAATTTTTAATCCTAAGTGAAACTCCCAAGTGAGAATCAAACCAAGACATTTCTCTGCCCTTACACTTTCCAGTCTTCTAGAGACGTCATCTTTTCCTCTTCAGGTTTCCTGGATCTTTCCTTTATTTAAAAACCAAAGGTCTTGTCGTCCAAGAGCTGGTAAGTATCTTCACTTTCCTTGTGGCTGATGGCAGGCAGCAGGCTGTCACTTTGGGGACCTCAGAAACAAAAGTCATGGCAGGGCAAACTCCAAAGCATCTTTTTCTATAAAAATGAGTAACAAGCTAAACAAATGCTATAGGCAGGTGGTAATAAAAATGTTGCCTGGACTACTGACCAATCGTGAATGCAGGTGCAAGCAACTTAAATTTTTTGTTTAAAATATCTGAAAATTATCACCAATTTTCTGTTCCCATGTAGCCAGATGATAGTCAATACTCATACATACAACTAAGACTAAGGACAAAATTTAAATCTATGTCTTGCGATTCCTTCTTCTCATGAATATCTAAACATTTGCATGACTGAAGTGTGGAGTGCTAAAGTGGAATAGCCTTGGCTGTCTAACAATGAGCTATGCTAACTATAAGCAAGGTTTATCCCAGGATTCTCTCGGTTTTGATTCTACTGACTTGTACTAATAGGAATTAATTGTTTTGAATCTTCTTTTATAGAGCATTCAAGATTACATTAGCTTCTATTTTTAATTTATGCCACTTCTAGTAAATAGGTTTACTAATATTAAGTATGAATGAGTTTTAGATATTTTTCTTGCATTCAGTGTATCACTTTTCCTTACTATTCAGTTAAAATCCTTTCCAAATGAAGCAAAGGTGACTAACAGAAGATAATTGAAAGTTTGACTAAGATTTTCTAGAAACAAGGAAGCAAGTGCCGCATCCTGTTGAACTCTATTAACATTTCATACCACAAGATGTTCCGTCTGCTAATATAAAACATAATAAGATGATTTGTCAGTAGATATATGCCAAACTTTTTATTCCACTCTCAGTCCATTTTATTTGCATATAAAGTGGCACATTTACACTCAACAATAACTAGTCCTGAAGGAATGATATTTAAGAGGAGAATATAATTAATCTATTCAGGTCATAAACATTTTCTTCAGGGCAATGGGCAACCATCTAAGACAACCTTCATAATCATGCATGTACATTTCTAAAATGCTTTAGAATGAGCTGGCAAAGCTGAAGATAGACAAAATGTTGTCATTTTATTCCAAGGAAATGTTTATGTTTGTCTTACGCAGCATTTTGAGAATTATCTTAACAAAAAATTCCTCTGTATTTTTTATGTTTGGCTTTGTGTTGATGCTGCATTCTGTTCCATAGTGTGCTTAAATGATATATGTATTGTGTTTCCCATCATTTTGTCTCGGAGCTCAAAAAGCATCCAGGAATTCTGCTGTTTTTCAAATATTATGACTGCCTTATATGGAAACTAGTTATAAAGCTACTTAGTAGTTCTAATTACAATAAAAGGTTTTCAGCAAGTCTGCCAAAAGAGAAGGCATTTTCTGAACACGTTTTCATGCTACTTCATCTTGACACATGGTTTTATAAACTTTAGCTATTTCTGTATTTTTTGAAAGTTGTGTAGATTAAGGAGGTGGAAGAGAGGTGGGAATTGGACAGTGTGTAGGGGAACTCTCTGGTCTGCTGCAGTATTCCACCCCCTTGTAGTACCGTGCAGGATGTTCCTGTTCTCTTCGCCGAATCTACAAGCTGCAAGGGGGGGTCATATTGATTGCAAATTATGTAGAGAGGCAATCAGTACAAAGAGCCAGATGTGTATGGGCGTAAATGAGATCAAAATCTGTTTAATTTTTTCCCATACTTCAGTTACAACATTTGCTCTGGAGAGAGGTGTTTTGCACTGGGAACTGATTTAAACCTTCTGGCCCATTTCCATAACTCCATCCCCATATTTTATAGTCATAAACTAATTTATATTCCAGGAGGCAGGGTCAGAATATCTGTAGTTCACCCAGTGCGCTCGCTCTCTGAACTGGAAGACAGCTCTCTCTCCCTTTGCAGGCTGAGCACATCCTCTCTCTTCTGCTTTTAGTTTCTAGCAGGCATGAGAACAAGGGCCCAAACCATGTGCTTTTGCAAGAAGGTCTCCCAAAGTTCAGTACAGTCTGCTGCCACTCACTATGCATGATCTTTGAGAATTTCACAGAAAAAACCCTTCAGTTCAGTTCTGTTGGAGCTTCCAAAATGTGGGCTATTCGCTCCCCAAGAGGCAATGCCCCTGTGCCAAGGAGTACACAGCTTCGTAATGAGGGGTGATAAATGCGTAAATAGGCAGAGGGTGTGTGAGAAAACACGGGGGAAGCAGTCGTAGCTACTTGAGTTTACATGTGTACCTATTTTGACGTAATATTTTAAAAAAATGAAAGGAAAAAGGAAAATAATGCTAAGTAGTCACAAAAGCCGCTAGTCAACAAAGCACTTGCTTAAACCACTATATTGCTGTGGGATGGGCTCAAACCTATGCACTCAGTTCCCTTTAATGCCAATACAAGCTGCCTATGGAGCCCTATGAAAAACTGTTTCATTTCTTAAAAAAATTTTTAAATGTTCATTTTCTTTTCTTAGGCACAAAAGGGCCAACAGATAATGTTTAAGCCCAGAAAGTGAGTAGACTCTGAGCCGCTTCTGAGGCACCGTTATTACCCTGTGATAAACTGATCTACCACACACAGATAAGTCAAAGACAAGTAACAGTCACAAGAGTGAATCTGAAATAACTGGTAATTACTGATGACAGTACAATGCAAACCTTTCATACCTTGATTAACTGTAACTAATCATGTGAGTTTATCATCTTTATAATCTATTTTAGATATTTTGTGGACATAGGTGAAGAAAACAATGGCCCACATTTACCAGTCAGGAACACTCAGTTATTGCACATGCAGCAAGCAATTCAATCTGATCATTAAACTTCAGATTTAATCTCATGTTCCCAACAAATTCAAACTGCTCTTAGAGCAGCGTCAAAGGACTCGCCACAGCAGAAGATCAGTTTGTCATGCTCTTATTATCACTGCGCTTCAACTCGGAGGAAAGCAGAGTTCGGTTGGAGCTTGATAGACAGAGGAACTGATGGTTGTATATCTGTGTCATAAAGCAGATGGATTGGTGTTAGCGTGTGCATTTCACTCTGTGCGAGGGAGAAAAAGTGTATAGCTACTGTATATGAATGATACCATTTTCCTTGTGATGGGATTTTTAATAGTCAGAATCTAATGGGCCAAACAGACGGCTGCTCCGAGGAAAATGAGAAGGCTGTAGGGACAGAGCTGCCTTTCTGAAGGCCACGCATCTATTTGGGACTTAGGGCTTCTCTGAAAATGTGTTTCTAATTTTGGCATATCAGTAGGAAAGAAATTCTGAGCCTAAGTGGGATGGAGTGAAATGTTTTACTTTATATATACACACACACACACACACACACACACACACACACAGATATATATATATATATATATGTATGGTTCAGGCTTTTGAGTTTTAGTGGCTTTTAAAAATGTAATCACATTTATCCTGTGAGCTCTTCAGATTCTCTCACTCTTAATTTTCTACTGACACCTGTACACCTATCTCGTAAAACGCAGGACGATGCACGCTCAGCGCCTCTCACTGAGCAGGTGTGCAGTTATGATACGGCCGATCTCCTGTCAGTGGAGGGACTTGCACTGTCTCATCCTCTTCCTGCTTTGTTCTCTGCGATGGGTTTTTACCTTCCTGATGAAAAATCAAGCCCTTGGTGGGAACACGGCGGGGTGGATTGCAGAAAGCAAATGGCAGAGCTGGCAAGGAGAAGGTAACGGGATTTTCCGTTAGCTCCATCTCCGCAAATTTCCACTGGGATAAAGTGAATTTCAGCAGCAGTAAAATTCATTGCATCTGGACTAACCTCGCGGAAGGAGGCTTTCTGTCTGCGGTATGACAGGAGAGGCATGGCCTAGAGAAAATCAATGAAGAGGCAATTGAGAGCAGTGAGCTGTTCCTGTAAAGTGCAAACTTATCACCATCGTGAGCAGATAATAAGAATCATTTCATTTACACTGTAGAAACTTGTTCAAGGCAGCAGCAGAGGTGTAATAACAGACTTTACTTCTGGAACTGACAGCAGGGGATTGAGGTAATCCTCAGGCAGACACCGGTCCCCGCATTTTTCCCCCCTATTTTATGAAAGGTCATATTTCTTCCCTGAAACCTGAGGCCTTTTTGGACTTGAAATCTTGAGCCTTCAGTGAAAGGGCTGCATGACCCAGTGCCCAGGAGTGCTGACACCTCCCGCCTAAAGTCTAAACTTACCCCACGCTGTTGCCGGCAAGAGAGCTTATAGAAAGGGGAGCTTATAGGATTGAGCCACCCACTCTTTGCCAGCCCTGGTTCCCCCCCGCCTTGATGGCAACAGCACGGGTGGATCCAGTTGCTGTAGCCCTAGTACATGTATTACTGTTCACTCTGTTCTTGTTCTGGTGGAAGGAGAGCAGAGCACCATATATTGGTGACTTGTAATGAACAGAAATTTTTGACATGCTTGGATAAAAGGTAAAATTCAGCTGGGTTCAGTGCTACCTTTTAATTATCACAAGCCCTGCAAGGACCTGAACGGCTGTTAAAGGGACTCAGGGATTTCCCTAACTCCTGCGCTAAAACTTACCCGTTCTTCTGAAAGACCTGTAGTCAGAACTACTGAAAACAGAGGACCCAGACTTCTCCAGCTCTGTCCTCTCTTCATCACGATCTTTTATGCATTTTAGTTTAAAGAAATAGAAAGAGATCATCCGGCACATAATACTTAGGGAGTACAGGAGGATGGAAAGCTGTCAGGTTAATCCACATAGAAGTCTGGGGACAGCCCGAGGTTAAAACCCTTTCAGAAGAGGTCAGTTCTGAAGGGTGTGCTCACTTGTAATGGGGTTCTCTTGAGTAATTTAAAGCTCCTTCTGAGATCTTAATGATCTGCATTCAGTGTTTCTTTCTGAATGCCTGCATTTTATTACCTCCTATGAAGCTCCCAGGGCTCCCAGTGAAATTTGTTCAACTGTTTGCAATCACACCAACCCACCCACCCATCCCCATGAAGTCATGCACAAAAACTGCAGGATGTCAAATGTCGTAGGCATTTCTTCATTGCCTCTGAATCCAGGATCCCTCTGCTAACCCTGACCCAAGCCCAGGCTTATTTATGACTTACAACTAGAGCAATGTATTTGTTTTTTATTAAGCAAAAGCCCATGAGACCAGTTTTAAAATGAAACTAAAAAATGCACAGGAGCCTAAATATCTGTCTTTTTTGTAATGTACAAGACTCTCCAGCAAGTCATAATGCAGTTGATACGTTGCACAATTTATGCTACAAACTAATCAAGTCAAGATGGCTAAAATGGGCTGTTAATTCATTTATATCCTTTCTTGTGTTTTCAAGGACCTAATAACATTCACTTTAACTATAATAAGGATGGATTGCATAGTTATTTATAAAAAAGGAAACCACTTTTATTCAATCAAAACATTTTTGGTAAAGTAGATTTTTTTGAAGTGTTTATGGTCTGGATGGATTGCATGACTATTGCTACTGTTCTTGCTGATTCAATCATTTTACTGTTAGTGGAGTCAATGACCAAATATTCCATCAAACAAAACAGGAATTAGATACTTGAATTATTTCTGTCAATTAAATCATTATTATTTGTTTTAAACATAGGGGTTTATTGCATGTTACTATTTAACCTAACATTAACAGCCATCAGGATGACATGAAACATTCACAGTACTCAGCTTTTAGTTAATGTGCTTTAGAACCTCACAAGAAGACTTAACATCTCTAACTATTGTGGCAGTAAAACCTGTTTAAAACAAAGATCAGAAATATACCCATAATTGAAAGATTCAAAGTGCTAGGAAATCAAGTACTCCTGTAGAAAACTGTATTGAGTCCTGACCTTACAAATGATTGCACATACTTGTGTTTCTGTTTCTGCAGTTTTCTGCCAATGTAGGACAAGAATCTGCCTGCACAGACTAAAAATGGCCCTAAAATTGCAGGACTTCCAATTGCTGTGCTCCCCTAAACTCCTTCCTCTTTACACGAGCCTTGCCATGAAATAAATGAGGTTTTAATCTCAAGGAAGTGACCATTCCATAATTCCGAAATCTAAGTATCTGGCTGGAGATGCCTTTATGAGCTCTGACTTTTGTAACATAGAGAGGACACAGAGAATCAGATTAATTTAAAATGTTTCAAGTTGCCATTCCCAGCCTCAAAACTTCAGTATCACTTCGCTGCTTATGCAAAATTCAGTTGGTGGCTTTTTTTCCTGCACGGTTTTGGGCAGTGCTGTAAAATTGTAAGTTTGTATGAACAAATTCTTCTCCTGAGGTACACAAATTCATGTATTCGCACACACTCAACTGAATCATAAAATAACAAGATTACTTATTATAATGTAAGGATTTCTGAAAGGAGTTGGGTACACTGGAAAATTTGTTGCCCAAGTGAAAAAAACCCTAGCCATTAGCTTGTATTATATATTTGAATAATATAAATGATCCCACAGCTCTTCCCCAAGGACATATTGCTGTTTGTTGGGGGGCTGGTTGTTCGCTGTAGCAGTTTCCAACAGGTTGCCTATCAAGCTGGTCCTAAGCAATCAAACAAGGAACATGGAGAAATGTTAGGTAAGGAAGTGTCTTTGTATTTGCTCCTCCAGTTTGCTTTTAACTCTTTGTAATAACATACTAGACCTGTGCTTGTCACCATGTGAAAAGTGTGGTCTGATGACATTGTGGCACCTGAATTTAATTCAAATTCTAACTAGATTCACTGGGTTGAAAGGTTGTATAAAATAATCTAACTGCAGCCTGGGCTGACTACTCTTACAGGTATGAGGCTGGATTTTGCCTTACATTGCTGGAGACTTCTTGACTTCTGGGTAGTTAATGACACAAATTAGACTGCAATGACATTGTCATTTACAAACTAGCAGAAATGTTCTAAATAATACCCAACATCATGTAATGATTTGAGGTTAAGCATCCACTTATTTTAATAGGTTTATTTATTTTGTTCAACCCCGAGAAGCTATCATTGACACTGGACCATTGCTTTTAATTGCCTCACTTAAACAGCACATTTTGAAGCCTGCAATTGTTTTTATGATTGTTAAAACACTGGTTGCACAACTAATATCAAGAAATTATTTCTTTTTTACACTTCTTGAATTTTCAGCCTGGCAAATGCTTGAACAATCAGTAATGTTCAAGTGAGCTGTCCCATGGAAGACAAAGTTTAATAGTCAGTTTTCTTATGCAGCGCAGAGGTAGAGAATAGCTGCAGAGTCACCTAGTATTTAATGTGAGCTGGTAGGAGCACAGCTGGTCCTCACGTGTCACAACACATAGACTCAGCAATGTATACCTAAGGCAGCCCTAGTGATTGTGGTGGGCCAGCAACTGAAAAAGGCATTGGCCCCTTTCTATGTCAGTTTGTGCATCTGTTCCTGGCATGAAGGTGTGTTTAATTCCCTACAGAAAGGACATGAACATATTTCCATGCACTGCTCTGTGACATAGTGACCACTGCCAGGATAGTCCTATTTTTTTGAGCAAGATCTGTTCTCATATAAATCTATATGTAAACTGTCTTCCATTTAGCCATGCAACCTGTATTTATTTTGCTCTGCCTAGTGGATAATAGGTTGCTTTAGCTAGAAAGTTGGTTTTGCAGCATCTTGGATAAACTCTTCCTACAAAATACACTGAGGTGATAGAAACTTTTTCATTTACTTGAAATAATGCAAAAGGAAAGTTCCTGACACCCTGTGTGTCACACACCCAGGCTGCCAGATGCATGCCTGCATCCAGCAGGGAACACTTGCTTTGAATTACGTGGCCACTGAGTTACGTTACATCAGTGTTCTGCTTAATTTTTTTCCCTTCTTATTACAAGGGCATTCTGTTGACATCTATAATTTGAGTCCCTGGTCTCATTACTTATGGCCGTTATGTTGGGTAATTTAGCAGTTGTATACAAAGAAAACTGGTGCAAGAAGCTCTATAAGTTGGATGGACAGGGGGGCATTGATGTGGAAGATTATTACCCTGAATCTGTTAACAAAATCTGCCAAACACCAGCAGCAGGTTCTTAGCAAGCAGTATGGAGAGCCACAGAGATGCAATTTTTCCATGACTCGTCTTCACCCTCAAAAGTGGGTGAAATTAGCCTTAGATAGGACCACCATGCCGATGAAGTTTGTTCTGACATTTGACCTGTACTGGGCAGTCAGGTAACAGTAGGCATTCAATAAATTAATCTTCAGTGGCATAATGCTTTCCTACTCTTTCTCTCATTTCTCATCCCCTGCTTGTTTCCATGTATGCAGAAGAGAAGAATTTATGACGTGTGACTGAAATGTAAAACCTCGTCAAAGCTTGTGCACTCAGTTGCTTTGGTACCTCAAACCACTAAATATTTAACAAATAACACTGTGGCACTGGTATTTTTCCTTTCAGTTAGACATTATTCCTAGAAAGCAAGTTCCGGTAAGAAGTCTAAGACTTTTTGATGAACCAAGATTTATAAAGTAATTCAGAGATGTAAAGAACTATATAAATGCTAAGTGTTATTATTCATGAGTAATCAACTGAACAATTAACATAAAGAATGGCAGTCCTCTTACTTGCACTTTTGATGTTAAATAAAGAGAGACCAATAATACATAATGAATGGAAATAAAGCCAAATGAATTTCTGAATTTTGTTTGTAGATGAGTACATACATCAAACGGCCATCTGCCCATGTAGAAAGGATTAGTGCTCTGGTATCATTTTTATCTACAGCTGAGAAAAGAAGAGAAATATAGTATTTCTCTTCTGTAGCCTCCAGTACAAATCTGTTGTAGATATGACTGTAATACTAGTTGTGACTCAACATTAGAAGGCCATACAAAGTTGGAAAGTAGAGGATACAAAGTGCTATTTCAAAAGCCATAGTGAACCTCATGAACTTTCACAGGGCACAGTGAGATGGCTGTGATTCCCTGAACAACATGGGTGTAATAATGAAACTGGAATTAAAAGTCATTTTTTCCAGAGTGTTTTAAGAAAAGATAAACAAAAGAGAAATGAAATTAAATGAATAAAATAAAATAAAATAAAATAAAATAAAATACATCCATATGCTATAGATTTTGGCAACTCATATACAAAATTGTTTGGAAAGGGAGCACCCAGCCTTGTTGTGTTTATATTATCACTGAATCTTTTGGTATGTCTCAGCAAAGACCATATGCTGTATTTATTTTCAAAGTCACAGCTTAGGAAAGATTTTATAGGTCAAGCTGTTAAATACCATTCTAGTTCATGGGCTGCAATTTTGAACAGTTACCTATGCATATGCCAGAGTGTTTGAATTTGGCCAAATGCTAAAAGCCCTTGTTTCTAGCAGATCAAGTGAAGGAAAACATGATCTGTGATGTGTACCCTCTGGTTTTTACCAATCTGTTTCTGGGCTTCTGACCAGAAATTCTATAGTAAAACATATGAGCATTGTCAAAGTTAGGTGAACAGCGTGGCAATTTTCCTCTGTCTTTCCTAGTAATAAACTATATTAAAGCACAATATTTAATTTTGTGATAAAAGAATTCTCTTAGAAAAGTGTTTTGTGGTACAGAAAGGGAGAAGCTGGGGCAATATTGTATGTACTCTATTATACAATGTTCCTTCTTCACCTCAACTTATTTTGTGGCCAGCAAGAATTGGTGTCTTTGGAAAAGTATACGTTGAATGTACATGGAACACCATGTACATTCATGGTAAAACAAAACAGAGAAAAGGCTGTCAGTAATACAAAACACTGCAAATAGAATTAGAGATTTTTTCAAACAAATATTACAAATCTAGTGTTCTTCATAGAGTTTTCCTTGCATATTTCAATGTTACATACTTAAATTTAAAGGCTAAGTTGCAGCATACTATGTATGCTGTACACTGTGTAGTGGGTAATACATGTCACCTGCAGCCGTCAGAACTGGGGAAGGATTGTAGCGCTTCAGGTCCTTTCTGAATCCTGTCAAACACTATCAGCAAGTAAACAGTGTTTTTATCTCTACAGCTAATAGCATTTCAGCAGCAAAGTTAATAGGTGACTAGTTCTCAGTTGCTGTTGAAGGAGCAGCCCACATACTGTTCCTGAACTGGGGAAGATGTTTAATTTATTATGTGAATATGATTCTCTGAATCCCTCTGTTCAGTGCTAGCTTGCATAGGGGTAAATATCCCTAATGTGTATTCACTGAAAATTTGTGCGTGTGCGTTTTGATGTCAACTGGCTCTATCCAAGATTTATAGAAATGTGATAGAAAATATATTGTAAACACATAGATTTTAATACATAATTCATCTTACATTACTTACCACAGATTTCAGAAGCTATGTAGATTTAGGATTTAGACATTCATATGTCTCTAAGTGTATCCACAGCTACTTAACATAAAACAGGCATTTTGAAGAACAAATAGGAAGCTGTGTGCTTCAGAGCCGGAGCTACCTAGCTGATGGGAAGCCAGAGGAGACCATCTTGCACAGTTGTTCCTTAGTGGTCTGTTCTGGACATGCTGGAGCTGGTGCAGAGCTGCCCACCAAGATGAGCCTGGGACAGCAGATGGAGGGGGTGAGAGAGCTGGTTTGTTCAGGAGTATGAAGAGAAGGCTGAGGAGAGATGTCATTGTTGTCTACATCTACCTAAGGGAAGGGTAATGGGAAAGATGGAGCTAGTCTCTTCTTGGAGGTGCGCAGTGAAAGAATGAGCAATGGGCAGCAGGTGCTTGAAGGGAAGTTCTGGTTTGATACTAGGAGAAAATTTTTACCGTCAGGGTGATCAAACACTGAAACAGGTTGCCCAGAGAGGCTGTGGACTCTTGGAGACATTGGCTGGCTATGACCTACTTTAACATGATCTAACTTTGAAGTTGATCCTGCTTTGCATGGGGGGGTTCCACCAGATAACCCAGAGGTCCCTTTTAACCTAACTTAATCTATTCTTTTCCTAGGGCTCATATACCTTTGTCTGAAATAGCTGGGCCTAGCCATTATCAGAGACAAGACCAATGGAGTAGATGAACTGGGTTCAGTAAATCTCAGATATCCATTTTTATTAAGATATAGAGACAGCAAAAGTATCAGTATAATTATTTTCTGCGTAAACGGACAATAGACCTTTGTGGTCCATCCAACATGGTTAACATAAGACAGATGCTTTAAAAATGCCTATAGACAGTTCTCTATAAATATGATCACTACGTTTAGTGCTTCATATGAAAAAATGTCTTTCCAGCTTGCATTTGCATGCTTTGTTAGAAATGAGAATAGGTATAAAGGTATATTTTCTTCCAAAATACCACAGTTATATAGATGGTACCTCCTAAATGTGTTTGTAGATGATCCCTATTTTAAATATTAAGTAGCTGTTTAACTTATGTTAGGGAAAATAGATCTTCATGACTGTTATTATTATTGGCTGGGATCATACAGTAGTAAAAATTGAGAACACTTCTTTTATTACCTGAAATGATGCCCGATACTGAGGCAGCTGATCCTTTCCCTAGAAGTGATTCTAGATCCACCTCCCTAGATCCTAGGACAGTGATCGGTAGTGTTAGAAACTTCCTTTCATAATTAGTGTAAGTTTATTTTTTTCTTAAATTTAGTCATACTTGTGCTCTTTCTCTTTCAAGTATTTATATGCATTTTCTTCACTTCTGTGGGAAAAAAAATTCTAAATAGCAACAGACTCATGGGAAACAAACTTGGCTTTTTAAAAGCTACTGTCTCTTAGCATGCACCTATACATCCTTTCATGTGTGTGTGTGTGTATATATATATATATATACATAAACACACATATTTTGTGAGTTTGGTTCTTTTATTGCTTTTGGCCAGCTGCAAATGTAAACATCCAGTTGCTTTATCTCCCATTTTGATTACAAGACTTTTTCTGTTTGATAACAGGAGATTGCACAGAGAAATAGCATCTGACAGTGTGCAAATAAAATACCTGTCCCTTTGTCAGACAGGTTTACAGTCATATAAAAACACACAAAAGGAGTGAAAACAACTGCACAAATGCAGGGCAGACATAAATCTTGTTTGAGCAAAGCTGAAAAGTGGAATCTGACTCCTGGAGTAAGGGGGGAGAGGGAGAACTTCATGTTTTGAGGTGTCCTGTGCGGGAACTAAGATCACATCGTTCACTTTTACTTTCCATTGATGAGACACAGTTCTGGGAAAGGCACTCAGGTTTGGCATCTTTCCCTGGGCTTAACAGGCGCTGAAGGTCACATCCAGGGGGATCCCAGCTGGGGTTCCAAAGCGCCTAACCACTTACACTGGCACAGAGCAGGATGTCTCTATTTTTAAGCTCTAAAGCTCTACACAAATAGGCCCAAGATTTAGCGAGGACACAATAATTGCTTTCCTTTCAACAGCAGGTGACACATTTCCCACTGAGAAAAATATAATCCTGCTGCTTTTAGTCATAACAGGAGCAACAGGAGAAAAATAGGCAAGGAAGTGGGGAAATGTCGCCAGTCGTGTCCTGGAAAAGCCATTTGCAGGCATGAGCAAGCCTCTAAGTGCACAAAATTAAAGCATTAATTGACATGTCTAAGTTTATTGTCCATGAGCTGCAAGTCCCCAGATGATACTATTTAATAATTAACTGAAATTTTCCAAGTTCACAGAATGGTGCGAACTCTTTATTGTTCCTTTTCCTTGCTGTTTTTGCCCTGGGTAGCACACTGCGACCGAGCAGGGAGAATGTGTGTGTCCCGGGCGGCGTGAGTACAGACAGCAGCTCCATGGGCTGGTCCAGAGAGAGGATGAGCGTGGAAAGGGCTTTGACACCGCTCTGCACATTTAGCAATGCAGACACACGCTGTTCTGTCATTTGAATTGAGAGCAATAATATTTTACCTCTCTTACTGAATATCTGATATCGATATCTGACTGCATCCCTTTCTCTGTCATTGTTCATGTAGACCCCAAACCTGGAGCTCATTTCAAAACTCAGTCCTATCTGCAAACTCAGTCAAACTGAGGTTTTCCTCCAACCTTGGGATGGCCAAGGCAGGAAGGGTGCCTTCGTATAGCAGTATAGCTGGGCTCCACGTCTCACTGTCCCTCTGAGAGCTAGTACATGCTGATGAAAATAATAATGTAAATTGGTGGTAGACATGGTGAAATCTAGCCAAATATTGTACTCCTGTGTCACTGGAATTGCAGTGCTATCCACTGGAAAGCAGCCTGTTTTGCAGACTTTCCCAAAGCTTTGAGGGCATGCAAATAATCATTGTGGAACTAATTAGTGTTCCCATATAGATTATAAGTTAGTAAATACTTCTGGAGTTTGCAGTCATGTTCAATAATTTCCTCTTGGTGAATATTAGTATGTGTCTCATATCTTCGGTGTGCGTAACCATTTTCAGATAAAGCAGATATAGCATATCAGTGCTATAAATTAAAATTAGATGAGGAGGAAATCCTCAGATATCCCAGGAGAATAATACGTCTCCGCTTTACTCCAACTCCAAGCTACATTTATGATGTACTATATCTGTTAAGAGTTGAATGCTGCCTTTTTTAAAAGAAAGGTTTTCCCCATGTAGCACTAATTATAGCTAAATGAATAATTACTGATTTCTGGAAAGCAGAAAACTCTGCCTTGTTTATAATAACTTAGTATTAGATTTGAAAGAAGCAGCTCTAATCAGGAGCATTTTAGGAGACAAATAATCTAAAGTTCTTTTTCATCAAAATTTAAAAGATAAAACAATTCAGTATGGCTTGAGATCTATCAGCTGATACATATTAGCATAGGCAGTACAATCTGTCAAAGCAGCAAAAAATGACTTGTCCCTGAGGCGTCACTAGAGCTGACTGCATAACTCTCTTTTGGAAAGGGCCTCTCCAGTTTTCAAGACCATAAGATTAAGTCACTGGATCCTAACTAAATACAGGCTTTTTGAATGAGCTTATTTTTTGTACGTGTGCATGTGAGTATGTATAATGCACATACATACTTGGCATGTTTCTGATGGCAGGTTAGGGAGATGTGTGTAATCAGACTAAAGGACTGGAAGGACTTAGGACATCTTACTTTCAGCCACAGTCTTGCCAGAATGACTCAGAGAATGGGACTTGTTCGGTGACTCAGTTTCCCCCAGCATGGAGATCAGTCCAATCATCTCTGCGACATTCTTTGCTCTTTTGGCATTGCAGGAGAGCCTGCAAAGTTTTGCAGTCTGAAATGGCAGACTCATTTGCCTTGTCCTAATCCTCCCCATGCACCATATTTACTTTGTGGCTAGACAGATACTTTCATATTCAGTAAGTCCTTCTGGCCCCAGGCATCTGATGCGTGAATGCAAAGTAATATAAGGGGGAATTCAGCTATCCACATAAATGATTGTGTCTTTCAAATATGTACAGAGGAAGGGTTTTTTTACCTTACACGGTATGAATGCAAGTATCAAAGGAAAGGAATTTATATGCTGGGCTTCCTTGCCCTCCCTCTCTCAGAAAGAGAAGAGCAAGGCAATTGGATACATAGGAAGGAACGGGGAGACAGTTTTGAAAATTTACCAAAAGTCTAGGGTAATTTCAGAAATCTCCAAGGGAGCAGAATGAGCACATTCTCATTAAAATCTCGTTAGGTGCCTGTCTGCATCTTTAGATGTTTAAATTCCCCATCTAACGCCGTGCTGTTTTGTTTCCTTTGCGATTTGTGCTTCTCCCTTCAACAACTGGAGTGACACAGGCAAGAGTGGCTGGGCTGATAGACCCAGGCCATACCAAGCTCTGAGGTATGCTTGTTTAAGTGAGCACTGCAGGGTTGGTCATAATCTGAAATCCTACCTTGAGCATCCTCATCAGGAGAGACTACAGCAGGAGAACTCGCTGGGATGCCACATCTAGGGCCTTTTCTGCAGGGGAGCTGTTTTAGCCACATCTCAGGTGCATGGAGGAGGCATTCTCTCTTAAAGCCCTATTCCTTCACTGCTACCACAAAAACTTCTGCTTGAACAATTTTGTTTTACAAGACTCAGAATTATAAAGGACACTTAGAAGAGAAGGGAGGTGAGACAAGAGAAATAGCTCTGCTCACCAGCAAAACTTTTGAGCGCTCCCCTACAAGTCTCCAACCATGAAGCGTTGAGGCATCCTCTTGCTAGGAGCGTTTGCCATGCTTTCATAGCGTCCACCGTCTCCACATCCAAAGAGTGAGTTTGTGACACTTGAGGTTGTGAAAAAATTTCCACTGAGTCCCATAAGACCAGAGGATAGTACTGTTGTGCGGTGAGGATGTTTGATATCCAAACAGAAACAGTTGGAAAGGAGAAGAGGAGGAAGGTTATTATTCAGCGTAAGGGCCTTTTCTTTGAGAGGGGGATTGCTGAAGTACACATGATATGCCTTTATATAGAAGTAGTTTGAAAGCTTTAAACTGACTTACTTGCTTTTGTTCTTAAAGCTTTTGTAGATGATTTATGAAAAGTGTTATTTCTATTACTCAGGCATATGAAAAGAAGCAAATTATCTTATTACATTATGTGGACAGTCAAAAGGAGAGTTAAATGGACCATACGACTTTCTCTTAAAACATTAATTTTCTTGTGTTGTCTTTAATTTCCTTGATAATGAAATGTTCACAATAGCCACTGGATATTACTGTATGCAGATAAATTAGATTGTTCCCGTTAGATGTAAATCCTCTCCTAGACTTGTCATCAGGATGTGATTACTGTAAATTTCTCTATACTTGTGAAATGCCAATTCCTGAAAACATTTCCTGTTGGAAAACAAGAGATTTTCAGAGTCTTTTCATTTAAATACTGTCAAGTTGATGGCTGTGGAAATGCTTTTTAAATGAATGATTAAGGACTGTATCTGAAGTTTGAAAATTGCTTTTCCTCCCCTGAATAAGTTTAATTCTGCAGTATCAATGAGACTTGCAGATGCTCAGCACTTTCCACAGCAAAGACAAGCAAGATTACATGAGGACGCCTGAGTGGGTACAATGCTTGAGTTTTATGGCTACCTTGATGTCTGTGACACCTTAAAACCATACTTAGGCAGTAGGCTTCTCTTTATGGGAGGAGTGAGATCTGAGAAGTTCCTACCATTCCCGCAACCTTCCCGTGGGAGCTGGACCCCTGCGAGACCTGCCCCACCGCCGCTGTACATCCCGCCTGCTCGGGGCTCTGCCACTGCCTAAGCCCTGGGACAGGGCAGAGCCTTCGAGACTAATCAACCTGTTCCCTAATAATACGTATGAAATGCATGTCAGTGTAGATGATCAAGATTTGGAAGGGAATACATACCTTATTCTTTAGCACTTTCTGGGCTGCAATCTCTCTTAACTTTTGAAGTTTCTTAAAGTTAGGGGTTTTTTTTTCCTGTGATTTAATGTAAGCTCAATATTTCCAATCTAGAGTATGCATGCAAACATTTTAAGGCTTATGGAAATTAGTCTAAATCATCAGCTCTTGCAAGGATCATACAATAAATTGTCTGTGATTCATGCATGAGCACCTACGCAGTTCAGAGGCAGTATTTCAATGCTTCTGTTGCATATGAATTATTGCCACTGGTTTTGAATGCTCAGAAACATGAGATGCTTGACAAATGCTAGATGACAGCAAGAGGTCAGTATGTATCAGAGTGTTTATGTAAAATAATTAGTATTCCCAAATGACACTTTTTTTAAACCAGCGTTTAAAAATCTTTTTGTCTAATTACTCTAACACCCACCCATTAACAGCAGAGAGGAAAAAACTTCTTAGTTTGTGTATCTCTCATCTGTCTTCATTTTAGACTGACATGCCCTCAGTTAATTCCATCAAGGTTGGCCTGATTCCAGCTGAAGCTGACCCATAACACCATTACACACAGGAAACGGGATGTCACCTTTGTGTGAAAAAAAAATGCTTTTAGATACACAATTGATAGGTATTTTGTTTTAATTCATCCTCTGTGTCTCAGACCAGTGAGAACCAAGGCTTCTGCAGGTAATTGTGTATATGTCTCTTTCCTAAGAGAGAGACGCAGTATCGAAACATCACAAAGTCAGCAGTAGAGCAGCAGGTACACTAACATGACTCATCACTTGTCACCATAGATTTTCTGGCTGATGATGATAAAGGTCTTTAAAATGTAATTCAGTTAAATATTGTAAAGAACTTTTCCAGTAAGCCGCAGTTAGTGACGAAAATTAGATTAGCAGAAATATAAAGGTTTATGCTTATGTTCTCACTGTTAATTCACATTAAGTTCCCTGTGGATTAAAAGATTCATGTTTAAGAGACATGGACAGCTAAGTATATCACTTGCTATTTCACACATAAAACTAAGGGCATTTTTAAAGTTACATTTTTGAATGCTAACTGGCAAGATAGTGTATAAAACAAAAAGCTATCATGTAATCTGAACTGTCACTACATATCCTGTGTAGCAGCCGCCAATGAATATTTATCTAAACAAGTATTTTCAAGGCTTTCATGCTACAGTTTGTGTTTGCTTCAGTCTTATTTGAATAAACAGAATGTTTTGCAATAACTCTAACTAATATCTCTAGGCACATAACATTTGAGATGGATCTGCAATTCAGTGCAGTAATATTCAACTGCAGAAAAATTATTAGTGTTAACCAGGAGCTAAATTACAGCTTTGATTTCACTGGTACCGCATTGTACCTGTGAATTCTAAAATGCTGAATGAAATTAAAGGTTCACTTTAATTTTTATGAAAAGGAAATAGATTCTCATTAAATTGAGTAGTGTCGTTATATTTGTTTAGCATCTACTGCACATGGCATGCTGAAGTTACAAGCGTTCAGTCAACAAAACGTTAATAATGTGTTAGACCACTTATAAAAGCACAAGATAATAATGATTATTAATACAATTGTTATATGCAGGAGTTGAAGGACTTTTACTTTGTTTGGAACATAAGCGAGGAGGAAAACCTGCCAATTTCTACTTTATGAAAACCTTTATGTTAGGCTCAGTTACTCCTACACGTTAAACTCAACGATTTGCATCCATATTCACCCAAGCGCATCATCTCCCTGCTCCACTTCTGACTCCAGGTCAATAAAGGCTGTCCCCCGAGACCCTTCTCCATGCGGTAAAGCCGCTCTAGCTCTCGGCTTTCCATCAAAGCAACCTTTTACACTCGCCTTCCTCGGCTGGCGCGCAGCTCTCTCTGGCTTTCAGAAGGACACAGAGGCTGCTGCACGGCCGCTTGCAGCACACCTGCCACTGAGGCCAGCTGAAGAGCTGGAGCACTGCGCTCATGTAAAAATCCATGTCTGCAGGGAACTGCAACCAAGCAGCACTCTGTTGTGTCATTTTGCATCCTATTTAGTCCAAGTACGTTCTAATCTTGCCAATGCAGCTCATGGCCACTACCGTCCCAGACTGATACGTATGTCTGTAAGTGTTTATAGCATCGGCAGGGATGGCAGGGTTGGAGTTGCAGCCCAGCAAGAAATTGTGCCTTCAGTGCTTTTGTGCTTTCTGTTCCACCCAGAATCTACCAAGAATTAGTGGGTATAACTAAAGGCACTGCTTTGGCTTAAGTATTTAACAGGCCTACACAACATAAATGCATGCTTGTATGCTGTTTGCTGACACAAATGTTCCAGCTCTTATTCCCTTTCTGGGACTTTACTGAACTTTCTGCTTACAGCTTACCATTAAAGTGAAACATTTTCCTTCCACTAAATCCACTTTCACTAAATCCCTGATATACTTAAAGTTTATCTCCAACCAGTCTCACATGATGCTGTCTAGCCTGTACACCACTTAGGAAATGCCAAACTTCTTACGATTAATCCCCCGACCCCAGAAAGTCAGCTTCCATGGTGCTCTTGCCTGTCCTGCTCTGGGACTGCGAGCTCGTAAGCGGCAACAGTCGGTGGCTGTCAGAGAGCTGCTGCAGTTGGGATCAGAGCTCCTTACGGGAGACCTGCTTTGCAGAACTGTCAGGGAAGGTTAGCTTCCTCACATGCATTGAATCGTTACCTACAAGAAAATACACTGAAAATTTTAGAGAATTTTTTTTTTTCATTTGCACAAATAACTACAAGCAGGGCTAATCCTGTTGCATTTATGAATGTTTTTATTTTCTTGAATATCTCATGGAAATTAGTGGGAATTTTGGTTGAAGAAAGAGTGTGATTTGGGCAACAGTTTACATCTGATTCATGCCTTAGACTCCATTGTGTCCTACAATCAATCAATAACCTAAGCTGAACCAGCTGCAAACCCTGGTAATGACAGCTGACAATAAATGTGCTTCAGGTAGAACATGAGCTGACAGCGCTCCCTGAGAGCACGGCTGCTGCTTTGCTTATAATAAAACTATAAAAACGCATAGGTATATTTGTGTGTTAGCGTCTGATTCATTTGGTTTTTTCTCTATACAAACGCAGAGTGAAAAAGCAAACCAATGAAGGGGGGATATTTAGGAGCACATTTATTTGCATGTTCCATCTTTTATCTGTGTGTATCACACAGATGAGATAGATGAATGCGAGTCAGAGTAGTTCCACTGAATTCAGCATACCAGGAAGAGGCAGTGTGCTGGAAGCAGCTTCTGAGATTTCCTGAGCATTGCTCCATTTTTAACGCCGAGATAAATTTTTCTTGAGTATAGATATGTGTGTGCGAGGCATTGCAAGCAGAGCCGTCGACACAGAGAGTAATTTTCAAAATGTGCTATAACAAGTTCCCTCCTCTGTTTGAAAAAGTCTGTGGCTAGAGCAGAGCATGGTGGCAGGCGGGCAAAAAAGGGATGGCAGGAGAAAGAGAGTGAGACCTGCCTGGAAAGGAGGTCTCAGCCTCTAGCGCTGTGCTTCACCTTCTCTCTGCTCATCTCCAGTTTCTCTGTTTTCCATGCATACAAACCCTAAAGGGTCAATAATTTGGGTTTTGCTAAACCTTGGGTTACCCTTGTACTTAGAGCAGGGGATGGAAGCTGGAAATCCTCACAACTTTTTCTTGCCTTGTTTTGCCCACTGATGCTTGGATGCATTTCGGGATCATCAGATTGATACGCCTATAGCATTGTGTTGAATTTTTACCTTACATTTATATATTTTATATATATGTATATATATTATATTTTTACTATGGACTTTAAATAAGAGAATGATTAAACTAATGAGCATCTACTGCTTGTTTATTTAGTTTGTTTTTAAGTAGAAATAAAACGATATGAAGATACGCTTGATTTGTGTGTGTGTACCTTGTTCCTTGTCAGAACTTGCCAGCATAGTTGTGAGGACAAGTGATAATGAAGCAGTGAAAGAAAATGGTAGAAAACTTCAGGTCCTGAGGTATTTGTTGTTAGGATGGATGATAGCGGTTATTCCAAGTAAGTTAACAAGTCTGATAAATGCCGAGAATGAAGCATCTTTATTTGTGAATCCCAAACGTCTGTAATAACCTTAGAATTAGATTTCCCCAACTCTGCCATAGATCCCATGAATGTTTTTCTATCCTTGTGGTAACTCCTTGGCTTCTTTAGTCAGTGTGAGTCACATGCAAGTGCCATATGTCTAAATAAGTCAAATGCCTCCAACCAGCAGTTCTTCTGTGTGCTGTGGTTGATTTACATTCATAAAAAACATCCAAGAAATGAATCAGAAATTGTAATTACCTGGTAATGTCAGAAATTGATTAATTAAATGCTCCAGTGTTTACTCTGCATCTTTATGGCTGCTAACATTTATGGGCATTTTCTTACAGCATCAGTGTCTTTGCTGGGTGAAGTTTATTAATGTAAATTGGATTTGACATAAACAAGACTACAGCTAATTATTTCATGTAAACATACACACTGCGTAGCAGCAAACTCATACAATCTGCACATCTTCTTGCACTTTGTTTTGTTTTTTTTTTTACTTTCAATGTCTGCTTTAGCTATATAGCAAATTCCTATTGCTCTAAATAACACTGACACCTTTTCATTTGTGGAATTGCTGGGATATAAACATTTCTGTCCCTCTGACATCTCCTTAACTTACATACAGTCATCAATAATTTCAAACAACTGGGAACTGTCACATGGACCATTATGCTAAGCTTCACTTTTTATGTTTGTTTTGTATTTCACTATATAGGGAGGTTTTATACTGACTGAGGACAAGAACTTTCCATATGCTGTGGTAACTGGGAGAGCAGCCCCAAAGCTGCCCAGGAGATGGAGGCAGGGTGCTGTGGTGCAACCTGCTCGTCCATATCCGTTCCTCTTCCTAGCAAAAAGGCAGGGTTTCCCCATTTCCCACTGAAATCCTTGGCTGCTGCTATGGCCTTGTTGATTTTTTTGGTAGTTTAGAAGCTCAAAGAGTTATCGGTGCTCTTCCTTTCTCTGGGACTAGTGCAGGTGAGCGCAGCCCATAATCTGCACCATCATCTGCATCTGCTGCTGCTCCTGCTCCCTGCCTGCTGCTCAGGATCAGGCCCTAACCAGCCTGCTTGAACTTCATTGAGAGCGAGCTACACTCAGCATAGATGGGTATCCGTGGACACTCGGCCTTTATGCAGACCGATTACCAAAAGGATCTCCTGATTTGACCCCAAATAAAAATCAAGGGCATCCACCTGTTGATGCTGTAGGACACACTTGTGTATGATCTTGGTTTTTGTTCTTGCAGTAACAGGGTGTACCTCTGATGTATCATTCAATTAAGCTGTTAACTGGTGTGAAAAGCTCTATGACTTAGAGGATGTCTAATAAATTCAAACTTTTCTGGTATGATAGACTTTTCTATTTCAAGATAATTCTAGTAAATTCCATGTAATGCTTTGTATTTGCTGTTACTGATATATACTTCTTTCAGGGAAAGAAAATCAGCTAAAAATAGCATTTTGGACAAAATGTCCAGTTTCCTTTACTTATGCAGCCACAGAATAATTTGCTCAGTATTTAGTAGAAATGACAAAACTTCCATAGCCTGTTATTTGCATAGAGACTTTTAGGCCCAAGGAATGCTAAATTTTTGGAGTAAAAGGTATTTGTACAAAAAAAGTCTGTCAAGTTCTAGACATGTTCACTGTACTTATTCACTCCTGCTGTCCTTCTTTTTGGTTTCAGTTATCTCTTCCTCTTGTATTTCATCCATCATCTTGGTTTCTGACTGTACTCCCTACTATCTTACTTTATATCCTATCTTATTTTGAAAAATATTCCAGTCTGTCAAATAAGCACATATTTTTTAACATATCCAGCTTGAAATTGTCTGTCCAAGTGCTTATCTTCTGTAAAATATAATTTTCATCTATCTGTTTGATCTTAGGAATTTATCCTAACACTCACCTACTTTATCTTGGGCTGTTTCATTGCCCTGAGAAAGGACAGCCATCACACTGTTGTATAAATTGACATTTGTCCTTTAACCCAGCTGTTGCTTAAACCATTAACTGCTTTGAAAGTTAGGGGCTGGAGTATTAAACTGACATGAGATCCAGTACGGTGGTTTTACCACTGCCAGAGATTTTCTATGGCCATGGAAAACATGGGCATCTGCTGGAGCTTCTCCATTATTTTAACCTTGATCCTAATGGCTTGAGTTACAGACATGCAGCCTCTAAGTGACATTGCAAGGATTGCTGTGGCCTCTGCTCAGTCATCTGGTTTTGGTGAGGAATCAGGACACTGAGAAATCATGTACCTTTGAACTGAAACTGTGTGTTCTTGCTAGAGGACAGCAGGCATTCCTTACAAAGATCTTACAAGGGAGATACAATATTGTATTACTAGGAATTTTGCAGCGTCCTATGATATTACAGCACTCACTTCTATCAAAAATGGTGGCATTCAGCAGATTCAGTCCAGCTGAAAAGAGGTCTGCTATTTTTCTGCCTTAATCTGTCATCAGGCTTCCTTTTGGAAAGCTGAAACATATATTTTTGTCTTTTTAGTTTCACTGCTTAGCATCACGGGGTAGCAGCTGGGAAGCTCTGGGATTCTTTCCTTCATTCCCAGTACCAAGATACTTCATTGAATTTACTGCAAATCTCCTTTAATGCCATTAACCTCAATTAAGTCAACTTTTGTGCTTTTCCTCTTCCAGAATTTAAGTCCAGCATCATTGCTATCCTCCTACCTGCTATGATTTAGTTATCACGTCAGGGCCCATGTAGGTTGTATAACTCACGTGTAAAACTACTGTAACCCTTAAAGGGTGAGCAACCGAAACCAGCCAAGCATCTGGAAATCTGAATGGCGGTGGTGGTTCTTGCCAAATCTGTTCTTCACCTTCCAGCTACGATCTACTAAGCTGGGGAAGAGCCCTCGCAGAATACTGGTGCATGCATCTCTCCTCCGCATGCCTGCCTGAGCCATGAGATTTGCTTGTAGAAAATGTCTTACTGGAAAACAGAAGGTTTTATAAGCTGGTGGAAGATAACGTAAAACTACAGCATTCTCCATGGCCCCGTGTGGGAAGAACACAAACATCAGGTGTCACTGAGTAGCACACTACCCACGTCATTATCCCAGAGCTTGTACTTCTTTGGGGACGAACTGGCAAAAATTCAAATGCAGCGGGGCTTTGTATGACAGCTGCGAATCTGGATAGCGTTCCTCTGCGAACTAGCTCTGCATCCCTGGATTCAGAGTGCACAGGGTGCAGAATCTGTCTGTTAGCTAATGAGCTTGTGCTATTTCAGGCTTTATTAAACTCTGCTGTCATCTGTGGATAGTGCCATTTAATAGGGTGCAAAGCGGAAGCCAAGCAGCAGCAGGAGGAAAACCCAGCTGATTTTTTACAAAAACAACTGGCTTCAGATGAGTCGGTAAATCAGTTTTAATCACTGCAGCTGAGATGTAATATGAACTGTTCACTGAGGCTTAAGTGATTTTGAACAATTAAGAAATTTGCTCAACATATTTATTAAAATAATCATTACTGTTTTTACCATAATGGTGTAATTCCACAGTATGTGCATGAGAGCTCTTGCCAGCCTTCTGCTCCATTGCAGAGGCTCTAAACGTGCACTTTGTTGTTAGTGCTAGTTGTTCATGCTAGTTGTTAATAAAACTGACAATTAAAATAACATGTTGAAATCAGGTAGGAAAACAATAAATCAGCAACAATGGCAGTTTTAAAAGATCATATTTTCTTAAGCCACATGGTTTAGCTTTTATTGCTATTTAGCACCTAAGGTGAGCAGTCTAGCCAGGTGTGGTATTGAAGGGAGTGACAAAAATATCTAATCCAGAGAGGTTTTATCTTTTTTTTATACCCGATTTATTTTTGGTGTGCAGCTGAGTAATGTATAACAGACAGCTCACTCAAATCCTCAATTATAATGCTTTCAGATATGCGAAAAACATAGTCCAGACAAGAAAATATATATATATATATATATATTTTTATATGTATGTGTCCTCTTGGGCTGCTGGAAGAAAGCCTATTTTCTATCAAAGGTTTATGCAGCAGGATGATAACAAAAATAAATATTTTACAAAAGTTATAATATTCTCTGAAGGCACTCTCCCTAGATCTAAAGCTTTACCCCCGGGCACTCTTCCAAGATCCTTCAAAGATGACTTGTGTCTCTGCACTTCGTGTAACAGCTTAGATGTCCCCCTTGTTGCTTTGCTAACATTATTTCCTAATTGCAACAGTCTGCTGTTTGGCTGCAGACAGCTTTGTTGTTCTTTGATTTCTAATAACCTTTCCTTGTGAAAATAAGACTTTCCACATGTAACAGATGATTGTGGGTTCTCTATGTAGTTCCCTGTCTCCAGGGCTGGACGGCTCCAGGTACTCATAGGAACTTGTCTGTGCATTTATCAGGTTGATCGTTCGGTGTTTTTCTCTACTCCCCAACGACAAACATCCTCCTCTGTGAAGCACAAGAGCCCGAATCCGTGCTGATGCTTTCTTGATGCTTTCCTGTCTGGTTTCAAATACAAATATTAGCGGAGTCAAGGGGTGGTGTTGCAGAGGACTGCATTAGTGTCCGTCCCAACGGGACCAGGAGCGGAGTTAGGTGTGCCGGGGGGCGAATGGGATGCTTTGGGCTCTGCAGGGCTGAATATGACTTTTACCTCCGAGCCCTGCTTCAAAGCCTGTCCGCAGGAAGACGCGTGCCGGCCTAGTCTCTCTCCCAATTTCCCTGTTTTCTGCGCAACTCGGGCGTCTCAGCTGTGCACCCAGGTCCTACGCTGGGAGCTTGGTCAGGACAGGGAAAGCAGCAGCAGGCAGGGCAGCTGCCGTCTCCCCGCGTGCCCGGTTGAGGCGTGTGGGTCTCGGAGAGCTGGGGCATCCCTGCTGCAGGATGGCCCAGTCCCACCACAACGCCGCCCACCTCCCAGTGCCCGCTGCCCAGTAAAAGCGCCGAAGCACATGCTTAACTTTTAGCACATGAGTAGCCCTATTGAATTAAGTACGTAATCAAGTGATTTGCTGGATCAACGACTGTATCCTTAATCCTTTTCACATATTGCTAAGCTCATTAAACTCTCTTTGATACCAAGCTGTGCAAGTTCCTTAAGAGAGGCAGAGACTACGTGCTATTTCTTTGGCTTAAATTTATCACCTCCAGCCTCCAGCGAGGGACTCCTGTGTTATAAGCCTAAGGTTGCCCTAAGGGTTGCTCTGTAACAATGGATGGGAAAATGTTCTGTGCGCTGTATAATTTTTGATACCCTGCCCAGCACAACAACATGGATATGCCAGAACAAATACCCACATAACCAACCAAAATACCGAGCAGTGGATCCTGGGCCTCCGTGGAGGCACTTCATTTCCTTTCTCTTCCCCTTTTTTTCCTGACAGCCATCCAGCTAACAAAGAAAAGAAAAAAAAAAACCAAATAGCAAAACAGTTAAGCATTGCAAAGCTAGATATTTAGTTCTGTCAAAAAACATACTTACGTATATTTGTAGTCTTGTGCTTCGGCTCAAAACAGTGACAATTTTGGTAAAGCAATTCTCTAATGCTCTCTAAATTAGATGAGCTGGTATGTGACATTTGCATACCAACTCCTCCGGGATGCCAGAATCTACACAGCTGTTAGAAAGATTTTCTACTGCATTTAAACATATTACAGAAGGTTTTTCCTTAAAACAGTGCAGTTATATGCCATCACAGGAGGATAGATGGAGGAGTGAAATCCTCCTGGCTGGAAGTTAACTAATTGAGAAGAAAGGGGACAGGTTTCACCCATTATTCTGAAAAGGATTAAAAGAATCTTTTTTTGTTTTTTTAATCATGGACTCCTCAGTAATCCTGCAAGTTGGGAGGAATTGCTGGAGGTTGGAGTAGTGCTTGAAGCAGAGCCAGCGCAGCTCAGGCTGCCGTGGTCTAGTCCAATTGTGAATAACAGCATGGATGGCAATTCCACAACTGGCACAAGCGCTATATAGTATCACCAGATTTATAAAAATACACTAATTCGGAGCCTCCAACTTCAGATTAAAAATGCTGCATAATTTCGGAAATATTGACTTGGCCTTACACCGCCTTACCCCCTCCTGCTTTGCAGGTGCTCAGTGTTTAGCCTTCTAGTGGGAAGAGGCAGAATTATAAGCCATTTTTGAAACCCTGGGGGTACTGTGCTTTCCCAGCCTTTCTCTCCTATTTGATTGATCTGTCTTATTAGTATCTAGTGTAAGTACCAGTCGTGTCTACCTAAAAGATTATTATCCTTACTCAGTTACTAGATCTTGTCTCTGTTTTCATAAGGAAAAGGTATTTTTCTTATGGATGTGTGGGTCATTTGGATCCTCCTTCCAATAATGCAAGCCCCTGAAGTCATATGCTCGCATCAGAAAATGACACTCGTGTGTAATTTTTCAGACTCGACAGTTAGCCGTTCTACTCAAAGCCCACATGGTGCAAGTATTCGTATGACAGAGCTCCAAGGAAGCTACAAAATTATTTGTATTACTCCTCTCGATGTGATCTATTAGGTACTGAGAAATGTCAGTACTTTACTGAATTGTATATATAGTCTTTGTGAACATAAAATCATTGAGTCATTTAGGTAGGAAAAGACCTTTAAGATCATCGAGTCCAACTGTAAACAAGTGTGATTACTATGCGGTTTTTCTCACATTTTATGCTTTCACTGAATGTGCCACATTATTCTAAATCACAAAGTTGCTCTAAATCTCAAATGACTGTTTGCTATTTGCTTCATGTTGACAACATGATAATACTGGGTTCAGATCCAGGGTTTGCAGAATTTGGCTTACTGGGATAGCTGATAACAGAAAAGAGCAGAAACCTGGGCTTGGGAACAGAGACCTTGTCTGAAGCAGATGGCTTGCTTTGGACACGGCTGGCACATGAATGTGCGATAGCAGCATAGAAGAACGGAGGTACTTCTAATCACAATGTTTCTATCAAATCATGGTTTATTTTTTTACATCACTCTTGCACATTGACAGATTACATACTCCTGAGTTGCAGGTCTTCAAAGAGAAATAGAATAATATTTCTGATTTGCCACAGGAAAAACTTAACATTAAGGCAGCAGCCATACAGGATAAACACACTGCTTTCTTTTTCCCCATTGTCTTTATTTCTAGACAATATTTTTGAGAAAATTGCTTCAGAATGAGTTTTTTATATTATCATGGTAGAATTATGCAGAATAAAACTGCTGATCCTATCCTTGCCTGTAGGGCAAAGTGCACTGATGAATAAATCAGGAATATTGTTTAATATTACATTAAAAAGATGTAAAGGTATTAATACTAATTTATACCAGGTTCATTGTAGTAAAAACTATTAAGTAAAAAAAGGCAGCTTGTTTTAAAGAACTTGGTACTGCAACTAATCATCAGTATACACTTGTACAGCATATTTTTTCTGAACTGTAATATATGTGTATTACAGAATGACTTTACTTGTACTGGCTTAGAAGAAGCTTGCTGCTTAATTGACACGGTGTACTCCAAGTAAAATTCAACTCAGTCGAGTAACTGGGAGGGTAAGAGCCGATGCTGATGCCAGTGTCTAATCTAAAGAGAACTGGTATAAAAGCTATATTAATGCCACTGAAGTTCATGGCGTTTCTCAGGATTTACACTTAATGTTTTCTGAAAGTAACATCTACAAGATACATCTATCTACAGCAGTTAGATTAAAATTTAAGCTTGGGGCAACCACAGAGTTTAATGGGAAGTTTCACAATACCCAAAGGTTTTCAAGCAATGCAGTTTGAACAGGATACAGCTGAGATGCATTTGCCCAGGCTCCTCGGGAGCAGCATCTTATTCTTCCTTCCCGTCTGTGCCAGGGACCATTTCTTTGTGTCACAGTAGCCTTTGAGGAACCTCCCTCTCTCTCTTAATCAGAACAAGAAAATAACTGCTGTGGGCAGAAACACAGAATCACTTAGAACAACTCCAGTCCTGAAAAATAACAATGTACATTTATATATAAATTATGATCATTAAAATCAGCTAACATTTATCTTCACCTTGAGAAGACATGATGACGTACTGTCCTTGTGGTATCTATCTCATATTCCTGGTCATGAAGATAAATGGCTGAGAAGAACCAACTACTTTGCAACAAAAATCCATATTTGTATACAAAATAAATAATAATAGTAGAGAAACAACCCCTAATACAAAGAAGAACCCTGTGAAGTGGTTTTGTGAGGAGTCCAAAGCTAAAAAATTGGAGCTATAAAAGCAGAGCTTTTGTCTCCAGAAAGTGAAGATGGATTCTTTTCTGTATAGTACTCCAATACTTGCTATTTCCTGACGTGTGAGCTTTGAAACATATTTTTGCTTTGGTGAGATATTTCAAGAGTGTTATATTATTACTGATAGGTTTTCAGAATAATAGTAATGTGGCTGTGTTGGTACCGCTGTCATACGAATATATCATATTATATCACATGTTATTCTATGGCTTCATTCTGAACTATTTTATATAAATAACACTGAAGTTGCCTTCCTCCTGGAAATGAAGTGGTATATTTCTATTACTGATGTATTTCTCTGCTGAGAATAAACATCATCTCTTTGCATGGAATTTAAAAAATAGGCTTCAATAAGAAAAAAATCCGAATTGTTCATCTGATCATGATTATTTATCAGAAATCCCGTCTAGGCACAAATACAGTAGCTTTCATATAGCTGATATTGCAAGTTACAGCATCTGAAAAACTTGAACTGGAAAATTATATAGGAGCTGAGTTATAGTTTCATTTTCAAATAGGGTACATGCTATAATATTTTTCATACTATCCATGAAATAAATATTTGAGTCAAATATTCAGTTCACTTTGATTTATACCTAAAGTAAACAAAATGTGCACCAAAACAGTGACTGCACTGTTGAGAAGTTATTTTTCAGTCTGCAGCCAGGGAAGATAATTCTGGGCTTACAATATGGATATGTATTTATATGTACTCTAATTTATTTGTGCTGCTTGCATATCTGCACTGCCTTTTGTCTTCCCCTCAAATAATCTCTGAAAATTGTATTGGGCTACTGCCCTGTTCACTTGCTATGAATCCAAATTTGGCTTTAATCTAGATTTTTACATCATTGTGATCTCTGTGTACATGGGGTAACCTTGGGTGCAAAATGAAAGTGGACTTCGCAAACTGACTCTGATTGTCTTTCACTCAAAATTTTACAAATGCTTTGAATATTGAAAAACTAACCTTTTAATAATTTTTCATTTAGGAATATATGGACTCAAACAAATACATAGAGCATTTAGTGACTCAGCTGGAAGAACAACGCTGGAATTTATGGAGGCAAGTACTATGCACACACCTATTTATTTATGTTGCTATTTTGGAAAAAATACTGCACTCCACAGTTTTCATTCTTGATTTCAAATAAATGACTGAGTATTCAGTTTCTCCACCTTTTAATTCTTTGTAGACTAGCAAATCCTACCTAAGTGAAATAAGTAGGGCATCACACACAAGTTGAATCTTGCCTTTGCTAATCAGGGCTGTTACACACATGCACAGATTTCCTCATGATTAATTTTCTAAGCAGTGGATGCTAACTCTACTTCAGATTCTTTTAATTGGACTGAATTTAAGAAATGGTCTTATATTCTTGAATATAAGTGTTTTCACTGAATGGCACACAAACTATAGCCAAAAAAACCCAGCATAGCAGCGTTAGAAATTGAGTTTTGAATCCAAGATAAACACGGTTTTAAAATTTTGCAGTAATCTTGATAGTCCAGATTTTCTATTTCTTCTCTGTTCACGTTGCTCAATGCAGGCTGCTGAGACTTAACTCTGGTTTAAGCAAAGCAGTGATTTCCACATGCTGGTGTGCAGCTAGTGGGTGTTTCTACTCTGCCCTACAGCAAATGTAATAACTGCACGAGCACTTCTGAAGATCTCCTCAAACTCTGCGTCCCTCTGGTACGATGGCTATAGGACCTTGCAAACCTCCGTGCATTCGTCTGGTCTAGTAAATGTCATCTACTCGCAGGGGGAGGCCGTCTGCTCTTGCAAGAAGGTGCTCACCTCATTCCAGACATAGTTTCCTCTTTACAACAGCAATTTTATTACATATTGTACTTCTGTGGTTTTGCTGCTTCTGTGGTGTTACTGTTGATGCCTTCATTAGGTAGGAGGAGAGGTTGTGCATTGTTTGCATCTTTCCAAAATTTATCAAGCATCATTCGTAATTGTGACATGATGGCAAAATGTTACAGATTCTTTATTGTATTTCAGCAGTACTGCTCTCTAGCTGTTGTTTCAGGGCTGTTCTGATATGAAATGGTAAAGATAGCCAAGAAATTATCTAATCTTCAGAAGCCTGAGAAGTCTCACACCCTTAATGAGTTAATTATCTCTTGATCATTTTTAAATTAATTCTTCCAGACTTTTCATTTGTATAGAATTGTTATTATCACAGCTGGTCTGCATGACAGCACTTTGCAGCATTTGCTTGTACTTCGTATTTTCGAAGTATTCAGTATCTAGTTATTAACTACTCACTATCTCATATTTTTAGTTACCAGCTAAATTCCTATCTGCGATAACATTTAATACCGAGGAAATGGAGTAATACCAGTGATGAGATTCATTCAACATTCACAGCCATATATTTTTTTTAAATGCAATATTTAACTTCTTTTTCTGAAGGCGAATTTTTTTTTTATGAGTGGTGACAGTCTTTATTAATACATAGTCAAATATAAAGTAATCTTCAGGGAATAGTTTAATCTTCATAGATTGAAACCTATTTCACCTTAGTTCTGATCAAGGAAGAAATAACGATCTGTCTGATTTTTCAGTTGAATGCCTCTCCTGTAGAAAAAAAGAAAAGTAGCTTTGCACATGACAGTACTAGTTGGTATGCATCTCACAAACTTCTCAACCTATAGGATATAAAGTAGTATTACAGCATTTACCGCATACAGCATTTATGATGTGGACTCAGTCTTATAGGCAAAACTCAGAAAGTTTGTGTTTAATTCCTGCTTTCTTTTAAAAGTAGTCAAAATAATTGGCAAAAAAAAATGAAGTTTACATTTCAGATTACAGAATTCAGGAGATTATTTTTGTAAGAATGAAGGTGGTGGTAACAGTATATGTGGATGACACTACCGTGGTTAAATATAAATGAATAATAAAAAATTAAAAGATGAAAAAGACTTTGAAAAGTAGCAGGGGTAGTGACTTTATTTTATTATGAACAGACATTCAGATGTGTTCTGAAAATTCAGTGGGTTTGGAAAACTGAAGACAGTAATTTATTTTTAATATTAATTTATTTTTAATATTATTTTTATGGGGTATTGGCATAAAAAGTTAAGACTTAGAATGAGCACTACAAGATACCCTTCTGGTTTTGCCGTTCGTCTTTGAACACTTTATTTCTCTCTTCTGAATCTCTAAGATGTTTCATGGTGAGGATTATGCTAATAGCTTGCACTACGCAGGGGCAGTACTAGGCTGTCTATAGCCAGACAGATGTCCTAATAAATCAGCATAGCCCTCTTCTCAGACTTCATTATGCTCTTGATTTGTGACTACCACGATTTTAACCCAGTGGGTCACTGGGCGCTGAACCTGACATTGACCGATAACCCCTACTTTACTCTAGGCGAGCTAATAAAAAAGACAGACACAAATTTTGACCATTTAGCTCCTTCAGCATTACTTACAGCCAGGACAGATTTATAGCGTCCCGGCTAAGACAGAGGAGACTAAAGCCGATGTCATGGTGCGCATATCAATTTTACATTTCCTTTACATTTCCACACGTACAATGGGACCCTAAAAGACATGTGGGGGCAAAAATTTCTTTTCATTTTAGAGGACGACTGTTTATACACGGCATTAGCATCTGCTGTGGAACATTTATTGCTGTAATTGCCGTCCCAGGAGAACGAACTATGGTTAGGTCACGTTTTATAGCTCTCTACTAAAATAGACCTCTAGTCCAGCTTCAGATGTTTTGTTCTTTAAAAACTTTACAGCGATGAGTGAAGGCACCTCACTAGTATGTGGAGATGCAGACTTTTTTAACATAGCTTTTCTTACACTGAACATTTTACAATAATTATTTGCACATGAAGAATGATGAAAATGATAGCATATGTGGCTTGTCAGTGGTTCCCCCATTTCTCAAGTTTGAACAAAACAAATTTATCCAATGTGAGACAAATTTGACCTCTGCCGATGTAAATCAGCAACATTTATCACTGCAGATGATGCACAATAGTGATTGTGCATCTCAGTGTATCAGCTTGAACCAGAACACTGGATTATTTTAGATTTCCCTGCCCTATCCTGCCTGGAAATAACTTTAAATAGAACAGAATTGGGTCAGGGGTGGCGGATCCCCCTGCAGTATTGTTTCTCACATAGTCATTTAATGCTCTAATTCAGCTAAAGTGTATTACTATGCATAATTTTTATGGCAGAATCACATGGACAATCAACATGAGAAGCAGAAATTTGCTCCTGCAGTCTTTGCTAATTGACCTTGACAGTAGATCATAATTTTTAAGTCTTGACACATAGATCAGTGACACCAATTACTAGTTCCCTTAACAGAAGAAAGAATTTGTATTTCAGCATAGGATGCTTGCCTAAAAATATGCAAGGGTCAGACCCTGTTCTTTAGACCTTTCAAGGGAATTTTATTATTAGTGCTACTGGAACCAGGACCAAACCTTTCATTTGTCTGGGTGAGAGCATGAGGATATGCTGCATTTCAGAGATGACTATCATATAATAAATGAATGAAGGATCAACAGCACCGTATTAACTTATTACAGTAATGAAAACACAGAGGGGGAGGACCACAAATATGCATGAGGACCGCATGGCATTTCTCCAACACTGTATTTTAAAAACAGAGTTTGTTAAATAGATTTGCTATACTTTCATCACCAGCATTAGCATGCTTCTATGCTCCTGGGTTTAATGCTCGTATACTAAAGAGGTGCCAAGTATTAAACAGGTTGCTTTTGCTGTAATCATAAACTTCCATTGGGAGACCATAATTGCTAACAAGCAAAACAGCTCTGCAAGAATTCTTAATGGTGAGCACAGATTAAAATAACAACTGTGATTAGCTTTAAACTGCTTGACTAGAAAAGGACTAATCTTAGGGGAATAAGTTGCATGGCAAACAAATGAAAAACCCTATGTATGATATTACAGTAATGAAGGCTGTGAAAAGACCCAAATGCTACCCTAGCTAAATAAGGTCATGCTCTGCTCAAGTATCTTTTTCTTGTCAGGGGCTTAGTACCTTGGCCCAAGGGGAATTAAGGTCAAAGCAGCCAGGTCTTGGGGCTGAAACTCCATTTTAACCCTTTCTGGAAGTTTCTGACGATAACAAAGTTGCCTCTGGTCTATGATGCTGATGTGAGTTATAGACTGTGTTTGGAATGAATTATCTTCCAAAATTGTTGTTGTAGCCCATGATCAGCAGGCAGAGATTGGTGTGGTGTGGTGTGGTGTGGTGTGGTGTGGTGTGGTTTGGTTTGTAAGAGCATGAGGCTTCCCTCTTTGCTTCTTGATCCATCTGTCTTGTCACACCATCTTGGCAATGGATAAAGCCAGGAAAAAGGTGTTTTGTGCTATTAGCCACTAACATCTGCCTCTCACCTCTCAGTGTTTTGTTTTGCTGGGGGTTTTTTGGGGGGTGGCAGTGGTGGTGGTTTGGGGGTTTTTTGGGGGGTGGCAGTGGTGGTGGTTTGGGGTTTTTTTTGCTAAAATCTCTACAACACTGCTGGATATAGAAGTGGATATATATGATACATTTGTAAAATCCATGAAAACACTGATGTGTTCCTTTCAGTTTCCTTAGTGTTTGGAGGTGAGGCTGGCCAAGGCAGAGCAGAACCGAGTTTGGCAATTAGGAATCATTCAGCCACCACAGGTACTCGGACGTTTCCAACTAACATTATAACGTCATATATATCTGTCTAAAGCTGAGGCTTCTGATTTGTGACTTTATGTGTGAAAAAATTCACACAAAAATGTAGATAAAAAACATATAAGGCTACCAAGTTGTGTGACAAGAGTTCACAATACTGCTTCAGATACGCATTTCTACCAAGGATTAGTATTTGAATATACGCATTAGGATACCAATTAAAAATGTATCTGATTTTTGGCCAAATGTGCTTTTCTTTAGCTGACTGTAGATTTGGATGGTTCAGTGAGCAGTGCAGATGTAGTTACAGGCCACAAAAAGCACTGCTATTGTATTATCTGTGAATGAAAACCGCTCGCTTCCTTTGACTTCCCGGTACAATGTCTATCTCACACCACAGTTGTTAAAGATACTTTTTCATGACTGAACTGGGTGAGAGTAATGTGAATAACGAGTACATAGAAAAGCAAGTGTTATACTGTTTGCCTTATAAATCATATTCTTAATAGGATCACAGAAAAGTAAGAGAGAATAGGTTAAAGATTACGAATGAACTTTATGGACTACATAAGTTCACTACAAATACTAAACTTGTAACCAAGGGAAAAGACTGGATAGCCACTAGAACACTTGTTGCAGTTGCAGTAAAAGTAGTATTTCAGTATTGCGTATTTCAGTGAGTATAATTTATCTCAATGTTCAAATCAAGACTGATCAGTGTCTTTTAAACAAATAGATGCCTTACAGAAGTTTACACCTGTTCAAATCTTTTTGCAGTTCCACTAATTAGTCATATAAAATAATCTTCCTCAACTGATTAAAGTACATGATAGTCATTTTATGTGCAACTCTACCTGATCAATAAGTAAAACTCCTTCAGCAGTGAATTATTTTAACTCTGGTAGAGCATATATTTGTGGAGTATTTACTAAGCTGACTTAAAATTAAGCTCAACTTAATGTGCTGTGGTATATGAGAAATATGACCTGGGATGATTTTGGCATTATACATTCATAACAAGTATTAAAGAATATGACTCTCAGCCTGTTCCCTTTAACTGGAGAAAACTCTCATTAACACTGCCCATTAGTGCTGCACGAGTCAGGAGCGAAGTGTCAAGCCTCAGTTATTGAAGTCATTACATAAAGGATTTGGAACTATCTATCTGAATAGAAAATAATTTTGATACAAGCAAATATCTCCGTATCTATGCTAAACTACCCAGATTTTAAAACTGCAAGCAAAAGATAGAAAAGTGGTCCTTAAAAAGTAACTTCATATGGTCATGTTTATAAAATTAAATAAATGAACCAATGTTAAATTTTAAAAAGTTAATAACATTCTGTACTTAATTAGGGATTGGAGTATTTTTGCACAGATGTATGCTTGTCATAATAGCGAGACTGCCAGAGCCATGGATTTGTTTCTCTTAAACTAAAAAATAGAAGGCCTTGAGCAAAATATATTCTTTAGATATATTTGGTAGAATAAGGATCACAAATGTTTCCTACCAAGTTGAAAGGAAAAAAGCTCCAGCAGGGAAGTATGTGGAAGGTCTATTTGACATATGGATGTTTGTTAAAAGCAAAATGCATGAACAGCCCAGAGTAAATTAGATCCTCATTTGTATGCTGGGAAATGAAATGTATAATCTTGGCATGGTTCTCCATTTGTTTTAGGTTTTTTATAAGAACAAACTCTTTTGTGTATGCAGATATACATATTACTGTAGTGGCTATTTAGGGCTAGCAAAAAAAAGTGCTTTGAGCTGATTTTATCTGAAGCTAAGTGTAAGTGGCAGGTTTTTGTCTGTGTCTCCCTGAAGTGCAGACTGTGGTTCAGGTAGCAGGCACTGGGCACACAGCAGACGCACTGCACAACTGCTGCATCGCTGCACGGGGGAAACATGGGCCGACCCAAAAGGGCCGGCCATGTGGGCAAACGTCAGACCACCTACTCATCTGAAACAGTACCCCAGTTTTCAGATACGAAACCAAATAACGGACCAACATAACAATCTACAAGAAATGAATACGCAATTATCTGTTATGGGTGCTCAGAGATTTTCTAGTCCTTTTTAAAAAATCAAACATTTCCAAATGGAAACCGGCTGTAGTGTCTTTTTATTATTTGGTGTTGAATTTTGTCTTTCACTAATGTCTAGGCACATCCACGCTTATTCATGTTGAATCAGATTTCACTCCTCAGATAATTCCAATTATTTTATTGGAATTATTCACTGAGCAAAGGATAATTCCTATGAGTAACAGTGACATTGCCCTGAAGTCTTCTCTAAGACTGAACAATCGTATCTTTACATGGAGCCTCTGTTTCCTATTTGGCAGAGGAAAAACCATGGATTTACATCAAGGCAACAAATAAGAATTTGGACTCTCATAAAAACAGAATGGCGAAATGTATTATAGAAATGAGTAGCACACAGACACAGGCTGTGAGATGGAGTTTTAGATGGGGTGGTGGGTTTAAGGAAGGAGAAATGCAGAATTTATGAATTTGTTATTTTTAAAGGAATGGTATGTCACTGATCTGTTTCAATGAAGTCTACAAACAGCAAACAGGGCAGTGCTGATGGCAGATGTAGAAGAGGCCAGTGAGAAAATGTATATGAAGTCATGCAAGTCGGGTTAGCACCTTTCCCTGTAAATCAGTTTCACTCATGGAAGAGAAGTTAAATAATCAAGTTTAGCATTTCTATTTCATTCTGTAATGCTCAACCATTTTTTTTTTTCTAAATTACATTAAAGCAAGACTTTAAGACCCCAAGTGAGAACAGGGCCTCATTGTTCCACACAAAGTGAGAAATGGTTTTCATCTCCTCAGCCCCAAGGATGAAACAAGAAATAACATAATTCCCTTTTTACAGAGAAAAGTAAAGTTCGTGAATATACTAAGTTATGGAGCTTATACAAGAGATCTGTGTCTAAGCCAGAGTTTTTCTGTGTTCCAGTTCAGTGCATCAATAAGGTTGTTATTTCTCATGTCACAGCACTGTGTGTTGTCAGCCTGTTCACTCCAATCTGGGGGCTGAAGTTCCCACATCACTGCTTGAATCTTTTAAAGGTTTTATGGCTTAAAGCAAGCTGGTGACAATCTTATCCTCTGCTCAGGAGAGCATTTTCTTGTGTCTACAGTTCATAGCATGATGAGGTGTGGAAGAGGAGACCTATCTTTGGAAGTGTTCTCTCCAACTCCTGACCTTGGCCCTTGTCAATCCACAGTATAAAAGTAAATTATCTCCTCTGTCAGGGGATGGGTAGTGACAAGGGGAGAAAGAGAGAAGGGCTCTACCATGTTCTCTTGAGGCAGTTTATTTCAAAGTATATTGGTGTTGCTGTGCTGGTGCAACCGTTTTTAATACAAAGAAAACCAGGGATGTAGATATCCGTGTCATCTGGCTGGGCCTATTACAGGACAAATACCACTCGAGTTGAAATCAGGACACCCGTGCAACCAAAATATTGCTGTGACATCACCTCTTCCTGCTATTTAATGTTAAGTGTGCGCTGATCCAGCACTGTCATCTTCCTGCTTTCTAGCGCGGCAGTCAGCACCTCCCTCCAGGCTTTGTGTGCACTTGGCAGCTAAAGATCCAGATGTATTGGAGCGTAGTTTTGCTGAAGTGGAGTTTAGATCTGTAGGTAGCCTTATCCAGGAGGCTCACCTGAGCTCCTGTTTAGCTCTAATGCTGACTGTAGTCAGGCTGGAAGAGCTTGGGGAGGTACTTCACAGCTTTCTGAAAGTTTCCTTTAATTCTGTAGGATTTGGCTGGCTTCCTGTTTACACACCTTGCAGGAGATCCAGGGTGTGCTTCCTATCAATTCTGCCTGCTGTATGAAGCCCTTTTTATGTTAACAAATGGTATTTTCCATTTCTTTATTTGTTAATAAGAGGGCATAATTATGTCTATAGCAACGCATATTCTGGGATACGGCCCATTCGCACACTGTTTTTTTTAATCAGGAGTAAATTCCAACATAATCTGCTGTAGGGAAAATATCATGCATTTATAGCATAAACCTGTATAAACATTATTGTAATGGGTTCCACTAGGGACAGGGTTTCAAATATAAGGCAGCATTCATCAGATATTAAAGACCTGAGCATATTTTTTTCCTACTTAAATCAGCACAGCTCAGAATTTGCAAACTCTTGCTTATGTAGATAGTCCCCTGAGATTTTCAAAAATGAATAAAAGCTTGCAAAATACAGACCTCTTGGTTTTATTGCCACCTGATTAGCTAAGCAGAGTTGAAAAAGTGTAACTTAAATAAGCAGAAAATAGAAAACCTAGATTTTTCTCCAGCAAATGCTTAGCAGTAAGGAGACACCAGCTTTTGCAGGATATTTAGTTTGCTGTAGTTTATGTAGCGCCTTTAAAGACAGCAGAGGGATAAGCCTATCTGCTTCCATGCGCTGCCAGAATCAGCACATGCTTGTACTGCCCCGTACTTGAGGAGGTTTCATGCTACCTCTCAAATTCTTCCCAGTTCCTGATAAAGCTGTAATAAATCCAATATTGTTTTTCATTCAGCAGATTCTTAGCCTTCTACCAGGCAAGTCAAGAGCCTCTTAAGCCCTTTTGAGAGAAACAAGTATGTGCGGCGTGGTTCCTGTAAGGCTTCCTGTATTTTTATTATCTTCCACTCTTCCCGATCGGGGAAGAGAGATCAAATGCAAAGGAAGTACCTATCTTCCTGCAGAGCCCTGGGAGAGATTGGTCCAGAAACACAGATCAAAAGTTGTAAGCGCTCTCAATCCCCCTTCTCCTTTTCTCTAACAACACTGTTATAAATGCATGAAAAAATGGCCAAATGCTGTCCTTCTCTAAGTGACAGTAATGTCAGGATTACTTTTTGCTTCTGTTCTGCAATGTGGAAATGTGCAAATGGCAGCACTTGACCCTTTCTTCAGCCAATTCAAAAGATACTCAGAATTCCCGTAAAGGATCTACATTCTAAATTTCCATTGAGATCAAGAGAAAACTTTTATAGAATCCTTTTTAGGCTGAACGTAACCATCAGCAGCAGGAGCTTACGGTAACAGACATCAGCACAAGGCAGCAGCCAGACTGCCAGTCTTCCTGTAGTCCTGCCTACCAGTCTGCACTGGGAAATACCAACATGGTTACTGGGGACCAGTTTGTTCTGGAACCTCTCCTCGAGCAACTGGTCTGTGATATTTTCTGCCAGCGCAGGGTGCTCCATGAGTGTCCCCGTCAGCTACTATGGCACAGCTTTTTGTGTAATAGCCTGGCCTGGCAGTTCTCCCCGATGTGCAGGCAATTGTCCCAATACTTGAATTGAAGTCCCCAAAAGGGCAGCGCTGCCTCAGGTCTCACTGAACAGTGTCCTGTGTCAGGCTGAAAGAGCAACTGTTTCTATAAATGACGTCAGTACCCGCGATTTCTACCCTGCTCGTGTTTAATAAGAGCTTTGGAACACCGCTAAAGTGCTAGTAACCTTTAGGTAGAATATCTGAAAATCTAGTATTACATCACCTATATGTAGCTTCAGTCCTATGGAAGTAAAAAAGGACAAGAAGTGAGTTAAATTTAGTAACTACACTTCTGGAGGATTCCTCCCCCCAGATTTTTAAGTATGAAGTTTCCCTGTGAAGGACAGACCCTCTTGAAGATTACACGGTTATTTTGGCATTATTGATTACTGTGCAAATTGATCGCTTCCAACCTGTCAACGTACCTGTTCTTTCCCAAGCATCTCCCATTTGAAGGAGCTGCAAAATGCAACAGTGAGCAGAGGTAAATCACCTCCACATGTACATTATGCCAGTCAAGAATCGGAAGTGTACTTAAGAAGCATCTGTCCCTTCAACAGTAGCTTGAGGTCTCTGAAAAAATGACAAAATTCCTATACTGGGCAATTATTGCATTTGTCAGTGCCAGCTGTTAGGTTTCTATATTTAAAACTATGGCTACCATAAATGTATCGAGCTAATGCTATCATCTGCTTCATTTTAGTGTTTTGAAGCATGAGCACTGTGTTTTTAGTATCACTCCAAAGCAATGGTAAGCAAAGTCATGAATTTTGTTTGAAGACTAGTGTATTGTCTTGAAAATGTCTATGCTAAATAAAATTGTGCAAGCCTAGGGACAGGAAATAATTAATGATTTGGAACATGTACTTATTGCTGTGTATGAAACTGAGACACTTAATCTTAAAGAGACACAGAAGAGGAGCATCTCAGCTGTCAGGAAGAGTACAGCTCGACAGGCATAAAAAATACTTTCAAGTTGTAATTATAGCTTTAAATTGTACATAAATACTGGTTCTTTTTAATTCTAAATCACTTCTAGTTACAGAGTAGAAGACTAATTCCATTGATCTTTATTTCAGTGGATGTAAGCTCAGGCCTGAAAATAATTAAAGAACTGGCAATAATCTTTTTCATTCCTGTAGTCCTGGTTAATCTAGCATATCTGGTGAAATCATTCAATGATTTCACTAGGAATTTGGGAAAGAATCGTGGAAAGATAGATGTGGTCTTTAAAGAAAAGCTTTCTATGCAATAATTTACAGACTGACAGACAGGTTTGTTGAACAGACTAGAACAGTATTTTAAGATCTGCAGTACCACACCTAGGAAGGGATCATAATTATGCTGGTGATTTTACTGCCTCTTGAATACCAGTTGCAGTTCTGGTCCCCCACTTCAGAAAAGGTGCAACAGAACTGGAAAAGTTTGGAGGAGGGCAGAAAAGGGTAATCAGAAGCACAAGATGGTTTTCATTTATTGAACAGCTAGGACTCTTGAGTCTGAAAAAGCAGTAGCTTAGCCAGGGGAGTGACAGAGCTAAAAACATGAGTAGCATGGAGAGGAGCAGATTGTCTGCTCCTTCTTTCAATGCAAGAAATACAGGGTATCAGATGAAACTAACAGGTGGCACATCGAAAAGCAAATCAAAGGAAGAGATTTTTCATGTAAGCAACGTTCAGAGCATCTGCAACAGGGTATCATAGGTTTTAAAAGTGTACATGGGTTCAGTTGCAGACTGGACAAAGTCATGAAAGAAACGCAGCGAGGGCGAGCTTGGTTCCGGACATCCCTGAGCTCCCGGGTGGCTGGAGAGTAGAAAAGTGTTGTCTCTTTCCCTGGATATCTGGGGTTTGCCACTGGAGAGAAATGATCCTGAGCTACACAGACCTGGGCAGATCCAGTACAGCCACTCATCTGTTACCCAAGTCTCAAAAACCATTTAGCCTTTGCAGTTTCAATCACTCATTACAAAGCGATGATTTAGGTTGACTGTGCAAGCAACAGGCATTATAATGTGATTACATTTTATTGGGATGTTATTATTTCTATTTAAACAGAAAATTAACATATTTTAAACTCAGTAATTAAAACTAGCTCTTAGGAGATTTGCTCAAGGTGTTTCCCTGCACAACAAAGCAATTAAACACAATTTAAAAAGCAATTAAATGTCAGTAGATATTACTTCAGTACTATGTGACTGCTACAGGATCATGGTTTGAACGATGAAACGCTGTCCAAATGGAGAGTAAGAATCCATCTGGAGACCCCAAATTCTACTGGATTTGGAGACTCTGACCTTTTAGCTGCCATTCTGCCTAGTTCCCTTCCCATACTTCTTTGTAGCTTTCTTTCACAAGAGTTTTGCAGTATTTAAGAACATCGCTGTATCATCCACTCTGATTCAGAGCATAGTACAGGCTTTGTACTTCACCCAAATACACTGAATAAAACCCAAGGACTCTGACTAGGCCAGGACTCTAGATCAGCCCTCAGAAAATTGAACCCTGTGTCTCATCAGGAGAGACTAAGGTGCTCATGTAAGCTGCTGTCCTGGAAAGGACGTTTTAAGTTTGACAGATTCAAGTAGTTTTGGAGGTTCCCACTCTACACTGCAAAAGGAAATTCCCCATATGGAAGGAAATCTGCATTAACAGACTGGGCTACCGGTTTACCTAAGACACTACAGCCATATATTTGGCTGCAAAGATTGCTCTCTGTACCACCACAGGAAGAGGTTCCTTCTGCAAAATGCACTGTCTCCAGCTACAGCCAATTTGTTCAGTAAAATCTGAGCATTCTTTCTGGTGGTATATTTAATTCCAATGATGTATTCATTCTTGAGAGTGTATTGCTCCTCTGCTCAGAAACCTCCAAATCCAGAAAAACTCCTGCCACCTTCATTTTTGAAGCTTTATTTCTCCAGTACTTCTTCTTGTCTCCAATTCTCAGATACAGCTCTAGCCTTTAAATCTTCTCTCAGCATAATGAAGATTTACTTTGCACCCTGTGATTCCTGCAGTCTCGTTACTCCAGCGTACCCAGCTCTCTCTCGTTTGCATCATCTCAGGTTTTCTCACTTAGTTCCCAAGACCTCCATCTCACGTGTTCTCTAAACCAGAGAATCCTGCCTGAGCTCTTCCTCACCCTACACTTAGGTCCTCTCGAATGTAGTGTGTCTACTTAGATAACCTGATCACATACCAGTGTGATCTGTTGTAACCGGGAAAAATTTTTTACTTGCAATTTTTTGACTACCAGATGACAAAGCTGTCGGTCATTCTTTGGGAACTGTTTTTCCATAAACCACGGGGCTTTAAAAGCCTGCCGTGCGCCCCCGCGAATCTCCATCCATGTGAAGTCTTCTACCTTGGCGTCGCACATCCAGGCCCCCGGCAGCCTGACCGGCCGCGACTCCACCGGGCAGAGCCGCAGCCCCGGGGCCGCTTCCCGCCTCGTCCCGACGGCTGTGCCGCGCCGAGCCCCTTCTCCCCTAAACTTTCGACGGCAGCCGACACAGCATCACCGCCAAGATTGGCATTTCATTCGGGGCTACGCACAGCGAGGGCTTTCTTCGCGCTCTGCGGGCCAGCGGGCGGGCTGCCCCGATCCGCGCAGGGGGGCGGCCTGAGGGGGCCGCCCCCCCCCCCCCCTCCCGCGCCACCGGGACGAGGCTGCGCGGCGCCCGGCCACCCC